>NC_082678.1:42088043-42394359 GCF_025265405.1 Mesoplodon densirostris | reverse complement strand
AAAAGTCTACAAACAATAAAGCTGGAGAGGGTGTGGAGAAAAGGGAACCCTCTTGCACTGTTGGTAGGAATGTAAATTGATACAGCCACTATGGAGAACAGTATGGAGGTTCCTTAAAAAACTAATAATAGAACTCCCATATGACTCAGCAATCCCACTACTGGGCATATACCCTGAGAAAACCATAATTCAAAAAGAGACATGTACCACAATGTTCATTGCAGCTCTATTTACAATAGCCAGGACATGGAAGCAACCTAAGTGTCTATCAACAGATGAATGGATAAAGAAGATGTGGCACATATATACAATGGAATATTACTCAGCCATAAAAAGAAACGAAATTGAGTTATTTGTAGTGAGGTGGATGGACTAGAGACTGTCATACAGAGTGACGTTAAGTCAGAAAGAGAAAAATACCATATGCTAACACATATATATGGAATCTTAAAAAAAAAAAGGTTCTGAAGAGCCTAGGGCAGGACAGGAATAAAGACACAGATGTAGAGAATGGACATGAGGACATGGGGAGGGGGAAGGGTAAGCTGGGACGAAGTGAGAGAGTGGCATGGCCATACATACACTGCCAAATGTAAAATAGATAGCTAGTAGGAAGAAGCCACAAAGCACAGGGAGATCAGCTCACTGCTTTGTGTCCACCTAGAAGGGTGGGATAGGGAGAGTGGGAGGGAGAATTGAGGGAGGAAAAATGGGGATATATGTATATGTACAGCTGATTCACTATGTTATACAGCAGAAACTGAAACACCGCTGTAAAGCAATTATACTCCAATAAAGATGTTTAAAAAAAAAGTTAAATGTGCCCCAACTTAACCTAGTTTATTTTAATAACCTACTGTCATTTTATATAAAAGCAGGAAACCCTCAGCCTTGCCAAATTGCCTGTGCTGCTTGAGACCATATGATTCCAGAGAAATTACTCCTTATCTTTAATGGTTTTCTTTTAAAAAAATAATCGTGGTAAAATAACATTTACCATTTTAGCATGTATATTCGTTGGCATTAATTACATTCACTATGTTCTAACCACCACTGCTACTATCTTCTTCCAGAACATTTTCATCACCCCAGAAGTTAACCTCATACCCATCAAGCAATCTCTCCTGCTTCCTCCCAAATCCTGAACCCCTGGCAACCACTAATCTGCGGTTTGTCTCTATGTATTTGCCTGTTCCAGACATTTCACATAAATGGTCTTCAGGGTCTGGCTTCTTTCCCTTAACGTAATGTTTCCAGGTTCATCCACAGTGTAGTATGTATCAGTACTTCATTCCTGTGTCTGGTTGAATACTATTCCATTGTATGGTGTGTGGGGGACCTGTTGCAAAATGGATAATGGTGGCTGGGTAGCCTGTAGCTGCAAGCTACTAAACTTAAGGACCTATGTGACAGGTGGCATTTCGTTTTAATAGCTCTAGATATCAAAACTGACCAGAAACTAACACAACATTGTTAATCAACTATACTTCAGTAAAAAAAAAATAAATAAAGAAAATCCTCATCCACATGACTTCAGTTCCCCTTCAAATAAATCCCATTCACAGCCCATCATTGTGCTACTTGCTGGGAATCAGAATTTAAAGATACAGTCAAAAGAGTTCAGGAAGCTCAAGGTCTAGTGAGAAGATAAACATCCAAACAACTTCACCACAGCGTGATGACTTTCAGGATGGGAAGCTAAACTGTGATGTTTCAAGTTCACCAGGTATTCCAGCTGAGGAAGCACATAAGCTTAATATGCAGGTAGGCGATGCTTCGGTTTTGCTTCTTACCTCCTTGATGGCTTGGGTCTTCAGAGAAAAGCCACAATGAGACCAGTGTTGCTTTCCTGCGTAGCTGGAGCCTCATGACCCTGTTTGTGCAGCACCTACTATGTTCGCCTAATGCACCATCTTGCTCACACTAAGACGCCTTCATCTTTCAAGATCTTCCTCTGGTTTCGCACTTGATTGGAAAGAGCTTACTGGTGGCACACCCAGACGTTTCACCAGGTCTTCATCCCCCTCCTTAGACAACATATTACAATGTGAACTAAGACACTAATCCAGGGGAAACGCCACTGTTTATATTTTCCCCCATCCCAACCTTTTATTTTGAAAGATTTAAAACCTACAGAAAAGTAGGAAAAAACATCCCTGATTATCCCGATAACATCCTTAGGGCTGGGTGTACTTTGATCCAGAATCCAGTCAAAACCACAGACATCTGGTTGTCATGTCTCTTCAGTCCCCTTTAATCTACAACAGTCCTCCCATCTTTTTCTTTCTTCAATGACACTTTCAAAGGGCCCAGGACGTTGTCTCATATACTGTCCATCAATCGGAACTAGTCTGATCGTTTCTCTCGATTAGATCTGGAGGTGATGATGTGTCGCTTCATGTTTGGAGCTCTACAATGCGAGGTTGGCCCTCATGCTGGTGATGCTGAGTGGGATCACTTTGTGCAAGTTTCTTCCCTCCCTTGATATTAGTAATTTGATATTCTGAGACTGTGAGTATCCTACTTCCCACAACCTTCCACCCAACAGTTTAGTATCCACTGATGGTTCTGAAGAATTACACTGGTGGCTGCAAAATGATGATTTGATCACTTTTATCACTCTTCCACATTTACTGGCAAGATGACCCTCTCCCTCAGCCTCACCTCTGCCTTTATTTCACTACTGATGTGGACTCATAAATGCATTTTTAAAAATTCAGTGTTTAGGGCTTCCCTGGTGGGACAGTGGTTGAGAGTTCGCCTGCCGATGCAGGGGACACGGGTTCGTGCCCCGGTCCGGGAAGATCCCACATGCCGTGGAGCGGCTGGGCCCGTGAGCCATGGCCGCTGAGCCTGCGCGTCTGGAGCCTGTGCTCCGCGACGGGAGAGGCCACAACAGTGAGAGGCCCGCGTACCGCAAAAAAAAATAATAATAATAATTCAGTGTTTATTACCATCATCATTATTTTTATTACTTCAATTGCCCCAAATTTGACTAAGAATCCCTCCAAGCCAGCACCTGTGTCCTTTTGCTATGCCTGCATCATTGTTTGCATGCTTGACTTCTGATACAAGAAGTTCTGGCCTTGCCTTATAATTTCTCTGCCCCAGACCTGGAATTAGTTGTTTCTGCAAGGAACCTTGGTTCTCTTTCGTGGTGAATAGTATTTAGAACATAAGATCTGGGTGCTAACTGTGCTCAAATACTGGAGTATCATTGCTTCCAGGCTCTTTCAGTGGTTAAAGGTAAGATATTATTTTTTAATCATAAATCTACAATGATACTTCTAATTCAGATCTAACACCATAAAGTTCGTTCTCACTTTTCCCATTTGCTATCTGTTTCTTCTTAGTTCCTAAGACCACCCGTATGTTTACTCACTTACCCTCTCCTACTTAACACACGCAGTAGATTCAGAATTTCTCTACCAGTATCATTCCCGACAACAAACCTGCTTAGTAGTGTTAGAGATTTCTGCAGTTCATCATCTTGGGAATACATACAACTAAAGGTACGCACAAAAAAACTTCTTAAAAGTTACTCGAATTCTTTTTTACTGAATAAACTATTATTTCAATTCACAGATTTCTGTTTACGATTTACAAGCTTATCCCTCAAGTTGTAACAGAACCTACAAACTTAAAGAACTCAACATTAGAGAAAATTATTGCATCAAAATGATTCATGACAAATATTCAAATAATTCTAGAAAGGTTTATAATAATTATTAAACAGGAATCTCTGCCCTTCCCTTCTGACTACTGCATCGCTAACCCCTCCCCATTTTAAAATGACTTGCTCACACTATAACTTCTCAATTCCATCTATTTTAGATACATTGTCATTTCTTCTTTCATTATGGGGATTTAGCTCTTTTACGCTACACCTCTTCCTTCTCCCGTCTTCCTTATAGTTAGATCTTAACAACTAATTAACAGCTAATGTCTACATTACCTTGGCTACCTACAAAATCAGTAATGTGTTATGATTCCTCATTTGTGTTACTTTTCGTTTTCCTGGAGGTAATAATTGCCTTTCTTTTTTCATTGTTTAGATTTCCTCCTACTAAATCTCATTCTCTCCAGCAGCCTCTCAGTGCAGTTTTTTCTGCAGGAAAACAGATCATTCTATTTTCTCCCTTAACTTCCAGCTCTATTCGGGAATGGTGGTTCTCTCAATCGGTTGCACAATTGATATCCTGGGTCTTCCCACTGCTATCATCCAGGGAATTCTCTTTACTTCTCTCCCTCATTTCTGGCATCACTGATCTCTTTTCTAGAGTTGCTTTCTCATTTAGGGAAAGTACATCTGCTAGGAGCTTCCTGCAATACTCCACTACCCTCCACTACTTGAATGGGTCTTTTTTCATCTCTTAAGTTGGGTACATAATGAACTCTTTCAATATGGTCACTTCTGTCCCTCAGTTCTAGAGAAATTTCTTCCATTGTTTCCTGTGAAAATTTCCTTGGTCCTGTTTTTCTCATCGTGACATTCCTATTATTTGGATCTTGAACCAATTCTCTAATTTTTATATGCTCCCTTGTCTTTTGGTTCTAATTTCTGGAAGATTTCTTCAACTTTACCTTCCAAACTTTAAAACTGCAGGGGTGCCCAGTGGTCCTTTCTATTTGTCACTTTTTTCACAGGTGACTTCTCATAGTTCTTTCTTTCACAAACAGATAGGAGATAATTGAAGGCCGGAAGTCAATCTAATTATCAAATACTAAGTCCAACTGTTGCACATTTGTTCATATCTGTAATTATTTACTGCGAAGGTGGTAAGTCCATTGGCCAGTCAGTGGAAACAGCATCATTTCTTCCAGTGGTTCAAGGTGACAACAGCCCTGTTTCTTCTGTTAGTGACAAACTACATGTTTTGGGTTTTCTAAAGCTCATATTGCCTGGGATAAACAGCTCTAACCAAACAGTCCTTTAGAGTACGTACAAACCTTTCCCAGTTCAACAAGTTCATGAGGAACCTAATAATTCTGAAAGAAACAGCAAAGGCTGGGGTAACATCTCAGATGATTTCCAGTGAAATATATACAGAACATCTCAATGGTCCCCCTGTGAAGAGCTGTGTACCAGGTACTACCTGCTATCTCCTAGCTCCACACCTGCCCTTCTCTGCTCCGGCATCCTGGGGCTTGGAGTCTGCAAACTACTTTTCCCAGGCTCCCTCGCCAGCTAGCTCCCTGTTACCGTCTGCCAGGAGAAGGTCCTGGTAGGAGTCCAGAAGGCCAGATGAAGGATGAAGCTGGTCTTCCTCCTCTCTTTCCCCCTCTGCTTCTAGCAGAGTCTCTGCAAGTGTCCACATTCCCTCAGTGATCCCGGCTGCAGCCACGACTGACTCTCTTTGGCCGTCCCACAACCAGCAAGGCAGGCCTCCTCTGGTCTGGGGGCACCTCCATGTGGTCGAAACACCAGCCCAGGGGGCCCCTCCGAGGAAGCTCCAGCACTGGCTGAGTGGCGGTCCCAGGAGCGCAGCAGTGACTATGCTCCAGGGGGCTCTGGAACACACTTCCTTCCCTCGGGTCTACGGGTGGGAGCTGCTTCACACAGCTACTCATGTCTGGATCACTCTGCCCTCCTCTTTTTATTCTCTCGATCGTTCCAACAGTATTGTAACAAGTTGGTTGTTCTCCTTTCCCCACTCCCTTTATATATAAAATTATATCGTAATCATAGTCTTCACTTTGTAAAAATGCTTAGAAATAATTTACTACTGATAGGCTAAAGAGGCTTTAGTTCTGAAAAATGGGCCCAAGGTACGGCATTTTACACCACTGGCACATTCTGACTACTAAACTGATTGCAGCCATCACAGGCCACCAAAAATATCAATGCAAGACACGGCTTAAGAAGTACTTAAGAAGCAGTCCCGGATCACATTTTTTTAAAAAGAAAGAAAAGCAGAGTTGAAAAACAGGGAAAAGAGATGTCAATGTGGATCGCAAAGGGAAGAACCATTTTTGGAAAGACTGGGAGCTTAGCCTTTCTTTCTAAGGAACAGAAAATATAAAACAAGTCCAGTGTCACAGAAAGATGTGCCTGCTGTCTACCTAAAATGAAAAGCACACCCCCTAGAGGGACTATTAGAGGCTTCATTATCTCTAAACAAAATGGAAATAGGACTAGTGAAATGGATTAAAATGGACCTGATTCATCATGGGTATAAATATGCTAAAAAGAGTAGATGTTACTGAAGTTATACAAAAAGTATAGTGTCAGAAAGCTGATAACAGGAATAGAGAAGTCTCTGCAAATCAAATATTCCAAGCATGAAACGCTCCTTCCAGGTTTCAAAAATAAACTGCCAATATTTTGGATGTAGGAATATATCACTGATCAGTTAACTGTGCTTTGCTAGTATTACTAAGAATGGCAAGAATAATATACAGCAACCATAATGCTTAATTCACTTATGTTTATTTTTGAGATGCCCTCTAGTTTTTGAAGCTATCTTTGTTCCTCTTTCTCTATTTTGCTTGTGCAAATCTATATAGATATAATTAAGAATCTGTTACCACATCACACAAAAAATGGTTGTATGGAACAATACTGCACGTTATTTTACAAAGATGCCAAGGAATTTTATTCTAACTTTGCCATAATTTACTGGGAAGGGGTACACCAAGTATTTACTCATCTTTTAAATAGAAAAAAATTTTGCTGTGGTAAATACACATAAAATTTACCACCTTAATTTTAAGTGAACAGTTCAGTGGCATTAAATATTAATTCACATTATTGTGCTGCTACCACCACTGTATTCATTCATTTTTAAAAGTGACCCTTTCCGGGCTTCCCTGGTGGCGCAGTGGTTGAGAGTCTGCCTGCCGATGCAGGGGACACGGGTTCGTGCCCCGGTCCGGGAAGATCCACATGCCGCGGAGCGGCTGGGCCCGTGAGCCATGGCCGCTGGGCCTGCGCGTCCGGAGCCTGTGCTCCGCAACGGGAGAGGCCACAACGGTGAGAGGCCCGTGTACCGCAAAAAAAAAAAAAAAAAAGTGACCCTTTTAGTACTTCCTTGGTGGTTCAGTGGTTAAGCCTCTGCGCTTCCACTGAAGGGGTATGGGTTCCATCCCTGGTTGAGGAAGTTCCACATGCCACGTGTTACGTGGCCAAAAAAAAGAAAAAAGTGACCCTTTTCAATTTTATTTCCATTTCTCTGTGGATTTACAGGTAAGAAGTTATACCAGCCAAATGCCAACACAATGACAAAGAATCTTAATTCCATATTTGCAAAAAAAATTTTTTTACATAAGACTTTTCAGAAATCCAAGTCATTTTGAAAGGAACGATCGCTTGGAGGGCCAAAAGAGAAAGAAGGGCTCTATCACCATAAATCAGCTGGTGGAAGAATGGGGTGGTGGGGGGAGGCGGGGGGAGCCGTTCAGCAGACACGTGCCCTCCCGAAGCCACCGAAGTGCGTCCTGCTGGCTGCAGTCGGCTCGGAGCAGCACAACGGGAGATGCAGGAGAGCCTTCGGTACTGGGCATGCACAGAGGTCCGTGTCACGGACCACTGATGCCCAAGTCCAATACAGAGATCATTTTGCTGCTAATCCGGAGAAATTGATCTCAGTGTTCACACTCTTGGACAGAGAAAACCCAACAGTGATTTCAGATGAGCCCCAAATCATTTTTTCTCAGGAATTTAATGCTGGTTCGATGACTCAAACGTGTCATGACTGCTTGGCTCTGAGACAGATAGAAAAGTTGAGCCGAAAAATAAAAACCATGTGGCTGATGAGGTTCTCTTGGAGCCAATGAATGGATCCCTAGGGCTGATAAAAACTTTCATGAATGCAACAAGGTCCAGAGTCAACTTCTTTAAAAAATGTCAGGGCTCTGGGCTGGAAGCACTGCCTGCGATTGAGCAGCTTTTCACACTGGTGCCAGTGTGAAGTGTGCTGTAAGGTGAGAAGTACGGGCAGGGACTTACCCGTGGACAGATCGGCAGATGGGGCTGACAGAGATGCTTTGCACACTGAGAAATGGCTGCAGCCAAGTATTAATTATAACGATTTCCCAAGGTATGACAACTCCTTTAATTTTGCTTGTTTCTATTCAACTTTATTTACCAGTGGTTATTGTTTCTCAGAAGCGTGCACACGGGCATCACAGCTGATGTTGAAGTAAAACGATCTCATCCTCTGAGCACACACCAGTAACTGGCCTGGGCTAGGGCGCCTCTTCAACAGAGTAGCAAGCACTAGAAGCTCAGAAAGGCCAGCTGATATCTGAATTTCCATTTTGATAATACACAGAGAAAATAATCCACTCGCGAACCATTGTGACTTTAAATAACCCTAAAACCAGCTACGTGTCCATTTACTCCATTTTATAGTTACAATTTTTGATGGGCGAGAGGCATGAAAACCTGTACCCAAAATTTAAATTGTAGGGATGTTTTCCAAAAAATACAGCTCACTTAAAAAAAAAATTAACTAATTAACTAAAAATAGCCCTAGAGCTATAACACCAACTTGAGAGAAAAGCGCGAGGCATCTCTACCAACTACTTATGAACAAAGAACCCAGGAGTTATGCTCAATAACCGCATTTCTTTATTTTCCTAAAGAAACACATACTAAAACCCAACAAACATTCTCTATATCTTCCATTAAAAATTTTCTCTATCTTCCTTGTTTTTGTTCTAACACATGTCTGCTAAAATTTTTTTCAATCAAACAGGAATACATAACATTGAAGGTCAAGGTCCCTGTTCAGGTAGGATTTAACTCTGCAAGCATCTAACCTGGTGCCAACCACCCTGTATGAAATGAGATCAACAAAGTTCTGGCCTAGACCCCTGACTCATATTTGGGGTGTGTGTGTGTGCATGCGTGTGCAAGGTAGAAGGAAGTGTCTAATTCTCTTCAAAGGGGTATGAAAAGAGGATAAGAGAGTTGGATGGAACCTCAAAGACCATCTAGTCTAAGCCATTAACTTTTTCCCCCCTGCCTTTCCATATGACCTCATGAAGATGTGGATGAATTTATTAGCTAAAAGGAAAATGCCCAACTTCTTTTGAGGATGTCCAATTATAATTGGATTACAGTCCAATTATAAACCCTTGTAATGTTGACCATAAACTAATTGGACTCCAATGAGTTTATGGTCAACATTACCAAGCCATTGATTTCACATGTAAAAAAGATATCAAGCAACTTCCCAATTTGGGTAATTTCGGTCACAACTAGAATCCAATTCTTCATTTCATTTCAATTTACAAATACAATCAAATCAATGTATGAGTGAGAAGCACTGGAGTATAATGGTGAACTCCTGAAAAATCAGGCTGGGGTGGCAAAATACCTTGAGTACGCATTGGGGTTCTCACTTGCTTAAGCAGTAGACACACAACAGAGGTGAAGCATACTTTGATTAAGCAAAACATGCTCTGTCCCAAGCCCACTGACGGGCCTTCTAAACCTAGCCGATACTTGCTGGTCCCACACAGCTGGTTGAAAGCAGATGAATTCAGTGGCGAACCAATATTACCAGAAAACACGCAGGAACACGTACGGGGGAGTGGTATCGGCCAAGCCTGCTCAGCGTAATTATTACTCCGTAACAACAGAAGCCGCTCTTGGAAATCACACCTTATCTTTCCAAACCACACCGAGCAAAAACAATAATCAAAAAATGATTCTACTTTGTGATCATTTCTGACCCCTTGATGATAGCAAAAGTCACTGTCTCGTAACGGATTAGAAAAAGTGTGGTGGCCTCAGAGGCGGTCATGGTGACAGTTCTGGGGCTGTCAGCCCTTATCAATCACTTTCCATTAAATAAAGCTTTTCCAATTTGGTGCTTCTCTCAAAGGCTTCATTTTGCCTGGATTAAGCCGAAGCATCAACATTTGAACGCCCTGCTCCTATTCTCACTCCCCAGATAAATGCTGTTAGCAGAAAGCCAGGCTTTTCCACGGTAGGAACTCAACACCAAAGCAGACGACAGTGATGTGGTCACATACAAAAGACATCTGACCACAAACATGTCACACCTGCATTATACAAATACCACGAGCACCCACAGGGTCCAGGAGGGGGGTATTCAGAAGTGCCAAGAGAAGGGCAGGTCTGCGAGTTGTACATTTCAGCTCCTAAAATGAATATCGAGCAATTCCAATATATTCATCGGAGCGCCCCAGTACTTGCTTGGATTTTAGAAGCAGGTCTTCTAAGAATTTTATGCTCTATGGTTTCACGACCTGGTATCTATTATCTCTGTAATGGAGAAAAGTCATTTCTCTAAAATCTATAGCAGATATGTCTTGGGAGGGAAACAGTTTTAAATCAACTGAAAAGAGCATGTTTACAAAATAAGGGAGCCCTAAAGAGAGGGACTCATCTTATTTATCTTGGTAATACTGGTAGCCAGATAGACGTTAGCTGCATTCAGACACCAAATTGACAAGATGGGAGCAACGGCTTATATAAATATGATCAACATTACAATCACGCACATTTTTCTGCACCCAATAAGCAGACTTCTTCATTATTATTTTTAATGGCTACGTAAGCGTGACAAGAGCCTGAGACAGAGTGGTGAGAACACAAAGTGATGAACGGGGAAGAGAGAGATTTACTGCAGAGTTATTCTCAAACAGGCCTAGGGACTGACCAGAGAGAGGTGAAAGAGAGGCCCCAAAGTGTAGGACATCACCACATGTTTTATTTGGCCCACATGGAATTTTTAACAAGGTTTATTTATTGTCAACACTGAAATATTGGGAGATTTCACTTAAAAGATCCAGATTTCAGGCTTCCCATAAAAAAATAAACACAGAGATGATCTGGCGTTGCATTCCCACTCAGCAAAGCTCTGCTCTTTCCTCTCTCGTTTGCCACTGGAGAGAACCACAGGGGCCCACTTCATTCATGAAGGTTTCCTGTCTGGCTTCCGAAAGTGTCTGAGGGGATGAAGGAAGTTTTTAGCCTGAAGAAATGGGAAGCAATGGGAAGAGGGAGCTTATGTGGGGCCAAAGATAAGGAGCCTATGAAGAGCACTCACAAACTGAGAGCATGTTGGGGGCAGTCAAGAGAAACTGAGTGGTAGTGGAAGAAGACACAGACCTTGTGATTCAGGTGAAGTTGGGGTCTGAGATGCAGAGCTGTGAGGTGCCCACGAAACCATCCAAGAGTCGACAGAGTAGGTCAAGGAAGAACTACCCCACCCCCCCTCACCCAAAAAGAGCAAAGGACTGAGCCCTGAGTATGTCTTCCATAGAAGATGGAAAAGGAAAAAAAGAAAGACAAAGAGGGACAGGATTAGCCCCTTGGCTCTCCATGAGCTGGTCCCATCCTGCCTGAATAGCTGCTCTAGGGAATATCACAATAAAGTGAGTCACGCAAATTTGTGGTTTCCCAGCGCATATGAGTTATGTTTACCCTATACTGTAATCTATTAAGTGTGCAATAGCATTATGTCTACAAAAACAATGTACATAACTTAATTAAAAAAACACTCTATTTAAAAACAATGCTAACCGTCATCTGACAACGCAGGGTTGCCATGAGCCTTCACTTTGTAAAAAAACAAACAAACCAAAAGAACACCCACATCATCTGTGACGTACAATAAGAGAAAAGCGCAATGAAATGATGTACGCCTGTACACTGAAAAAAGCTTAACGCTGCTCCCACCTTGGGTCTAAATGAGTCTACTTGAGAAATACATCTGTAATAGATAATGTGCTTTGTTTTGTTTTTTCCCTGGATGTCCAGCTCCAACCCCCATTTCCATTCTGAGGGAATGCCCATCATGTGAAGTCTAACACAGCCAGATTCTTCCTCTGCCCAGCCTTGGCAGCCAGGCCTGGCCAGCTCGGCACCCTTTCACTGACCCAGAGAGGGAGAGACGGTCAGAGGCAGCGGCATCACTCGGCAGCTCTGGCGGTGGCATCCCGAGCTCGCTCTCCCTGCCCAGGGACGGCAGCTCTGCCCCCGGCCCTCCAGCTCCCTGTCACTGCTCTGGGCCTCAAACAATCTTCCACTCAGGAGCCCGCTGATATACGAAGGAGACCGCTGATATAAGACGGCCAGAGCTGGTCTCTGATTCTGACCCTGGAAGCATCCTAACCAATACCCAAAAGTCCTAAATATAGAAAAAAGCTTTATGCATCTAATACAGAATTACTTTTACAGCAAATTGTGGAAATCATCTAAAAGCCCCCAAACAAGAGTATTTAAGTAAATGATGGTACATCTATCTGATGGGATGGTACTAACGGTATTGAAAGAAAAATAGGTTTATAATAAGACATTAGCTATAATTGAAAAGAGTCTGAAAAAGTATATGCATATGTGTATATATCTATATATGAATCACTTTGCTGTACACCTGAAACATTGTAAATCAACTGTTCTTCAACTTAAAAAGTTTAAAAAATACATAATAAAACATTAAAAAGAATGGTTAAAAATACAGGATTATCATAATCTCGTCAAAATACTATGTATAGAAAAAATGACTAGAAGTACCAAAATATTAAGGGACTTCCCTGGTGGCACAGTGGTTAAGAATCCGCCTGCCAATGCAGGGGACACAGGTTCGAGTCCTGGTCTGGGAAGATCTCACATGCTGCAGAGCAACTAAGCCTGTGCACCACAGCTACTGAAGCCCGCACACCTAGAACCCATGCTCTGCAACAAGAGAAGGCCCCACTCGCTGCAACTAGAGAAGGCCCATGCGCAGCAACGAAGACCCAATGCAGCCCAAAATAAATTTTTTAAAAAGTTTATTTAAAAAGTACCAAAATATTAATAGTAAAAGTATATTTTCCTTAAAATTTTAATTAATTCTCAAATTACAAAGTAATACAGGCTTATCATAAAAACTTCTAGGGCTTCCCTGGTGGCGCAGTGGTTGGGAGTCCGCCTGCCGATGCAGGGGACATGGGTTCGTGCCCCGGTCCGGGAAGATCCCACATGCCGCGGAGCGGCTGGGCCTGTGAGCCATGGCCGCTGAGCCTGCGCGTCCGGAGCCTGTGCTCCGCAACGGGAGAGGCCACAACAGTGAGAGGCCCGCGTACCGCAAAAAAAAAAAAAAAAAAAACAAAACTAGCTTATCTCAACGAAGAAGGGTAAGAAGGAAGGAAACAATAGCTAAGAATATTCTTGATAAACAGTAAGATAAATAAAAGAACTCGCAGAGTTATTCTCTTGCTCCAGATTGTTTGTGTTTGTGGTAAGGTTTTGAAAACAATTCCTTGAGAGATTAAGTTGTCTCTAAGGTCAGTTAAATAAGCTAGACAACTTGGAATTCAGTTTCTTACCTATTTTGTGTTCAGTTCAAAACAGCTAACGTAAGAAAAAGTGAGTTTTGTGCAATACAAAAGGAAGGCAGCCTCACCACCATCCCGCATATGCACTAGAGGTGGCTTTGACTAACTTCATGACTGGTAATGGCTTCATCCACAAGATTATAAATTTCGGTTTATTTGGAAAAAAAAAATCGACTCCATTTCTGATTAAATGAGAATGCAAACCTCCTAGCTCCGTAATATTCCTGCATAACTTACTCAAACCATCACTATTCTCCTTAAAGACCTTTCTAAGCTGGCTTCAAAGAGAGGTAAGAGCCTCTGAGTCTTACTTATTAAGGTGGCTCTCGACGACCAATTTAAAGCCACATTTTAACGTCGGCTGGCATTTACCGAGGACTCACTAGCAGTCACGATACCACCCAGACTGTTCTCATGCAGTCTGCAGAATAGCCATGGTACCCTCATTTTGAGCCATAGAGAGGGCAGGCGGCTCTCCAAGTCACCCAGGTTGTAAGTGGCTGAGCCCAGATTGTGACCCCCCTTTGCCTGGCTCCACGCCCATGCGGTACTGTCCTTTCTCAACCACTGAACTCTTCCACCTCCTTAAGACGACCCCATTCCAAGGAGTGGAAGGCAAATCCAATGGTTCCAGATAGAGATCGTGTCAATGCAATGTCAGTTGGGCTGATTTCTAACAACATCAATGAGACGCTGCTAAAATCACAGTAACTGCGCTTGGACAACATTATGTAATAGTCAATATACTGAGAAGCAGCACTGTCCCTCAACCCGAGTCATTCAGAACCCTTAGTCTGGCCTTTCACAATCGGCTGCGTCCCTCAGACTCAGACGAGGCTCTATTTTGAATTCTAATGAGGACGAGGCACAATGAATATTTAAACTGCAATTACAAAGATCCTGCTTTTATGTGGATGTCCTTAACACAAATAACAGATCTGAAAGTACATATAGGTGCCAATGGAAAATATCAGTCTAGTTTGTGTTTAAAAGCTGGAGAGAGACAATACTGTTTTCTACTTGATGCTATTATTGGGGTGGGGGCAGGAGAAGAAAAGGGAGGAAAAACCACCCAAAGATCCCAGTAAAAAAAATTTTAAAGCCCAGGCTTCCGAGTGAAAGGTTCACAAAGAGGTGCTTGAATCCTTTGTTAACAACTGAACAAACAAATTCATCATCGGGCCGTTCTGTGTGGCCCCCTTGCAATTGGGTCTGTCCTTTTAACGAGAAATTTCCTCACTGGGAAAGCATCTATGACTGATATATCAGATGGGCGAGGACGATATGGTGGCGGAAGGAAAACAAAAGACCATTTCACGGTTCACAGCCTATTTTTGCCCTCCCTTGAGTAAAATGATGATGTGCTGCTGCTATTCTCAGCTCACTCACGTTCTCTTAGTTAAACAGTCATGGAGTTAACAGTAACTGAGTTACCCTGAGTGAGTTGCTTAATTCCCACCCCCCAAATAGTTAAAACATACCCTGGCTTGCAGTATCATGTACTATGTGTCTGTGTTTACATATCAGTGATCAACCTGGCCTTGCACTAGGGAAGAGCAAGTGATTAACTCTTTGCTATGTCATGAGGCTCTTGGACCAAGCCTTTGCCCCCAGGCCGTAATTTAACTTCCATGGCGTTTGGACATCCTTTCGTAAATGTTAGCATTTATGGAAAGGGAATATGGTTTATTTTTTTCTTATATGTCCTCTGGTTGAGTTTCTCTCCTGCTGGCCCCAAATATGTCCACTGAGACTTGAGTTTCAGTTACCTTTTATTTCTAGAAATTCTGTTTGATCCCATTTCAAAGTTTCTATGTTGTTCTTTATAGTTCCTATTCTCTGAAGATACTTCCAAACTTGTCATGTCCTTCTTTAAATATAATCATAATTGATTTTATAATCTACATCTGATAATTCTAACACTGCAAGTCTATGCAGATTGGTTTCTGTGGTCTGTTGCTGATCCTTGCTCATGTTGTGTGGTTTCCCAATATGCTACGTTATCTTTGAGTGCGTGCTGGTCATTGCCTTGAAATTTTTATTTTTGCTTGATTCCTAGAGACCAAGGATAAACATGCTCTCCTCCACAGAGGTATTTCATTATTTCTGCCAGGCACCTTGAGCTACAACAGGTACATACAGCTACCCAGGATACAAAATGCACAGGAGAGCCTTTCTGTGACCGCAACTTGTCAGGAACGATAGTTTTTCCTTTCTTTTTCTTCTTCTCATCTGTTCAGTGCCAAGGCTGCCTTCTCCACAATCCCCAAGGACAATTTATTTCTGGTTCACTTTTATCCCAAGGGTATAGCTCTTTGGGGCCCCACTTTAACGGGAAAAGGGTCTCCTATTACACTTCCCAACTAGGGTGGGCCCAGGACCTTACCTTCCAACTCCACTCGCCTATCCCTCTCAGGCTGCGGAAGCCCCTGACTCCTGCCTGCAAATGGGCTTTATTAGATTAAAAAAAAGAAACTACTAGAAAGTACCTAAGAGTTTAAAGGCTGAAAGCAAAACAAAAGGTCAGGTCAGTATTGTAGTTACCCCACGAAATTTAAAACTGAATTACAATTTGATTCAGCAATTCCTTTTCTGGGTATGTACACAAAAAAGCAGGGACTGGAACTGATATTGTACACCCATGTTCACAGCAGCGTTATTCACAATAGCCAAAAGGTGGAAACAACCCAAGAATCCACTGACAGATAAATGGATAAACAAAATGTGGCATAAACATAACAGTGGAATATTATTCAGTCTAAAAAAGGAAGGAAATTCCTGACACGTGGTACAACAAAGAGGAATATTGAAGACATTACACTAAGTGAAATAAGCCAGATACAAAAGGACAAACACTGTATGGTTCCACTTATATGAGGTACCTAGAGTAGTCATATTTGTAGAGACAGGAAGCAGAGTGGTGGCTGCCAGGGGCTGCTGGGCGAGGAATGGGGAGTTAGTGTTTAATGGATGCAGACTTGCAGTTTGGGAAGATGAAAAAGTTCTGGAGATACATGGATGGTGGTGGTAAATGCACAACAATGTAAATGTATTTAACACCACTGAACTGCATGCTTAAAAAGAGTTACAATGGTAAAGTTTATGTTAGGTATACTTTACCAAAATAAAAACTTTTTTTTTTTAAAAGGTCAGGCTAATGTTGCTAAGGGCTGCTAGACCTAATCAGTAAATTGCACAATATACCCTGTGTTCCAAGGCTTAATACTGATCAGGGGAAGACTTAGAAGTTAATTGCTGGGGGTCATGAATACAAGTCTAACCTCCCTAGACCTTTGGAGCCACATGCTGAACCTCCATCAATATGCAAAACTAGCAGTGTTTGTCGACAAACATGTACATAATTGCAAAGTTCCCTTGAACAAATACAAATGCAAAACATTTTTCTGTAAAGTTATCAGGCACCACAAATGATATAAGGATAGTTATGTGGTGTTGCTATACTATCAACAGAACTGCTAAATAAATATTAGGGGAAAAATTGAAGGGATGAGAGAAAGAATTCTCTCTAAAGTATTTCCATTGAAAAAAATTGGAGAAATTTCTTCTTTCAGCATCTGTTGTACTGTTGTACCTCCCCCTTCTGAATTGCTACATATAATTCTAATACAGATAATATATACACTTATAAGTAAATATAAAGGGGGCATGAGATCAATTCACACTTAACACATTTTAAGATACCAATACATGTTTAAAAAACATGCATTTTAGTAATTCTGGGCATCTCTAAATTTCTCCTGTTTTCAAAAAAAAATTAAACAGCTCAGCTCAGAAGATTTTATGGACATTTATGGCTATAAGGAGCAACACCAGGTAAAACTACAAAATAAAAAATTGGCAACAGTAGAGGCAATATTCTCCATTATGACGTCATAAATGGCATGTGGTGAGGGCCTCTATGTTGCAAATACAAAATCTTACTTGCTTAGTGCATGATTGCTTAGTGCATGAAAAAGACCTCAGGAGGGCTTCCCTAGTGGCGCAGTGGTTGGGAGTCTGCCTGCCGATGCAGGGGACACGGGTTCGTGCCCCGGTCCGGGAAGATCCCACATGCCGCGGAGCGGCTGGGCCTGCGCGTCCGGAGCCTGTGCTCCGCAACAGGAGAGGCCACAACAGTGAGAGGCCCGCGTACAGCAAAAAAAAAAAAAAAAAGACCTCAGGAAAGTTGTCTCTTAACTGGAAGATTCTTCCTACTTTCAACATATAAAGATAATGGCTAATACTTGCTCACTGCTTATTATGTGCCAACAACTATTGTAAGTGCTGTATATCCCTATCTATCTACTCACCTACCTATCTCTATATCATCTATATCTTTACCTACATTAACTCATTTATTCCTTGCAACAACCCTCTAAGGTATGTACCATTATTATTCCCATTTCAGAGATGGCGAAATCGAGGCAAAGGGGAGTGGGTTTTCCCAAGGTCACACAGCCAGTGAATGGTAGAGCTGGGATTTGAGCCCAGGCTCTGGGGCCCATGTTCTTCACTATCATGCTTTATCGCCTCTCTGAATAAAATATGGAAATTCAGGGACGCTGGCGAGTGGACACTTTACATATTTTATACAATTTCATTTTGATAACCAGGTCATTTTTTTTTTTTTTTTTTTACAGCCGAGGAAACTAAAGTTCAGAAAGATTAAGTTTATATAAGAATCGAAGATAATAACAGATGGAGGTGAGAGTGAACCCATCTATCTCTGTCGCCAAAGTTTCAGGATCTGGTGCAAAGAACATCCCTATGGCTAGAAGTTAGGAGAAGGCTGGTAAAGCACAATCAAGGAGGCTTTACTTTGCGCAGGAAGTAGAAAGAAGTGCATGCCTACAGGCGCAGAAGCACAGAGTGGCTTGGTATCTGGTGGATGAGAACTGCCAGGTTACGGGGAGCAGACAGGTGATAAAAGGGCAGCAGGTGGGCGCCTCCAAGTTCCACTTCCTCTGAGATTCCAGAGTCCATTTTGCCCAGTCCACCCTGTTGTTCTAGATTTCTGTTTAACCACACACACAGGCAAGGAAGGTAACACTTCTCAAGCTGTGCATCCCAGATTACCCTCGCACAGAGATCCTTGTTCTAAAACTGGATAGATGGGAGGGGTCCAGTGTATTTTTCGTATTGAAAGGGCTGAAAGTCAGGCAAAGCCTGTGCTCAGATCATTAGGTTTTTTTTAGTGCTACTGCACTTCTATTTATAACAACGTTATTAGCCTTATAAACTTAGTTATCTTTGTGAGATGAAGCATCAAATAACAATGACTGTGATTACTGCTAGTGTCGCCACCATTCACTGTCACTTACCTGTGGGCAAGGCACTGTGCACAAGCAATAGATCATTGAAACCCCACAAACACGTGCATCAGAACTTCTGCCGAAGAGCAAGGACCCACATCGGGATTGCCTGGTGCGCTTGTTAAATGATGAACACTCTTGAACCCCAACCTAGCCCTACTCAATCAGAATCTCGACGGGAGGGCCAGGGAATCAGCACTTTAAGAGTCATTCCCAGTGATTCTTATTTTGGCCTGTGTTTCCTCATTTTACGTACAAGGTATTAAGAAATGATAACTTCACTAAATAACAGGATATAAACTCATTTGAACTGTAGAATCTGTACTCTTAACTGCTCTATGGCTCAAGCTTCAACAATGAAGAGACTAAAACAGGCACAAAACAAGCAAGATCGCCTTTAGAACCCATGAGATCTGCCACCACCAGTCTGCATGATGTCATAGAAGTTCCCAAACTATTATTCTCGGTAAGCATACAGGAAGGTTTCTTACTTTAAATTAAAAAAAAGTTAACAATGCATTATACTTCCCCTGCCCTCATAACAATTCATTTCATTTTAACAAGATTTAGGGATCTTCTAGCAATTTCAATGCTTCATCACTTGAAACTGCCTGTACTAGAAAAGCAACCAAATCCCTGCGGTAAAATTAGACCAACCTGGGAAGCTTATCCGCAAATGATTAGAGAGGCAGAGCTGTAGCTACAGCAATCTCTTACCACAAGACGTGGACTTCCTGTCCACCAGATTCACACGCCTGGTTTCGGTGCGAAGTTTCTCATCGGTATTCTCCACCAGGTTGGCAAGGTCATCAATTATCTCTATAAAGGAAAACAAAGATGCATGGTTAATACTCCAAAAATACCTTGGCTCACATCAGAGTCTCATAGCTGTGGTGGTCCTTCCTAGTAATAATTCTCTCAACTGCAGTGAGTGAGAAGGTTTTAAAGAACTCATGTATACTCTCTGAAAACTGCAATTCTGATTCATGAAAGGTTGGGGGTGGGGTCGGGAGGGAAGGAGTAGTAAAGAAAAAAACGAGTTCAACACAATTCCAGGAGACAGAGGAGAAATGTCAAAAGTTCAGGGAAAAGAAAGCATGACCCAACAAATTTATGCCCAGCCAAGTTGTCACTGGAGTATAAAGACGACAGACAGACGGTATAGAGGACTTCAGGGACCACTGGGATCCTTCTTAAGAAAACTACTTGATGATGAAATCTAGCCAACCAAGAGGTGAATAAAAATACAGAACTCTGGGCTGGAGAAGCCAGAGGCCATGACATAAGAGATGATGGTGAGAACTGAATCCTTTTAAATACTGAGCTGAGATCAAATAAATATATAGATTAGGTTACAGAAAAGTAGACAAACATAATAAACAGTGACAATGGAATTATAAGTGAAAATCAGGAAGCACTTGGGGGGCGGTGGCAAGAAAGGTAAGCAACAGCTAAGATGTTAATTTCTTCATCACTCACAGCAGAGTCATATCAAGCTGTTGGAAAGTAAAACATAGAGATTTACAGCTTTGTAAAAATCACCAAAGCTTCAATGTTTTATGTTATTATTTTGTTAACCTTAAATGGATCTTTTAGCAACTACTACCTCCTGGAGAGAACTCTTCATGTGAAGTTTATCTTTTTTTTTTTTTTTTTTTTTTTGAGGTACCCGGGCCTCTCACTACTGTGGCCTCTCCCGTTGAGGAGCACAGGCTCCGGACGCGCAGGCTCAGCGGCCATGGCTCACGGGCCCAGCCGCTCCGCGGCATGTGGGATCTTCCCGGACCGGGGCACGAGCCCGTGTCCCCCGCATCGGCAGGCGGACTCTCAACCACTGTGCCACCAGGGAAGCCCCTGAAGTTTACCTTTTAATAATGAAATAAAGCACTTAATATTAAAATAGCATATATAATATGACCCTACTTATGTAAAATTATTTCTATCCCTCCTTTTATACATACGAACCTGTAAAGATATATCCAATGTTAACCTAATGTTAATAATGACTATTTCTAGGTGGTGTGATCCTGGGTGATCTTCCTTGTATTATCTGTTTTATCTGAATTTCTTATAATGAACTCTATATACTATTTTTTTAAAATTTTGGTTCTTTTTCCTCCCTCCTTCCCTCTCTCCCTTTTTAGTGATTGCTTTAGAGATATGTCGTCCAATACGTTACCATTTTTCTTAAAGAATGAAATAAAACCCACAAGGAAGTCAAAGAAAGCTTTCAGAAAGTTGTTTGAGCTCAGTTTTCATGGCCATGTATGTGGGTGAAGAAGCAAGAATAGTGCGACTCATGCAAAAAGAGTAGCATATGAAAGGCACAGAAGAGTTGGGAGGTCTTTCTTCCAGCTCCTACAGCACTTCCTACAATCTTTTTACTTAGAGACCCTTTTTTTTGGTACTGAATTATCTGTTTGCATGTCTTTCTTTTACAGAAAGAGTATGACAGACACTAACTTTTATTCATCTCTGTATCTCCCATCCCTAGGAGAGTGCTTAATATACAACAAGATAAATACTACAAGATAAAGGCCGTGAATGGAGTGTAAAAGATAAAAGCATTGAATAATTTCAAAGCATTGAATAATTTGCTGCTTCTTAGAAAAGTGGATCTAAGCCAAATTTGCCCGATATTATCTGTACAACACCTGCCTAGAAAATATTTCACTATTATTTAACGATCCATTCATAACTATTTCCTTGTATTCAATGACATACTCTCCCAGTTTCCCTTTCACTTATCTGTAAGCTCTGTCTAGTCTCCTCTTCCTCTTAAATGTTGGTGATCCCCAGAATTCTGTATATTTCTACTCTATTTCAGTTTTAAATCTAAAATTTAAATTTAAATATTTTTAATATTTTAAATATTAAAATTTTAATTTAAAAAACTTTTTTCTGCTCTACATAGCGCCCCAAAGATCCTTGACTCATATAACCAACTGCTTACTACTTAACTCTACCTTGAAATTCTTACAAATATCTGACTCTCAAGGTCTCTAAAACTAAACTCTTCATCTTCCCTCAAACTGGACTCCCCTATCTTCGTTGCCTCAGTTAATGGCACCACCATTCATTTTTGCTTGCCCAAGATGGAAATCTTTTTTTTTTTTTTCCCTGCTGTATTGGGTCTTCACTGCTATGCACGGGCTTTCTCTAGTTGCAGCAAGCAGGGGCTACTCTTTGTTGCAGTGCATGGGCTTCTCATTGTGGTGGCTTCTCTTGTTGCAGACCACAGGCTCTAGGTTCATGGGTCTCAGTAGTTGCACACGGACTCAGTAGTTGTGGTGCACAGGCTTAGTTGCTCTGCAGCATGTGGGATCTTCCTGGATGCATTGGCAGGCGGATTCTTAACCACCGTGCACTGCAATCAGTAGCCCCCGCTCGCCGCAACTAGAAAAAGCCCGTGCATAGCAACAAAGACACAACGCAGCCAAATATAAATAAGTAAATAAATAAGTAAATAAATAAATAAATTTATATTTTAAAAAATAGACTGACAATACTAATTGTTGGGGATGATTTGGCACAAAGTTAAATGAAGTAGTATTTGTCTGTTCTACTCCAGCTAAGCATATATCTAGTCTATGACCCAGAAATTTCACCCTTAGGAATTTACCAAACAGGAATAGAAACATGTTTCTCAAAAAGACCTGTACAGGGCTTTCCTGGTGACACAGTGGTTGAGAGTCCGCCTGCTGATGCAGGGGACACAGGTTCGTGCCCTGGTCCGGGAAGATCCCACATGCCGCGGAACGGCTGGGCCCATGAGCCATGGCCGCTGAGCCTGCATGTCCGGAGCCTGTGCTCCACAACGGGAGAGGCCACAGCAGTGAGAGGCCCACGTACCGGAAGAAAAAAAAAAGACCTGTACAAAAATATACCCAACAGCGATACTGACGAGAACCCAAAACTAGGAACCACCTAATATCCATCAATAGGCGAATGGATAAGCAAACTGTGGTAACTGTACTGTTCAGTAATAAAAAACAAAGAGCTTCTCATAACTGTAACAACTGTTACTTTGTTGGCTAAATAATAAAAAAAATAAATCTCAAAAGCATTTTGTTGGCGAAAATTAGAAAGTAATATATACTTAATAATTCCATTATAAAGTATGAGGACAAACCTAATCTACTAGATAGAAATCAGAAAGCAGTTGCCTCTGGGGTGGGGATGGAGGGGACTGACTGGAAAGGGAGAAGAGGGAATTTTCTGGGACGATGGAAATGTTCTAAATATTCTCACAAATGTATGCAGTTGTCAAAATGCATGGAACTGAACACTAAGGTCTGTACACTTTGTTGTATGTAAATTATACCTCAATTAAAAATGTAAAGCAGAAACAACAAGGACCTGTTGTATGGCACAGGGAAATATATTGAATACCTTGTAATAACCTACAATGGAAAAGAATGTGAAAAATATATATATATGTATATAAAAAACTGAATCACTTTGCTATACACTTGAAACTAACACAACATTGTAAATCAACTATACTTCAATAAAAAGTTGTTTGAAAAAAATACATATGTATATAAATTAGAAAAAAAAATTGAAGTTTACAATATCATGATACTTCTAGGATTTTCCAGAAAGGAAGAAAAAAGGGAGGGAGGGAGGAAGGCAGGCAGGCAGGGAGACCTGTTGGAAAGACAAAGCAAATGACTTAGAATAACAAAATTTTCCAGCTGCAAGAAGTCAGGGGATCATCTTGTACCTCCTCCCCCTTAACAACCCCCCACCCAACCCCGTGCCAGTAACAGGGAAGCTCGTGAGAAAATCAATTCCACGGCTGAGCTGGAGGGGGACTGTAATTATAAGTTTCTATATTTCGAGCTGAAAATCTGCCTGCTTTTAACTTTCACCTTCTATTTCTAGAACAACACAATTCCAGTGTTCTTCCTTCCAGAAGACAATTCTCCTCGTATAACTCCTTAGTCTTGTCTTCTCAGCTACAGACACTTAGCTCTGAACATTAACAGATTGTCAGAGGAAGCGATTTCTAGATCTTGTGACATCTTGATGCACTGTATTCATCCTAAAATGTGACGCGAGGACTTGGATCCATCGTTTCAGGTTCTGTCCAGTCAGCACAGAACACACTGAGTTTCGACAGAGTAGCATATATAAAAGTCAGTATTTTTAAGTTCCATTCCTTATGTCCTATCAGGATATTCCATAGTAACAGCTATGCTTCCTAGAGTTGCTTGGTCCATTGTTCTCATGCAAATGATTACAGTTGAGATTGCATGATATGTTTTAATGTCACAACATGTAACAAAATTTAGACTTAATAAGCTTCTAGCACTATAAGAAAGTCAAGTGCAAAATATTCCTTGTCAAATACTAAATACAATATGTCAGCTGTTATATGTTAACTGGGTTTCTGGATAGAGTTCTCATTAAATTTGTAAATATTCATAACAGAGGTAAATACAAAATTGGTAGAAGATTAGCTAAGCAAAAATCAGCAGTCAACACTGAAGGGGTTAATGTTTTAATCTCAGACCAAACACAGAGTTTTTCATCTTGGTTGGTAAACCTCATCTGATTACTAGTTTGTTTGCTTTAAAAACAAACAAACAAAAATCCCTCTATTTTTAGGTGATAAAATCATTTAATAGCAGTTTATAAATGAGAGGGGGAAAAGTATAAGATTATCCACACACCCCAGTAATCACTCCTATGGATTCCCTTCTAAGATTTGACATACACATACGCATTTTTATATAATTGCAATATATAAGCCTTTTGCCCCTGTTAACATATCATTTGTATGCTTTCATCTTGTTACACAGTCTTCAGTTATAATTTCTAATGGTTACAAAATATTCATGCCATTAAATAAACATTCATTAAAAATAGCCCATTATGGTATATGTAGAATTCTTTTATATTTCCATATAATGAGTCAATGAATTCTTTCCTCCGTTATCATCTTCCTTCTTTTCTATTGTTTTCTTTTTTTTTTTAATTATTTTTTTATTTTTTTTATTTTACAAATTTAATCAGTTATACATATACATATGTTCCCATATCCCCTCCCTTTTGCGTCTCCCTCCCACCCTCCCTATCCCACCCCTCCAGGCGGTCACAAAGAACTGAGCTGATCTCGCTGTGCTATGCGGCTGCTTCCCACTATCTATCTACCTTACGCTTGGTAGTGTATATATGTCCATGCCGCTCTTTCACTTTGTCACAGCTTACCCTTCCCCCTCCCCATATCCTCAAGTCCATGCTCTAGTAGGTCTGTGTCTTTATTCCTGTCTTACCCCTATGTTCTTGATGACATTTTTTTCTTAAATTCCATATATATGTGTCAGCATACAGTATTTGTCTTTCTCTTTCTGACTTACTTCACTCTGTATGACAGACTCTAGGTCCATCCACCTCATTACAAATAGCTCAATTTCATTTCTTTTTTATGGCTGAGTAATATTCCATTGTATATATGTGCCACATCTTCTTTATCCATTCATCCGACGATGGACACTTAGGTTGTTTCCATCTCCGGGCTATTGTAAATAGGGCTGCTATGAACATTTTGGTACATGTCTCTTTTTGAATTATGGTTTTCTCAGGGTATATGCCCAGTAGTGGGATTGCTGGGTCATATGGTAGTTCTATTTGTAGTTTTTTAAGGAACCTCCATACCGTTCTCCATAGCGGCTGTACCAATTCACATTCCCACCAGCAGTGCAAGAGTGTTCCCTTTTTTCCACACCCTCTCCAGCATTTATTGTTTCTAGATTTTTTGATGATGGCCATTCTGACTGGTGTGAGATGATATCTCATTGTTGTTTTGATTTGCATTTCTCTAATGAGTAAAGATGTTGAGCATCCTTTCATGTGTTTGTTGGCTGTCTGTATATCTTCTGTGGAGAAATGTCTATTTAGGTCTTCTGCCCATTTTTGGATTGGGTTGTTTGTTTTTTTGCTATTGAGCTGCATGAGCTGCTTATAAATTTTGGAGATTAATCCTTTGTCAGTTGCTTCATTTGCAAATATTTTCTCCCATTCTGAGGGTTGTCTTTTCGTCTTGTTTATGGTTTCCTTTGCTGTGCAAAAGCTTTGAAGTTTCATTAGGTCCCATGTGTTTATTTTTGTCTTTATTTCCATTTCTCTAAGAGGTGGGTCAAAAAGGATCTTGCTGTGATTTATGTCATAGAGTGTTCTGCCTATGTTTTCCTCTAGGAGTTTGATAGTGTCTGGCCTTACATTTAGGTCTTTAATCCATTTTGAGCTAATTTTTGTGTATGGTGTTAGGGAGTGATCTAATCTCATACTTTTACATGTCCCTGTCCAGTTTTCCCAGCACCACTTATTGAAGAGACTGTCCTTTCTCCACTGTACATTCCTGCCTCCTTTATCAAAGATAAGGTGACCATATGTCCGTGGGTTTATCTCTGGGCTTTCTATCCTGTTCCATTGATCTATCTTTCTGTTTTTGTGCCAGTACCATACTGTCTTGATTACTGTAGCTTTGTAGTATAGTCTGAAGTCAGGGAGCCTGATTCCTCCAGCTCCGTTTTTCGTTCTCAAGATTGCTTTGGCTATTCGGGGTCTTTTGTGTTTCCATACAAATTGTGAAATTTTTTGTTCTAGTTCTGTGAAAAATGCCATTGGTAGTTTGATAGGTATTGCATTGAATCTGTAGATTGCTTTGGGTAGTAGAGTCATTTTCACAATGTTGATTCTTCCAATCCAAGAACATGGTACATCTCTCCATCTATTTGTATCATCTTTAATTTCTTTCATCAGTGTCTTATAATTTTCTGCATACAGGTCTTTTGTCTCCTTAGGTAGGTTTATTCCTAGATATTTTATTCTTTTTGTTGCAATGGTAAATGGGAGTGTTTCCTTGATTTCACTTTCAGATTTTTCATCATTAGTATATAGGAATGCCAGAGATTTCTGTGCATTAATTTTGTATCCTGCAACTTTACCAAATTCATTGATTAGCTCTAGTAGTTTTCTGGTAGCATCTTTAGGATTCTCTATGTATAGTATCATGTCATCTGCAAACAGTGACAGCTTTACTTCTTCTTTTCCCATTTGGATTCCTTTTATTTCCTTTTCTTCTCTGATTGCTGTGGCTAAAACTTCCAAAACTATGTTGAATAAGAGTGGTGAGAGTGGGCAACCTTGTCTTGTTCCTGATCTTAGTGGAAATGGTTTCAGTTTTTCACCATTGAGGACGATGCTGGCTGTGGGTTTGTCATATATGGCCTTTATTATGTTGAGGAAAGTTCCCTCTATGCCTACTTTCTGCAGGGTTTTTATCATAAATGGGTGTTGAATTTTGTCAAAAGCTTTCTCTGCATCTATTGAGATGATCATATGGTTTTTCTCCTTCAGTTTGTTAATATGGTGTATCACATTGATTGATTTGCGTATATTGAAGAATCCTTGCATTCCTGGAATAAACCCCACTTGATCATGGTGTATGATCCTTTTAATGTGCTGTTGGATTCTGTTTGCTAGTATTTTGTTGAGGATTTTTGCATCTATGTTCATCAGTGATATTATTGTTTTCTTAATTAAGCGTGATTTTGACTGCCACATGGACTTTGAAACATACCGCCAAGTCAGTTTTTAAAAGGTTTGCACTGCCACTACTGTTGGTTGGTTTGATCAAATTCACTCATCAATATGACCTCAGGAGGCGATTTCCAAGAGCAGGGAGCCTGGGGGAATTCCCACCTTGCAGCCTAGTAGCTTCTAAGGGGGGGAATTCCCCCAACCACAGTCAGTTACGAGTACATTAAACACAGGTTTCAGAATACAGGTTAAGAAATAACCAGCTGACTCTTTCAGATCCCTCAAAGTACAGCCTCCAAAGAGCAACTGGTATTTTACTTCCTGGTAAGTATTTGCACTTGGTTTCAAGAAGGAACTTATGTTTCTATCACATGTTAATTCGAGATACCAAGTGCCATTCCAACACAGAAAGAAAAAAATGGACAATAGAAAGTATTTTCTCATCAAAAAGCGGTGAGAAATATTATACAGTGCCAACATAGCTGGCTCCAAATATATTTAATTTTCTTCTAGGCTCAGTTACAGTCTCAGTAAAATCTATATAAGGGCAGAGAGTGTGCTGCATATTTTCAGATAAATTTGGTGCCTTTTGCACTCATAATGGATGCTGGCACTTGCAAAGTCATTATGTTGTTATGCCTTTCACTTAATTGCTAATGACATTTGAAGACAAGCATTAAAAAAACCAAACGGTGAATAAAGATCTTTTCTTGAGGGCATTAGTTTAACTCCCTTTATTCCCTACAATGGAAACTAAACATGGGGTGGGTGATAACCTCTAATAATACACTTTTCTGTACACTAGGAAACCAGGAACAGAAGGATAGACCAATCTGTGACTCAGCAAAGGAAAAGTAACACGTTGGCCAAGGCACCCTATGGCAGGGCACCCAAGCAGAGCCTCTGGGAGCACTCAAGCTTCAGAGGCCTAGGAGAAAGCCCCTTGGCCATACCTGCTCCCATTTTAAGCAGGAACAGGTGGGCCAGGCTGCGCAGAAAGCACAGGCTCCTTTCCTTCTTCCTCCCCACCATCAACCCCACGGCCTTTCAGTCTTCCTTCATCCAGGCTGAAACGTGTGTAACAGAGGCCTATGCTGAGTTAGAACCCTTCCCAACTTCTAACAACAGACAGACACTGACGTGTGTGTGAAGATGAGCAAAGAGCCAAAAGGTGTAAATAAAGAGGGAGCATCTGCTCCCCCTCCCTCACCCCTTTTGCCCTAGAAAACACAATTCCTTCCAGAAAAGGACAAAACTTGAGAAACTGGTTTCTGTTTTTAAAACAAGGTTCAAGAGGACACTAAATCAATACAACAGAACAGAGAGCCACAATGAGGGACCGACCTAAGTTACTAGAAACAGTGCTCCAGGTAGAAACACACCTGTCAAATTAAAAACCGCAGTGAAGGCAGTTAAACAGATTGTAATCTAAATAAAAGATTTAGTTAGAAAACAAACTGGAATAATCTCCCAGAAGTCACAGAAAGAGGTTACAGAGGACAAAATATGGAAGGAAAAAAATAAGAGACAGGGATAAACATCCAGGAAAACAGAAGGAGAAACAGCGGTCAAGTAAATAATAAATTTTCCTCTTAAACCAGAACCCGAGTCTCATAATATAATAATCAAGATCAAATCCAAAATTACTCAGGATATGAAGTACCAGAAAACCTTAAGATGCATCAGAAAAGACAATCAGCAGATGCCAATGCTGAAATGACACAGCTGTTGGAATTATCTGACAAAGACTTTAAAGCAGCTATAATATAAATGCCCCAACAAGTAAAAGTGAACACTCTTGAAACAAAAGTTTCAGAAAAAAATTTTTTAAAAAAGCAGAAAATATAGAGAAGAACCAAATGTGAATTGCAAAACTGAAAACTACAAGAATCAAAATTAGAAAAACTCACTGGATGGGCTCAATAGCAGAATGGAGATGACAGAGGAAAGAGGCAGTGAACTGGAAGACAGGTCAACAGAAACGATCATATCTGAACAATGAGGAGA
The DNA here is from genome assembly GCF_025265405.1 of Mesoplodon densirostris. NCBI lineage: Eukaryota > Metazoa > Chordata > Mammalia > Artiodactyla > Ziphiidae > Mesoplodon > Mesoplodon densirostris. The sequence goes on along the minus strand of NC_082678.1, from coordinate 42,365,194 downwards.
AAAGGCAGGGGGATGACCACAGCCTAAGGGACCTACGGGACAATGGCCAAAGGTCAAACATTCATGTCATCAGAGTCCCAGAAGGAGAGGAAAAGAGTGTGGGGCACAAAAATATTTGAAGAAATATGGCTGAAGTTCTTAAGTTTGACAAAAAACATAAACTTATACATTCAAGAAGCTCAGAAAACCCCCCAAAAGATAAACACAGAGAAATCCATGTCTGGACACATCAAACCCAAACCGTTGAACACTAAAAACAAAGGAAAAAATCTTGAAAACCACCCCCCAAAATGACATATTACTTCTAGGAAAACAAAGATTTGAAAGACTGTGGATTTCTCACCAGAAATCATGGAGGCCAGAAGAATGTATAAGAACATTTTTAAAATGCTGAAAGGAAACTGTCAACACAGAAGTTTATATCCAGCAAAAATACCCTTTGGGAATCAAGGTGAAAGAAAGGTATTCTCAGATGAAGTGCTAAGAGAATTTACAGACACCACACAAAAAAACTGCTGAAGGCAATTTTTCAGACAGAAAGGAAATCACACCAGCAGAAAATCTGGTACATCAGAAATGAAGAACAACAGAATGATAAACATTTGGGTAAATATAATAGATCCTTCTCCAATTAAGTTCTTTAATTATTTGACAGTTGAAAGCAAAACTTACAACATCTGGTTTTCAATGAACATGAGTATCATACACCATACTGATGGGAGGGAAGGGTAAAGGGACCTTTATGGTGGTATGGTTACTATACCCCCAATAGACATGATAAAATACTGATTCTAAGCAGACTGTAGAATGTTAAGTATATATATTGTCATCCCTAGTAACCACAAATACAATCTGTACAAAGATATATAGCAAAAAGCTCAACAGAAAAATTAAAATGGAATACTACAAAAGTTCATATGTGTGATTCCATTTATATGATAGTCTCCAAAAGACAAAACTATACTGATGGAGAACAAGCCAGCTGGTGATCACCAAGGGTTAGGGATGGGGGAGGGAACAACGGCAAAGGAATAGCACAAGGGGTGATGGAACTGTTTTGTGTCCTGTCTGTGGAAGTGGTTACACAAATCTATACATGTGTTAAAATTCACAGCACTACACAAACACACACACAGTCGATTTTTCTGTATGTTAATTTAAAAATTCAAATTAAAAAAGATATAATGAACAAAGAGAGGTATGGGTAAAGGAAGAACATCAGAGAATGCTAGTGTTTAAAGAACAAGAGGAACAAAAACTAGAAACAAAGGAGGAGGCTAAAAAAGCAGAAGAGAATGCTGTCCTAGAGGGCAGTGCTGCAGAAAAAAGGGTGGCATATACCATGTCTATGGACTGGTAATCAGGCCATTGCCATGGACTGTGCTGAGAGCCGCTTTGGGTGGGGGAAGAAGGGGGCAATTTGCCTGAGTTGCAGGACTGAATGCAGCCGAAGTGTGGGGAAAGGAAGATGGTAAGAGGACCCTAGTGTGTTACTGAAAACTCTTATAATGTAAAACCAAAACACTAACTACTAATATTTACTGAAAACTTGCCAGGTGCTAAATCACTGTTTTTATTTTATTTTATTTTATTTTTATTTTTTTATTTTTATTTATTTATTTTTGCGGTACACGGGCCTCTCACTGTTGTGGCCTCTCCCTTTGCGGAGCACAGGCTGCGGACGTACAGGCTCAGTGGCCATGGCTCATGGGCCCAGATGCTCCGCGGCATGTGGGATCTTCCCGGACCGGGGCACGAACCCGTGTCCCCTGCATCGGCAGGCAGATTCTCAACCACTGTGCCACCAGGGAAGCCCCTAAATCACTGTTTTTAAATCTTGAGTTGTATCTAGTTCATTATAAAGTGAAAAACAATTCTTCTATACCCCACAGTATTAATATGTTATTCTATTTAAATTATTTAATTAAATATAAACATCAATGGTAGTATATATTATTTATGTTTATATCTCTTTATTCCATAGTTCTAAAAATATTCATATTAAAAATAAAAACTAAAATTCTGTTTAATAACAATAATTTCATGCTGACAGAGACAGTCTGTTTTCTGAGTAGTAAATTGCTGCTTGAAACATGAATATGATACAGACTAAAGTATGGGTCCTTTGGGGTTGTCCTGCTAGTCTTTATTCCAATTGTGGAGACATCTTTCAGACATTGCACAGTGACAGCCTTTGGCCTTCTCTTGCAAGTGAATATATCATTACATATTAAGTATACCTTCTTCTCTCATCAGCCAAGGATTACTAAGACAATTACAAATACAAATGTGGGCTAGAATTGCATGGCAAGACACAATACAGTGGTCATCCCAACAATATTTAAAAATCAAAAGGATTTTCTGGATTATCAATAGTAGAGAGAGAAAAAAATTTTTAAGTCATTAAAAAAATAAAGTCCCGCAGAGCTCAGAGAAGGCACCATTGGTCCTAATTTGAATATAGAATGCTAAAAGCATAACATTTCTTACCTTAAGTTACTCATTAAACAGCTCTACAATAGGCATAAAAATATTGACCTCACCAGTTTTCCTAGCCCTTCAAGAAAAACATCTACTTAAAAAAAATGTTAAGGAGGAGACCTTCAAGATGGCAGAGGAGTAAGACGTAGAGATTACCTTCCTCCCCACAAGTACATCAGAAATACATCTACATGTGGAACAACTCCTATAGAACACCTACTGAACAGTGGCAGAAGACCTCAGACTTCCCAAAAGGCAAGAAACTCCCCATGTACCTGGGTAGGGGAAAAGAAAAAAGTATCAAGTATCTTTTCTGACCACAATGCTGTGAGACTAGATATCAATTACAGGAAAAAAATCTGTAAAAAAATACAAACACATGGAAGCTAAACAATACACTACTAAAAAACCAAGATATAACTGAAAAAATCAAAGAGGAAATCAAAAAATACCTAGAAACAAATGACAATGAAAACATGACAACCCAAAACCTATGGGATGCAGCAAAAGCAGTTCTAAGAGGCAATTTTATAGCAATACAATCCTACCTCAAGAAACAAGAAACATCTCAAACAACCTAACCTTACACCTAAAGCAATTAGAGAAAAAACAAAAAAAACCCCACAGTTAGCAGAAGGAAAGAAATCATAAAGATCAGATCACAAATAAATGAAAAAGAAATGAAGGAAACCATGGCAAAGACCAATAAAACTAAAAGCTGGTTCTTTGAGAAGATAAACAAAATTGATAAACCATTAGCCAGACTCATCAGGAAAAAAAGGGAGAAGACTCAAATCAGTAAAATTAGAAATGAAAAAGGAGAAGTAATAAATGACACTGTAGAAATACAAAGGATCATGAGAGATTACTACAAGCAACTATATGCCAATAAAATGGACACCCTGGAAGAAACAAATTCTTAGAAAAGCACCACCTTCCGAGACTGAACCAGGAAGAAATAGAAAGTATAAACAGACCAATCACAAGCACTGAAATTGAGACTGTGATTAAAAATCTTCCAACAAACAAAAGCCCAGGACCAGATGGCTTCACAGGTGAATTCTATCAAACATTCAGAGAAGAGCTAACACCTATCCTTCTCAAACTCTTCCAAAATATAGCAGAGGAAGGAACACTCCCAAACTCATTCTACGAGGCCACCATCACCCTGATACCAAAACCACACAAAGATGACACAAAGAAAGAAAACTACAGGCCAATATCACTGAGGAACATAGATGCAAAAATCCTCAACAAAATACTAGCAAACAGAATCCAGCAGCACATTAAAAGGGTCATACACCATGATCAAGTGGGGTTTATCCCAGGAATGCAAGGATTCTTCAATATACGCAAATCAGTGTGATAAACCATATTAACAAATTGAAGGAGAAAAACCGTATGATCATCTCAATAGATGCAGAAAAACTATCGACAAAATTCAACACCAATTTATGATAAAAAACCCTCCAGAAAGCAGGCATAGAGGGAACTTACCTCAACATAATAAAGGCCATATATGACAAACCCACAGCCAATATCGTTCTCAGTGGTGAAGAACTGAAACCATTTCCATTTAAGACCAGGAATAAGACAAGATTGTCACTCTCACCACTATTATTCAACAAATTTTGGAAGTTTTAGCCACAGCAATCAGAGATGAAAAAGAAAAGGAATCCAAGTTGGAAAAGAAGAAGTAAAGCTGTCACATGATACTATACATAGAGAATCCTAAAGATGCTACCAGAAAACTACTAGAGCTAATCAATGAATTTGGTAAAGTAGCAGGATACAAAATTAAGGCACAGAAATCTCTTGCATTCCTATACAGTAATGATGAAAAAGCTGAAAGAGAAATTAAGGAAACACTCCCACTAACCACTGCAACAAAAATAATAAAATACCTAGGAATAAACCTACCTAAGGAGACAAAAGACCTGTATGCAGAAAACTATAAGACACTGATGAAAAAAAATTAAAGATGATACAAACAGATAGAGAGATATACCATGTTCTTGGATTGGAAGAATCAACATTGTGAAAATGACTATACTACCCAAATCCATCTACAGATTCAATGTAATCCCTATCAAACTACCAATGGCATTTTTCACAGAACTAGAACAAAATATTTCACAGTTTGTATGGAAATAGAAAAGACCCCGAATAGCCAAAGCAATCTTGAGAAAGAAAAATGGAGCTGGAGGAATCAGGCTCCCTGACTTCAGACTATACTACAAAGCTACAGTAATCAAGACAGTGTGGTACTGGCACAAAAACAGAAATACAGATCAATGGAACAGGATAGAAAGCACAGAGATAAACCCACACACATATGGTCACCTTATCTTTGATAAAGGAGGCAAGAATATACAATGGAGAAAAGACAGCCTCTTCAATAAGTGGTGCTGGGAAAACTGGACAGCTACATGTAAAAGAATGAAATTAGAACACTCCCTAACACCATACACAAAAATAAACTCAAAACGGATTAAAGACTTAAATGTAAGGCCAGACACTATAAAACTCTTAGAGGAAAACACAGGCAGAACACTCTATGACATAAATCACAGCAAGATCCTTTTTGACCCACCTCCTACAGAAATGGAAGTAAAAAGAAAAATAAACAAATGGGACCTAATGAAACTTAAAACTTTTGCACAGCAAGGGAAACCATCAACGAGACGAAAAGACAACCCTCAGAATGGGAGAAAATATTTGCAAACGAAGCAACTGACAAAGGGTTAATCTGCAAAATATACAAGCAGCTCAATATCAAATAAACAAACAACCCAATCCAAAAATGGACAGAAGACCTAAACAGACATTTCTCCAAAGAAGATATACAGATTGCCAACAAACACATGAAAGGATGCTCAACATCACTAATCATTAGAGAAATGCAAATCAAAACTACAATGAGATACCACCTCACACTGGTTAGAACAGCCATCATAAAAAAAATCTACAAACAGTAAATGCTGGAGAGAGTATGGAGAAAAGGGAACCCTCTTGCACTGTTGGTAGGAATGGAAATTAATACAGCCACTATGGAGAACAGTATGGAGGTTCCTTAAAAAACTAGAAATAGAACTACCATACGACCCAGCAATCCCACTACGGGGCATATACCCCGACAAAACCATAATTCAAAAAGAGTCATGTACCACAATATTCATTGCAGCTCTATTCACAATAGGCAGGACATGGAAGCAACCTAAGTGTCCATCGACAGATGAACGGATAAAGAAGATGTGGTACATATATACAATGGAATATTACTCAGCCATAAAAAGAAATGAAACTGAGCTATTTGTAATGAGGTGGATAGACCTAGAGTCTGTCATACAGAGTGAAGTAAGTCAGAAAGAGAAAGACAAATACCGTATGCTAACACATATATATGGAATTTAAAAAAAATGTCATGAAGAACCTAGGGGTAAAACAGGAATAAAGTCACAGACCTACTTGAGAATGGACTTGAGGATATGGGGAGGGGGAAGGGTAAGCTGTGACAAAGCGAAAGAGAGGCATGGACATATATACACTACCAAACGTAAGGTAGATAGATAGTGGGAAGCAGCCGCAGAGCACAGGGAGATCAGCTCGGTGCTTTGTGACCGCCTGGAGGGGTGGGATGGGGAGGGTGGGAGGGAGGGAGATGCATGAGGGAAGGGATGTGGGAACAGATGTATATGTATGACTGATTCACTTTGTTATAAAGCAGAAACTAATTTAATAAATAAACAAACAAACAAACAAACAAATAAATAAATAAAAGAAAATCATGGATAATTTTTACCTACCTCCATTTTATCACTTAAGCTTCTAGACAGTCTCTCATGAAATATCTAGACCCAAACCATTGGATTTTTGCTCCCTTTGAGAAACAGCCTACCTTTCAAATCCAACAGGATTTGCCTGCCTGAGCAATTACTTTTCCTCTGGGACTCAAAAATGCCAACAGGATCACAGCCTTGCATTTCCATATCTGCCCCAGCTACTGAGTGTTTACAGCATGTTCAAGTTCTTATAGCACAGTAAGAACAAAATAGATAAATCCAAAAAGAAAACGTGAGGAATGGAGAAAGTCTTAAACATTATTTCTGGGTTCTTCCTCTTAGAGCTCAACAAAACAGACAAGCTTTTTATAAAATCCATAAAATGGCACTATTTCTAAGTTAGGGCTTACATTCCCTGTTTCAGTCTGATTTCATATAAATGAAGAGTTTTAAAAATACTGTATTAATGATGGTAATACAGTTTTAAAGAACTGTAACCATTTATTATCTTGTCTGATCCTCCTGACAATCCTGAAAAGTAGATAGGGAAACTGTTAAGAGTATTTTACAGATGTCCAAACAGGCCCACACAGATTATGCAACTTGCCTAAATTACCCCACGAATAAGTAGTAGGACACAAAGACGGGTCTCTGGATTTCAATTCAAAAGCTTTACTTGGTAGCTCATGCCTCTTATGTCTCAAATTTCAGGTCTGTGTCTACCTCCAGACTAAACATAGTCTGCATTTTTCCCATTCCAGAGGACCATCACCTTGATTTCTCTGTATTTCCCTTTCTTATAGGAGATGTCTGATGAAGCCCAGAGAGTCGGTTAAGACATAGATTCTGAGAGATTCGGTACCATGACATCTATCAGTCAGAAAGCTGAAGCTAACCATGCACTCTTGTTTTAAAAAAACAAATAACTTGAAAAAGAAACATGTTTCCACTTTAGAAGAGAACATTCCTCCTTCACAAAAAAAGTTACCTCCCTTTATTCCAATCAGTTTTAACACTGTGGACCTATCTGAGGTGTGCATCTACATTCTTAAAAGGGGGTGTAAAGGTCCAAGGCAGGTTATCTACAGACAGGTCCCCTGGAGCCACAGTTCACCCACTTATCTTTGCTATCTGATTATTCATATATTTTTAAGAATCCTTGTGTTTTACTCTATATGTATTTTTAAACTCTCCAAGTACAGAAGAGAAATCCAAATGCAAAGTATTGTATAAAGCACAATACAACTGGGCTTCCCTGGTGGCGCAGTGGTTGAGAATCTGCCTGCCAATGCACGGGACACGGGTTCGAGCCCTGGTCTGGGAAGATCCCACATGCCGCGGAGCAACTGGGCCCGTGAGCCACAACTACTGAGCCTGCGCGTCTGGAGCCCGTGCTCCGCAACAAGCGAGGCCGCGATAGTGAGAGGCCCGCGCATCGCGATGAAGAGTGGCCGGCCCCCACTTGCCACAACTAGAGAAAGCCCTCGCACAGAAACGAAGACCCAACACAGGAAAAATAAATAAATAAAATTTTTTTAAAAGCACTACTGAAAATGGGGGGTGGGGGAGTCCCACTAATTAAATAACAGCTTAAAATTGAAAATGTCCCAATTTTATACAATGTATCAGTAGACTGATACTCTGCATTATATTTTACTCCTTTATGCCAGTTACCAGTGCACTGCCTCTCAGCTCCAGATTCACCCTTCAGTGCTAACTCTGCACTTGCGGGCTAAACTCCAAGCATCTCTCCTTTGTAGTTCATGTGATGTTAAGCCTATCAGCAGAGGGCAGAGGGCACTGGAGGGACAAAGCCAGAGGCAAGTGCCACTCCAGGATCAGGTGTGCTAGTGTTTTTTCTTCTTCCTGCTGCTGCTCCTGTCCCAGTGACCATGGATACGGACAACATCCAGTGGTGCTGGGTCCCAGCTGTGAGCCCAGAGCAAACGCCCCCTCAAGTGAGCTCAGAGTCCCGGCCTCCAGAATTGGACACCACATACCATCCTGCCAGGGAACCACTCCCAATGCCCTGACTCCTCTCTGTCCACCCACCAGCCCCCAGCCCTGAGGGGTGTTTCCTAATTGCCCAGCTTCACTGTGGTTCCTCAGTCTGCTGGCCCCAAGAGCAACGTTTTCTGTGGACCAGCTCTGGCAACCAGTGGGCTCCCTCTGCCATCCAGCAGGCTGTGGAGAAGCCCACACCTTCTCCAGGGAGGCCTGAATCCCATTTGGGGAGCTCTGGGCCTGGGATGCTGGGCACCACTGAGGAAGTGGGAGTGGTGTAGTAGAAAGAGGAGTACTGAATACAAGTGTGCCTACTGAGATATGAGCTCCAGCCCACCACCCCTTCTCCCTGAATCTCTCCCCAGTCAGCATCTGGAGGCTCCAGCTGCAGGTATCCCCCAAGAGGAGACTGGAGGGTCCAAGAGAAAAGATGGATATACTCTGATACTTGAAACTCCTATAATGAAATGTTTGGGTCCCCCCTCCACTGCCCTAAAGTAAAGGCCCACCAGTTAAACTTCAGCCAACATAAAGTCCTTCCAATCAACTTCTGGTGCCTCACCTTCAAACATGAACATTTAGAATCATCAGGCATTTGAAAAATGACTCCAAAGCAAATCTTTCTTGGAGCAAACAAAACACATGCACACACCTCCTTAGAGAGTTAAAAGAAGACAATGTATGTACAAAACTATAACACACAGGGTAAAATAGGAGCTTTCAGGGAAGAAGAAAGAGTTCTCAGAAATTAGGAGAGCAATAATAGTTCTAATTCTTGGTTATGGTAATGGTTACATGAATCTACACTTGTGATAAAATGATATAGAACCAGACACACACTGTACCAATGTCAAATCCCTGGCTTTGATACTGCACTATAATCATATAAGCGGTAACAGTTGAGATAAGCTGGGTGAAAGACATGGGACCTCTGGTACTATCTTTACAACTTCCTTTCATTTTTTCAAAATGAGAAAAGACAGGATAGTGAGAGAGGAAGAGGGGAAAGAAACAGAAGGAAGACAGAGCTGAGGACATTATTCAAGAAATCAAGCAGGGCTTCCCTGGTGGCGCAGTGGTTGGGAGTCCGCCTGCTGATGCAGGGGACACGGGTTCGTGCCCCGGTCCAGGAAGATCCCACATGCCGCGGAGCGGCTGGGCCCGTGAACCATGGCCGCTGAGCCTGCGCGTCCGGATCCTGTGCTCCGCGACGGGAGAGGCCACAACAGTGTGAGGCCCGCGTACCGCAAAAAAAAAAAAAAAAAAAGAAAAGAAATCAAGCAAACAGATAAAGCAATGAAAAATGAGAGAAAAAATTTAAATTAAATGGAGGATTAATTCTTGTGGCCCAACGCTGACAACAGGAACAGAGAGAGAGAGAAAGAGGGAGAGAGGGAGACAGAGGGAAGGGGGGAGGGGAGAGAGAGAGAGAGAGAGAGAGGAGAAATCATGTGGAGGAAATAATACAATAAGGTTTCCCAGAATTTAAGGGTAAGTTTCCAGATGAAAAGTAAGTACCAAGTGCTCAGAGCAATGACTTTTTTTTTTTTTTTTTTAAAGGGACTTCCTTGGTGGCACAGTGGTTAAGAATCCGCCTGCCAATGCAGGGGACACAGGTTTGAGCCCTGGTCCAGGAAGATCCCACATGTCGCGGAGCAACTAAGCCTGTGCGCCACAACTACTGAGCCTGCGCGCCACAACTACTGAGCCCGTACGCCACAACTACTGAGCCCGCACGCCACAACTACTGAAGCCTGCGCACCTAGAGCCCGTGCTCCGCAACAAGAAGCCACCGCAACGAGAAGCCTGCGCACTGCAATGGAGAGTAGCCCCTGCTCACCGCAACCAGAGAAAGCCCATGCTCAGCAACTAAGACCCAATGCAGCCAAAAATAAATAAATAAATAAATTTATTTTTTAAAAAAGTCACATCCTTATCATTGTGAAATTTCAGAACACTATAGGTGAAAAGATTCTAAAAGCTTTCAGAGATGGGAGTAAAACAAATAGCTCATATACAATGGGAATCAGAATGGCAGATCTTCCCAAAGCAACGCTGAAGGCTGGAGGCTAAAGGAGGCAGGCCTTGAAAATGCCGAGAGAACAAACTCCAACCCAGGATGCAGTCATTCTTCCAATCAGACATGAAGGGAGAATAAAGTGATTTTCAAATGTATACAGTCTTACTTTTTTTTTTTTTTTTTTTTAACCTCCCATGCATCCTTGCTTGGAAGTTACTGGAGAAAGAGCTGCACCAAAAAGCGGATGGGGGAAGAAAGAGGATGATTGAGATCCAGAAAGCAGGGAACACACATCAAGGAGGGGCAGAGGGCGCTGCGTTCCCAGCGTGGAGATGCAGGGCACCCCAGAACAGTGTGGACGCATCCTGAGCACAGCCAGCCCAGATCAGAGCAGGGAGACAAAGGACTCCAATCAAAAGACGAAACTGACAAGCCGCTGAACAGTAGTGTCCCCCCAACATTCATATGCTGAAATCCTAACTCCTAAGAGGATGGTATTAGGAGGTGGGGCCTTTGGGAGATGCTTAAGCCATGAGGACAAAAGCCTCCTGAATGGGATTAGTGCCTTATAAAAGAGACCCCACAGAGCTCCCTGGGCCCTTCTGCCACTTGAGGACACAACGAGAAGTCTGCGACCCAGAGGAGGGCCCTCACTGACCCTGCTGGCACCCTGATCTCAGATTTCCAGCCTCTACAAGTGTGAGAAATACATTTCTGTGGTCTATAAGCCTCCCAGTCTGTGCTGTTTTGTTACAGCAGCTGGAACAGACTAAGACAGCTACCAACAGAGTTTGTCTATATTGAAAGGAATTTCAAAATTCTGTTAACTGGGGGCAGGGATGAAAAAGCATCAATAAAGATAACTAAGCAAATAAAACATTAAGAGGCAATTAGTGACTTTAGAGGAAAAGGGTATAATGAAATAAAATCTAATTCTAGAACCCACTGTGGTTCGGTCATGAACAACAATTACATAGTCATGATTCCATCAACACTGACTTAACTAAAATGTGTGAGCAATGGGGGAGAGGGGACGTGTGTATGTATAGGATTGCTGTGGCTTCAATTAACATCTTCCTTAGGAGGATGTCGACAGGGGCTAAGATTGAAAACAAACAAACAGGAGCACATTATTTTGAAATATAGATATTGTACTATAGATATTGACACATAAACGCCTAAAAGAATTAGAAGCACTGCATCTGGGGGATAGAACTTTGAGGCGAGGAAGGCTGATGGGGAGGAGTCCTGCTTCTCTTAAGCCTTCTAATTCTGATTTTTAAATCAAAATTTATTATTTTGATAAAAATAAAAAATTAAGTCCAAAGAAGAACTTTAAATGACTAACACTACAGGTGAATGTGACAAATTTTCCGAAGGGTCTGGAAACACTGCTTAGGCAAAGAACCACTGGAGGGTTTTAGCAAGGAAGTGACATGATCGGAACTGTACAAAGAAAGTTATTGAGATAGAAAAAACCAAGGATGGACCGAAAGAGGGAGAGTTTTAAGGTTAAAAAAAAAAAAAAAAAAAAAAAAGTAGGGCTTCCCTGGTGGCGCAGTGGTTGAGAATCCGCCTGCCGATGCAGGGGACATGGGTTCATGCCCCAGTCCGGGAAGATCCCACATGCCGTGGAGCGGCTGGGCCCGTGAGCCATGACCGCTAAGCCTGCGCGTCCGGAGCCTGTGCTCCGCAACGGGAGAGGCCACAACAGTGAGAGGCCCGCGTACTGCAAAAACAAAAACAAACAAACAAACAAACAAAAAAGTGAGAAATTTCTACTAGACACCATACTAGCACTCTGGGCTCCGTTTGCGGTAGGAAGATCAGAAGGGTGTAAGTGGTGGCCACTACAAGGATGTCTCAATTCTTTTCTATCTGGTAGTTATGAGTATAAATTAGTATTCAACACAAGGAAGGGATGAGCCAGTCCACTAGATGTAAATATTAGAGTCTTCCTTGTAGAACATCCTCTCATATAAGGATAAAGAACCACCCTGGGTTATGAATCAGTCTTTCAGGAGATTTCACCTAGTGTGGATTTTAACCATGCCCCAATCAGACCACCCTTAAAAGCTGACCATCAAAGCCCTGAACCTAGAGCCTGAGGGACCAAACCTTGCAAGTAACAGTGCCTGGTTAAAACCTACAAAGCCCCATCTATTCATATACCCTTTCACTCACCAGGGCTCTGGCCTCCATTTTTAGGGACAGAGACTAAAGAACATCAGGTTAACTTTTTTTCCCCCCTTCTTTGTAACATGGCTACAAAAAGATGGACCAGAGAAGACCAGGTAGACAACATACCCGGATTTCAGGAAGACACATGACAGAAGAACTGAAGCTATTATCTCTTGCGATTAATCAATCAGAAATGTTTCCTATTTCACATAACAGTCCGGGGAGTAGGGGTGGCCCTAGGAAAGTCCAGGAGAATCAGGGATTCTGAGAAATAAGTAAGAATATACCAAGAAGAAAAGTAAGAGTCATACCTACCGAATGCACACAGAGCCAAGTCACCAACTAGAAATCAAAGTCAAGTCCAGGTATCCTACTCCCAATATATACCCCACTACTGCTTAGAACCTGGCTACTCCAAGTGTGGTGCTCGGGCCAGCAGCCAGGGCATCATCCCCTGGGAACTGTTAGACATGCAGAAGCTCAGGCCCCACCTCGGAACTAATGAATCAAAATCTGCATTTTAACAGGACCCCCAGGTGATACTTATGCCCATTTAAAGTTTGAGAAGCAATGATTAGGAAAATAGAGAGAGAGTCCTTCCGGCTTTGTATTCCCCATGGTTCCCCTGGCTGGTGCTGGACGGGTGTCTAAACCCACCCAGGCAGCAACAGAGACATGTGTGCAGTGCAAAAGTGGTAAAGGGGGCCTGGCAACTACATCTCTTCTAGAAAATGCACCGATTCCCGGCTACTCAATTATTTCTTAGCCGCTGGATTTTAGACTAAAATAAACACACAAGCATGAACCACAGATTTCCCTTTATAGCTGCCTCTTTTATTTAAGCAAAAAATGCTAAACATTAATTTTAGTTGTACTTAATTGAATAATTTCTCGGGGGAATAGTTCAGGGAGAGTTTAAAACTGCCTGCTTCCAAAAGCCATTACAAATTGGCATATACTACAATGTCACTGTGCCAACCCAAACAGCACACTTCAATGCCCCTGGGGCCGCCTTCACTCCAGATGTGTTCGGAACTCCTAGTAACAGAATGCAGGCAAAAGCCATATTTACACGAAGCAGTATTTTGAATCTCCTTTTCCAATTATCTGGAATGAGATAATAGATCCCTAATTGGAAGCACGGCGGCGGGAGGGGGGCGGGGGGGTGGAATCGGTCCGTGGTTTCTCTCCAGTGAATGCTTTTTATTAGTAAAAACTAAGAGAGTCTGTACAAGAGCCAGAGAAAATCTCCTTTGCCACATTTAATCTGAACATCTATAAACTGACAAACTGTCCCGTGATCGCCCCTAATTAACTAACTGATCGTTAAAAGACTGATCTTGTCTTTTCCTGGGAAATGTACATACGGAAGGACTGGGGTTGGGGGAGGGAGAAGCGGAACTCGAGTGAAAGAAACCCAAAAACACTTTGGCAGGAGAACAGACCCAAGCGGTTGGTGTGGAGGTGTTGCTCCCCGCCCCCCTTGCACCCAAATACCTTCAGTTTTGCTTCACGCTTGCGTGACTGGCACTGACTCTGAACTTCTCTTGTATTTCTGACTAATACTGGTCATAACAATGCTGCCAGGTAAGCCATCATTGTTTATTACTGATTTGTTAACTCCCATTCCAAATCAGATTTATTGATAAGGAATCATCTTTTTATTCTCCAAATTAAGCACATATAAACCAAAATTAAGTACTGCAGTTTACACTTCTTGTTAAAATTGAAGTTTCCACCCTTACCGTTGATTTAACACAGGTCAATTTAGAATTCAGGTGGAAGTCAAATTAAGTATTTTTGTACAGGTCAGCATACTGTCCAGCTACAGAGGGTCTCTGCCCCCCCCATACATCATAAAACGCTGTTACGTGCCATGCAATCACGGCATGCGTAGTTACTGAAGCTGTCTATTTTTACAGATGTCACAGAGAAGCCGGTTGAAAACTGTGCATAAATGCAGCTGTTCTTGGCTGTTAGCGAGACACACTTGGAAACCCTGTTCCCTAAAATGTTCAAAATTGGAAAGGGTTTTCTAAATATAAATTAATTACCAAATTCCACGTGTTGACAAGCAAACCCTCTAATGTTTATGCTTCAACTTGACAAGGGAAATTGAAGCATATACCCATAAACCTCTAAAGGAAACAAAGTCCACGTATGGCTATTTACTTCATGACATTTTCTCCTAAAGTGTTTAAAAACATTTTTATCATGAAATGCCATGTACAAAGAGAAAAAGCAACTGACTGACACGTACAGTTTAACAGTTGCAAAGCAAAAACTGTATCACCTTCAAATACTCGCCCAATATAATACCCATCAACCTCAGAAAAATCTAAAGTCACTCACTCAACCAGGCAACCAACAAACTATATGCCAGGCACTGTGTTATGTGCAAATTTAAACACTTCAGCTAGTATATTTCTTCAAATAACTACCGCAAAGTCTTCAATTGTTACCTACCCTGAGTTTCAAAGAAAATAAATATATAACTTTATCATATGGACAAGGGGCATTTTCCTCCAATAAATCTATACTAGAGGTTTGTGCTCTTGGGATGCTTGACAATATATCACTTCTGAAAGGACCACAAGAAAGGGCTTGGTGGTCAGTAACACCCAGATGTGAACTTTTCTCTCTGACCTACACCAGCAGTGAATGATGGGCCCAGCGTCCCTCCGATTCACCCCTGAAGTTAGGCCTCTTCCTCCAGAACAAAGGCCTCCCCACTTGGGAACTACTTAGAACTTTCCCAAGCACCTTGCAGAGTCTTATTTTTCATACTGTGTCTAGATCTGAAAAAAAGCATTTGTTCCGGTATAAAGACACTGAAATCCCTGGTTGTAAGACGAATGTTCTCTTAACCCTAAGAAAGACTTAATCCATAGCTCTGCTTTAAGAGAAATAGTTCTACCTTATTAATCACAAAGTTCTCAAGTTCAAAGTTCTCCGTTTGTGCAATTCTCAGAAGCAGTTCAGCTGTTTCCAAATTGTGCATCAGAAAATTCCTACGTTACACAGTCCCAGATAGTCAATGTTAAAAAAAATATACAAAACCGTATCGCCTTCTCACTGGGTTCCATTTCTGTTGGGAAAGGAGGGAGAAATTTAAGCCAGGACCGTAATTTTAGCCAATAATCTACAAACTGGGGAGCACAAAACAACTTGTTAGAATGTAGAAAGGAAAAACTAAAACTTCTATTAATACGCTGGATTTAACCTCAACCTTTTCTAATTTCTAATTTTAGGAGCCATATTTATGGAGAACAGAAGTATATGTAATTTTATAAATGCAGTTATTAAAACAAATTCTGGAGGGTTGCTCAGAATTTTTCCTAATGCAATGCATGATCTAAAAACGTTGGAGGCCACTGTGTTAAGAGCAATGTATTGTAGATTACCTATAAAAGAATACAAGTATATGTAACCCAAGAGTCTAAAAGTTAAATATCTTTGCTTTATTCAAGAAAACAGGGGCTTCCCTGGTGGCGCAGTGGTTGAGAATCTGCCTGCTAATGCAGGGGACATGGGTTCGAGCCCTGGGCTGGGAGGATCCCACATGCCGTGGAGCAACTAGGCCCGTGAGCCACAACTACTGAGCCTGCGCGTCTAGAGCCTGTGCTCCGCAACAAGAGAGGCTGCGATAGTGAGAGGCCCCCACTCGCTGCAATTAGAGAAAGCCCTCGCACAGAGATGAAGACCTAACACGGCAAAAATAAATAAATAAATAAATAAACTCCTACCCCCAACATCTTCTTGGGAAAAAAAAAAAAAGAAAACATTAAATAAGTTGTAAAAGTAATAACTGAGCTTTCGGCGAACTTGAGTTAAAAACCACACAAATACACAGTCTAAGGAATAGTGATAAGATGTTATATTAGAGACAGTGGAGTGAGGAATCTAAGGAAACTCTGCATTGTTTTTACAACTTTTCTATAAATCTAAAATTAGTGGAAAACAAAACACTTAAAATAAAAGTGATTTGTAACTAATCACAGCACCAAAATTTGCAAATTACTTTACATAAAGCAGAGTGGAGGTTAGCCCTGAAACGGGCCACTTTCTTGCATTTCCTAACACCCAGCGTTTCCCTTCTGTGTCACAGATCACCGTAACCAATGCATCCTTCATGGGGGCAATTTAGTCTTATCTCAGAGCTCCACTTCCCTGAGCATTCTGAGAGCTTTTGCCAAAATAGATGTTTGTTCGTAGAGTGCTCTTTGCATGCAAACATGATTTGTCTTTGGAGTTTCGACAGAAGGTGACAAAGATAGGTTGAGAGCAGCTGAACCACAGACTAAGGGGTGTAGAGGAAGTAGGGAGAGGGCACAATCATGGAAAAGCTCATGAAGGAGTTTCAGGATGTGATTAGATGTTTGTTCTAGGAAGAAAAACAAAAGACACCAGGACAAACGGCACCTGAATAATAAATAGGTGTTGGACCCCAACGACGTGTCAGACACTGGACTAAGGTCTAGGACTACAAGCATGACCAGGGCAGGCACAACCCCTGCCCTCAGGAAGCTTGCAGTCTATCCTGGAGAGCAGCAGACCAGCGAGGGGCTGAGCAGGAGCCCTGAGAAGTAACGAGGGCTGAACCGGGCCAGTGGCGTGCGATGGGGGAGGAGGGCCAATGAATGGGGAGCAGAACTCACCCACCTTGTCACAATGGGAAGAAAGTCTCTGCTCAAAGGCAGACTGACCCAGGCTAAGTGGATCTTTTCCAGGCACTGGGAACCCTTACACTGCGGCTGTACGTCAACTGCTGAGCACTGTCCAAAGGGTGGGCGTGGGCGGCATGGCAGATTAGATTCGGAGCCGTGATCTAGGGAGCACAGCTGTGGCTGGAGACTTGCTTCCAGAGATCTGGAGGTCAGTCACATCCAAGCACCCAGAAGGGGTCTTCCAGAACCTCAAACTGTAATTCCACAGGACGGAGCTGAGGGTTTGGGAAGGTAGCCTTGGTCTCCCCGCTGTTTTCTTTACTGTTCCTATCTACCTCGGCCAGGGCCTTTCCAGACCCAAAGAAACAAGTCTCAGTCCCAGAGCAACCGCCACCAAGTTTCCAATGGGTCAAACTAAGCTACCCCAACACCACATCTATCCATGGAATATGTGCTGACTGAACAGATGAATACAAAGCAGCCCAAGGACAAGAGTGAGGGCGGGGCTGTGGGCAGGGGGCTGCCAACGTGGACAGAGGGTCATGCCCCTGTCCCTCCTTCCATCCAGCCCTCCATCCACCTATCCACCACCCATCCATCCATCCATCTATGAAAGCAAATGCCAACATCCAAGAAGTGGTGAAAATTCAGCAGAAATTCCTAGACATAAGTGATAGCTACAGAGTTTCCATAAAAGGGGCATGATTGGAGGGGCTGGGACTCTGCTTCTCAAGCTCCCTGTGGTGTAGGATTCTTAAATTTTCTTAAATTTCCAGTCTGTCACAGACCAATGCTTGTATAAAATACAATAAAACTGAATTACAAGTAAAATGAAAATTTAAAAAAATCCACAAAATGCAAGCCCACTAATAGAGCATTTGGAGATCATGGCAATGCCAAAATGCTGTGTAAGTCTGAATTCTTGTACTTAACCTCACTGTGCACTGGTAACAAACAGTTGCAGGACAGGCTCTGGTCCCGTAACTACAGTTTGGGCGAGGTGGCCCGCTTGAAGCCGAGTTTACACAAAAAACACTCTTTGTAACTTCCAAAGTGCTCGATTAGAACTCCGGCTGACATCATGGCATCAGGGGGACAGACAGCTGTAACCAAGGTTGACCGTGAGAACCAGTGAGGCACAGATCTGTTTGCGTCTTTTGAGATCTTCCCCTGTCCCAGCTCTTGACGCTCGTGTTGTCACCTGGTGCCTGAATTCTGCATCCGTCCCTTCCCACACCGAGGAAAGACAAGAGGCCTCCGTGCAGACTTGGGACAAGGTTGGTGGGCCACAGCCTCTTTTTCTAGCATCTCTCATCTTCCTTTCCTTTCTCCAGGCACCTCTCCTTCTGCCTGTAGATGCCCACCGTGGTCTGGGTTCCCCTCCTTGTGTCTTAATCTTATGATCACCCAAACCTCAAATATCCTTCACTCGCACTCTCTCCTGTCCTGGTTTTCACCTTCCTTGCACTAACAGGTTCCTGGCCCCTGGGGTTCACTCCTGTGACGTCTATGGCCTCTTCAGATAAGGAACCAAACCCGGCTTCTACCCCAACACATGCTAGCGAAACTGGTCCCTCATCAGCCACCTTGAGATACAACTATTACAAAAGCATTGGTTTCTCTTCTTCCTCACTTTACACGCCTCTCCACGGCCTTTCAATCCCGTTGCCCACCTCTCCTCTACAAACCCCTTGAAAACATACCACCTGTGTGTCTGCCTTAGCCTTCTAACTTCTTCGCTGGCACCTTGTCTTCCTTTGGTGTTTCCCCAAGTCTGTGTCCTGGGTCCCTCTTGTTTGCAATGGTAACGACTCTCCTGGATTCATTAACAACTTGACAATGGCCCTCAAGTGGAAAACTCCGGGCAGTCTTCTCCCTTGAGCTCTGATTCCCTGTATCTCCAAGTCTCTCTGGAGCCACGTCTAAGTGAAGGTACCACTGTTGCCTCTTACATGCTGGCCTGGTTGCAAGTTAGAAGCACCTGGGGCTCTTGGAAGGCAGACCATCCCTGGGCCTCACACTCAGAGACTGATTTAATGGGACTGGAGGTGGGGCTAGGCTTTTTTTCTTTAACACTAAGCTTTTAAAACCACTGTCGGAGAACAATGCTTCTCAAACCTGGCTGCACACGGTGGAATCATCTGGGGGAGCCGTAAAAATAAAGATGCCTGGTTCCTACTCTGCAAAAGACATTTGGTTTTTGCCCCCAGTTTCTGGCACAGAGTTCAGAAAGGAGGTGATTCTTGGTGGCCCCCCAGAGCTTCAGGATGGGGGTGGGTCACCAGAAGTAATCATGGGATTAGATTTCAGTCCCACCCTTGGAAGGGGGAGTTGGGGCTGGAGACTGAGCTGAATCACCAATGGCCAAAGATTTCATTAATCATGCTTATGTAATGGGACCTCCATCAAAACCCCTGAACAACAGGATTCAGAGAACTTCCAGATTGGTGAACCCATGCACCTGCTGGGAGGGTGACACACCCAACTCCACGGGGACAGAGGCTCCTGCACTCAAGACCCTTCTAAACCTCACCCTACGAACCTCTTCAACTGGCTGTTCATCTGTATCCTTGATAATAAACTCTAATAGCAAGTATGGCATTTATCCTGAGTTCTCTGAGTGCTTCTAGCAAATCATCAAACCTGAGTGGGAGGAGGTTGTAGCATCCCCCGAAGTTGAAGCCAAGCTGGACAGAAGTGCTGGCCACCAGGGGATCCGATACTTGCAACTGGTGCCTTAAAAGTGAGGACAGTCCTGTGGGACGGATCCCTTAAACCTGTGAGGTCTGATGCTAATTAGTGTTAGAACTGAACTGTAGGACACCCAGTTGGAGTCAGGTCAGAGAATCCGAGAACTGGGGTTGGGAAAGACACCATGTATTTGGTGTCAGGAGGAAAAACCTCTCTTTGGTACTGGATGCAGTCTAGACACTGGGATTTAAAAAAAACCCAAAAACTCACTAGGTGATTCTAATACACAGCAGAAGTTGAGAACCACTGCCCGAGATAATGTGCTACATCTGAACTCACCTTTCACGCCAACTGAGATCTTCCCTTTGAGCCTCAACTCTATCTGAACTTCCCAGCTACAGTGATCTTGTTTAAATTCATGCGACTTTGTGCTTAACTGTACAGCACCTGTATAACGTGCTGTTTTAAGTGTACTAGTCTTCCCTGACTGTAATGCAAGCTTTTGGAAGATTCTGACCCCGTTTTATAATTCTCCCCCAACACCCACGCTGTCAACTACCCTGCGAGGCACACAGCAGGTACTCAGCACATACTGACAATTACATATTCCTTTTCAGGTGGCAGCATTAAACCTAACCCCTTGCTACGTGAAGATTTCTTGATAGAAAGAACTGAATCGAACACTTCTTCTCTCCTGTGATAGCTATCGTGGTTCTTTGTGTGGTTTTTTTTTTTTGACACTAATTCTTTTTTACACTAATTATTAACTATGGCTGCAGAATCTAGAAGAGCAATCTTAATGTAGATATTCCTCCCCCCGCCCAGAGAGAAATCTGACGTTTTTAAAGTGTCTCTTTTGAAAAAGAAAAATAGTTTTCACATCATAATTGATAAAACTGACCATTCCTCCACTAAGCAGCATCAACTTTTTCAGAGTTCTAAGAATCAAGTCAATATAACAAATATTATTCTAAAGAAAAATGAAGCACTAAAAAAAAATAATGTATAGGACAAATCCACGTCAGGAGATGGTTCTAGCACTATACCAGGAAAGACAAACCCAAGAGGATTTATTTAAGAAATTAAACACGATGGACTATTTTCTCCTCAGAGCTTTGCTCTTTTACCACGTTCTTCCCAGTTTTCTGGAAAATGTTTTAATTGAGAGTTGTCGAGTATTAACAGCGTCTAGCTTACTTTACAAAAGCCTGTTAATAATCAATCACTTTTTTTTTTTTTTTTTTTTTTTTTTTTTTTGCGGTACGCAGGCCTCTCACTGTTGTGGCCTCTCCTGTTGTGGAGCACAGGCTCTGGACGCGCAGGCTCAGCAGCCATGGCTCACAGGCCCAGCCGCTCCGCGGCATGTGGGATCTTCACAGACCGGGGCATGAACCCGTGTCCCCTGCATCGGCAGGCGGACTCTCAACCACTGTGCCACCAGGGAAGCCCAATCAACCACCTTTTTAACAAGGGGGGTGTGCTATGGATTATGCACTGCCCCCCCTTGATGGGAAATACGTGGCATCAGCTAGGATCATTCATAGGTGGGAGGAGGAGGGAGGACACTGAATTCCAGCAGCAACAGGGATAACAAACAGGGGTGGATCTTCAGCACTAACATTGCTCTATCCAAGGATGCTCACCCTGGACAATGAAAACCTTGCTGTTATCAGAGATCTGGTCACTGGGCCCTAGACAGGCAATGGCCCTCAGGCCTCACCCCAAACTTAAGGGGCCACTCACACCTCCACAGAGAAGACTGGTTTCTGAGCTCACAGACATCTGTCTCGCTCTTACGGGACCTGATTTTTGCTAAAACAAACAAACAAACAAAACGGGGGAGGGAGAGAGATGAGAGGAACACATGTGCATTCTAGCTGCTCTATCTCATGGGTTTCACAAAACTCCAGATGCAAAGGAATTATCTGTGTGTGAATGAGGAATTATCTTTTGTTTTAGTATAGGTGGACTTTTTGACAATTGTGTAAGGGCTGCCCTGTTGTCCATTGACTAAGCTCTGGTAGTTGTATACAAAGGAACTAAACTATTATGAATCAACCCAATGAACCCCCTGCTGTGGTAAGAGAGTTGGGTGGCATGGATGAAGAATTAGTAACAATTCTTATATTCTCTCTCACAACATTTTTGATGTAAAATTAGAAAAGCACCTAAGAACATGCATCCAGTGTTCTTAGATGGGTAAGCACGCGGCACACGTTGCACACTCGGCAGACGTCTGTTGACTGGATGAATCCTCGGAACTCATCAATTGGACATCAGCTTCTGGGACACTCAGAAATTCCTGCCCACAGCCGTTGCCCCAAACCTCTGCCACTCCCCTAAGCCCCTGCTGGTACACCCACCTCCTTCCTCGTTCTCAGCAGGGGTTCTCACCCATTATTCCACAGAGAGAGGTCCTTTAGCAAAACCTCTACCAAGCGCTCCCCTCTACCTCTACGCTTACCCAGAGGCGCCCATCAGTTCTGTCCACACGTCCACTCTCCTCCAAGAGAGCCCTGCCCCCTACCTGCTGGATCCCAATATATCCACCTTCTTTGCACCGTGCCCCACCCTCAGCTCTGTCCAGCGCCTTTCAAGGAGATGAAGGTGGCCCCTTCTGCAGCCTGCGAACATGCTGAAATCCTTCCCTTCCTATCAAACACCAGCCCTCAGCTCAGGCTTTTAAAGCTTCCTTCTTTCCTTTACTGCCAACCCTCTCGAGAAGTTCATCCACGGGGCCGCCGCCACGGCTTGAACCCCTAACTCGCTCTCAACCCGTCACAGCTGGGCTTGTGGTACCATGACTCCTGGGACACTGTTCCTGCTGAGGTGAGTCAAGGGGCTGAGGACTCCAATGGCTTCTTTTCGGTCTTCACCCGATTGACTTCGCTACAGAACGTGAACTTCCCAGAAGCCTGGACTCCCCACTTCCTCACTGCGGTTCTCTGGAGAGTCTGAGCTCTCGCCTTCTCCAACCAGACATGGGCTTGTGAACAGGCATTTTCATGATCAAAACGTCTGCATGCACATAAACAAATCTGGGGGTGGGGTGGGACCCAGAGGCCCATAGCTTCACGAGCTTCTCGGGACTTGATGACCTGCCCCTCCCCCAACGTGAAGAATCGCTCTTGGACTATGGTAATAGCCTCCCCACCTCCCGTCCTTACGCCCACTCAGCCCTTTTACCTACCTGATCCCTACCTAATCCAACCTTCACATTACGATCAAGATTATTATTCAGATTATACCAAAGGCTGGCACATCTGGCCTGCCTGCCCTTACCATAAAGTTTACAATACAATGTACTGGAATTCAGCCATGCTCACTCACATATATACTGACTAGGGTGACTTTTTTCCCCTAAGGTGTGAATTTTTTTTTTAAATTGAGGTGACATTCACATAACCCAAAATGAATAATTTAAAAGTGGCCAATTCAGTGGCTCTTAGCACGTTCACAACCACTCCATCTAGCACCAAAGCACGTCCATCACCCCAAAAGGAAACCCCGTGCACAGTTGCTTCCGGTTGCCCCCTCTCCTCCCCAGCCCCTGGCAACCATCAATCTGAGTTCTGTCTCTACGTATTTGCCTCTTCTAGGCATTTCATATAAAGGGAATCACATAATACAAGGCCTTTATGTCTGGCTTCTT
Organism: Mesoplodon densirostris; assembly: GCF_025265405.1. Taxonomy (NCBI): domain Eukaryota; kingdom Metazoa; phylum Chordata; class Mammalia; order Artiodactyla; family Ziphiidae; genus Mesoplodon; species Mesoplodon densirostris. Next base: position 42,341,716 of record NC_082678.1, on the reverse strand, counting down.
TCACTTGGCATAACTTTTTTGAGGTTCATTCACGTGCCAGCTTGTATCAGTACTTTGTTCCTTTTTATAGCTGAGTAATACTCCATTGCATACACTATAATCTGTTTATCCAACTAGAGCTGCTTGTGTACTACAACTGCAGAGGTGAGTAGTTACAAGAGATTGTATGGCCTGCTGTAAAGCTGAAAATATTAACTGGCTCTTTATAGAAAAAAAAAACTTGCCAACCCCTAGATTATACATGCCCTGAGCTTCAGAAGCAGTGGTTTTGAGAGTCAGTTTGTTAATGGTCACTGCAGCACTGTTTGGAACAGAGAAATACTGGAAACAAAATGTCTACTGTTAGACATTGGACTGGTGTAATTATGGTAAATCCATACTATGTAATACTGTGCACCTCCTCAGAAGAATCAGGTAAATGCATACATGCTGATAGGGAAAGATCTCTGTGCTTGATTAGGTTAAAAAGCAAAGAATTACAATATGTCTAGCATATACTCCCCTTCTCTTAAAAAAATAAGCCATAAATACACGTATATATATATACATATCTGCATAAAACTTCCCTGAGAGTCAAAAGAAACTTTCACTTACCAATATTGTACCTTCCTGTACTGCCTGAAATTTCCAACCTTTTACATGCATTTATTATCACTGTCCATAGATGTTAACTACCAAGAGGGAGGGGATGTGTGCATGCTTACGGCTGATTCACTTCGCTGTGCGGCAGAGACTAACGCAACACTGTAAAGCAATTATAATAACAATAAAAAAAGATGCTAAGTAATTTCCTAAAGAGGAAATTATGGCCCATTTATTTTTATTCTTTATAAATCTCTTTATTTACATATTATAATGAAAGATCAAAAACATTTTTTGAAGAGGAAATTTTTAACAAATCAAAACAAAATACTATGTTAAAACCTGTTATGAGTTATGTTTTTTACGAGACTTCACTTTTTTTTTCCCCTTGCAGGTCAGTGACCCTCCAAAGAAAAAAGAAAAACCCCCTACCACAGGCTGGGTTTTTATCTGCCAGAAAGCTAGACACTGCACGAGATGATCTTTTCAGATGCCGTCCATGTCAGTCCACTAGGTTTGATCCTAGTTTTCCACTGATAGTTATTGGAAAGCATACCATACGTGTCAGACACAGGACACTGAAATCTTCTACCGCCACCGAGCTAGGTACGGTGGTGACCTGGGCTTTAGCACACAAGTCAGCCCTGACAGGTGGGTTGGTAGGGTTTCTCTCTGTATGCTGATGGGCCCTAAACATTTTCCAGATGTGCTGACCTCATAAAACTGCTACCTACCACAAGCTGTGAAAGAATTGCTCCAAGACTATTTTTCCCATCCCTACGGCAACGCCCCTGGGCTCTCGGGTTGGGTAACCCCCGAAGTTTTGAAGCCGATTGGGTGCCAGCCCTGAGCCTGGACGAGAGAACAATTAGTGGAGCAGCTCAGCAGCAGGGCACTTTCTCACCTGTCAAGTCCTGGCTATTGGTGCCCCGGTGTTAGGAGCCTGCCCGATCCTTATTCCCCGGGATTTAAGCTTCTGCTTTGTTCTGGGTCCCCGCGAGACGGGAGCTGTGCCTGGTTTCCCAACCAGTCTGCTCCCTTTGGTCAGGTCCCCAAAACTTGCTGCTGAAGCTCCCTGTCAACCATCAAGCCACCAGAGACGCCCAGACGGACCAACACTGCACGGCCCGTGCATCCCAGGATCTCTGTGTGCCTGGGGTCCCCTGTGAGAGGCCTCAAGTAGAGCGGCCGGCCTTCTTCCCTTGGCCTACAGCTAGGAGCTCCTTTCTCCTCCCACTGTGAAACTCTGCTTTCTGAATCCTTACTCCTCCTCCCTCTGGATTAAGCCTGACCAACTATGGAGCAAGCCCTAATGAGCCCTAGTTATCAGCTTGCTCACAGAAGCATTCTGCGCACGTCACTGGGGCACCGTGGATACTTGTGGTGTATCTTCTTCAAAGTTACAAATAAAATGAACTGAGGAACCAACCCCAAACTGAAAATAGTACCTTTCTGGATGTTGCATATGCACAAGGCACTCTGTCTCTCTTTCTAAGGATGCAAAGATATGACAATCCTCTTCCGAGTTGGAAATTAGCAAAAAAAAAACCCCCAAAAAACACCAAATTCAGAAATAACTATAAATAACCCAGCACAAAGCATACTCCAGGACACAAAAGAGGTGTAAAGTGCCATGGGGTATAAAGGATGAAGAGATCATCTCAGGCTGGGAAAGCACAGGAAAAGATTCATGAATGAGGCAGCCTCTGCGGTTGATACTGATGGATGATCAAGATTTCTACGGGGTGGGATGCAGGCCATCGTTTCTAAGAAAGTTTGAAAAATAGACTTTCTCCCAGTCTACTTTTCAAACCCCGTGTATAAGTAATGAGCCAATGTGGCCTCTTGTCAATATGTTCTTTCTAATCAGCTGAGACACTCTATCTGAAGTTGCACAGAGGAAAAAAAAATCTTTTAGGGAGTTGGCATTCAACCCTTTACGAAATCTCAAAAACTTTCAATTTATCACACACTCCCCCGTCTGGGTTCTTTCTTCTCAACAGCCTAATTAACTATATTTCATATATTCATTGTATTTTTAAATTATGTACACTGTTAATATCTGTATGATAAATGCCGTGATTCCTCCGAATGTCATGAAAACAAAGATGTGCGCCTGAAATGGGGCTGGGGCGGGGGAACTCTGCACTTAATAACTGCACTTAATAATGGTAATAGCTGCCAGCTAAACATTACCACCTAAAGGTTTTCACAGTGAAAAGTAAACCGTTTTTCAAAACGTCATTACCATCCATTATGATCAAAGTTTTAATTTATTAAGCTGTTACCTTCAGTAATACTTGCAAAATAATTGTAGTGCAGGATTTCATTGTTCCTTCTGGTTAAGTGACAGGTAAATGGTACAGCTTCAGGCGCTCTACTAAGCCCGGTGGGCTAGGGCTGTCAGCTCAGATGCCCAGCACCCCTGGGTGATGCAGGTCGGCCCCTGCAGGAAGGCTCAGCACATCCCCCGAAAGGCCAGTACTGCTATGGATAAGTCAGTCTCAATCTCTGCCCCTCTCTCTTACACTTCCACACACACACGGAGCTGAAATACAGCTTCAAGGTCACAGGCTTTACCCTGTAATACTTGTTCCCACTCTTCTCAAGTAGGATCAGCCAACCACTGAAATCCACCCTAAGCAGAACCCAGACAAGCTGTCATTTAAGTTGATAAAGCGCCAAAGCACCCCAAATCTTGAATTTTGACATTCTGAAGGATTTCTCCTATGTTAGTAAAGAACTGGGGTGGAAAAATCTATTCCCTGAATATTTTCAGAGGTTGTGACCTAAGAATAGAAAATAATTCAATGTAAGTTAGGTCTCAATGTATTTATTAGCTAGGAGGTGGGGAAGGCAGTCTGAAATTCATATTTTACCACTGATGATCTTCTAATTTCTATGATTTTCACAACTCCCTTCAGCTTCCCCAAGTTCGCATCTCCTATTTTCTCCTTACTCACTGGTGATGGAGGTGAGTGTTGTTTTCTAGAGGCTTACAGGCATTTGCCAACTTGCAAAGAGAATGAATTCCAGAAGGGTATTAGCTAGTTGATTGCTTTCAAGTCAAGGATGCTAGAATACACTTTCCCATAGAGATAATGCACGTTTGAAAGACCGGTTCCCAGGCAGCCCACAGACTTACATCCACCACATCTTAAGAGGAATGGTACTCACCCTGCCATACTTGACTACCGTATACAATGGTCTCAACCTGGGGCTACTGTGAAATGCCAGAAACACATCTTCCCAGTGTGGCAGTGGCAGTCACCCTGGCATCCTGAGACTCGTCTACCAAAGGAGCAGGAGAAAGTTCACGTGGGTGTTTCTGCTGTACTGTGATGGACGTGTTCCTGGAAAACCTCACATCCTGCAAAAATCACACTCTCGAAATAACAGGGCTGATGGTGGAAAACACCACTGGGGCAGACCCCTTGAAACCTATGTCACTTTGTAACCAGAGCACTAACCAAAGGAAGAACAAACACCTGGGGAAAATGACTTGGACGGCCCAGGCAAGCAGCTCGGCCGTGGCTGCAGCTGCCTTAGGGGATATCAAACCCGCACAGGACAGCAGAGTGGGGAGGTTGGCTGGCAGACACAGCGAGGGTCGGAGTTAGGGGGTCACTGGTGAGTTGGACGCAGAGGGGTACCCCTTCCAGGAGCCCAGAGTCCTACAAGGCCGAGGGTGCCCTCCCTGTGGAGGGGGCCCTGGGTGCAGGTGCTCATTTTTTATCTTCTTAAAATCCAGTTGAGAGGCGCCTGCAGGCTGTGAGGGCTCTTTCCCTTCTCGTCGAAGGCTGTAATTCTCCTCCTGGTATTCCTGCTCCTCTGGCCAAAGGAAAACTGCCTCTGAACCAATCCATCCTCCAGGGTCTACTGACATCGCTCTACTTTTCAACTGAATGAGCTTGTGTTCTGGATCCACATGCTGGAGCAGATCAACTGTACTGGGACCAGGGATTCACCGACTCCCCAGTGCGCTCCTCCTGGCTGGAGAAGGACCTTCCCTAGGTCTGCCCTTTCCAGAACCTCTGCATTGGAGAAGAGGAAGCCACCCTTTGGGAGGTAAATTCCCTTGACACTCATGCCAATTCAGGGAATTCTTTTGCGTTCTGCCTAATCATCAGAAGTGATTCTTTGTCTCAAAGCATGTAAATCCTAAGTGGGTAGGTGTGATTTCCAGACCAGCCTGTCCCATTGAAACACAATGAGTAAAGCCACTGTACTCCAATTAAAAAAAAAAGTAGAACAGCAAAAAAAAAAAAAAGACCAAAAAAATACAATATGAGCCACATAGGCAATTCAAAAATTGTGAGTAGCCACATTAAGTAAAAAGAAACAGAAATATATTTAACAGTATATTTTATATAGCCCAACATATCAAAACTATTATCATTTCAATGTGTAATTAATATACAAGTTATTCACAAGATATTGTGCATTCTTTTTGTCATACCAAATCTTTGAAATTCCTTGTTACTCTGCACATACAGCACATCTCAATTCAGACTAGTCGCGTCTCAAGTGCTCAATGGCCATAGGTGGTCGGTGGCCACTGCACTGGACAACACGGTCCTACTCAGATGCTCTGTGGAGAGCAAAGTGTCATGTTTCTAATGATAAAGAAAAACAAAAGAAAAAAATAAAAAGAAAAAAAATTTTTAAACAAAAAATGGAAAAAAGAACTTATTTCTAAAGACACATAATTAAAAGAATATACAACCCAGTGAAGAACAAAAAATGTTTTTCAAGTTCATATTCTTATATCCCACAAAAGGGTGCCTTTCATTTGTTACTTTCAGTGCAAATGTACTTAGTCCTTCATTACGTTGAACACACAGTTAAGCAGAACACACTCAGGTGTTCTGTTTTGTTTTTAAACAGCCCAAGGTATAATTTAGGTACCATAAATTCACCTATTTAAAATGTACAATTCAATGGGTTTTGGTATATTATTCTTTTTTTTAAACTGCAGTAAAACATAAAATTTGCCATTTTAACCATTTTTCAGTGTACAATTCAGTGGCATTAATTACATTCCCAACGTGGTACAATCCTTACCACTGCCTGTTCATCACCTCAAACAGAAACGCTAACCATCCACACCTCGAAGGCGGGCCTCCTCTCCATTTTACTGAGAAAAGTGTTAAGGCCAAGTCAACTTCAGATGAAGAGGCTAACAGCAATAATAACGCCAAACATCCTGCCACGAACATCACGGTGTCAGGACCAGGGGTGCTGCACTGTGCTGGCAGAAATTTCCCAGCAACCTCCCTTCCTTCCCCTTTCTGAAGGTGGAAAGTTCCTAAGGTAACATCTAGTTTCACAAAGTGTTTTGTAAGGCTGCGAGCACCTCAGCACACTGTCTGCTCCCCTAGACACAGTCTCCTGGTTTTCTAACGATAACATCAAACATTTTAAAGATGCCATTACTGTAATGGATGAAAGGGATATAACTCCACTCTAATTTTAAGCTAAAAACAAAGATGGGAAGAAATAAAATTCAAATTCTAATGCTTTTTTTTTTTTTTTTGCGGTACGCAGGCCTCTCACTGCTGTGGCCTCTCCCGTTGCGGAGCACAGGCTCCGGATGCGCAGGCTCAGCGGCCATGGCTCACTGGCCCAGCCGCTCTGCGGCATGTGGGATCTTCCCGGACCGGGGCACGAACCCATGTCCCCTGCATCGGCAGGCGGACTCTCAACCACTGCGCCACCAGGGAAGCCCCTAATGTTCTTCTTTAACATTTGCTTCAAGCAAGAAAACGCTGCTTTACAGATTCTTTTTTTCACTAACCTTTCTTTCGTAAGTTCTCAAGGAAAAATAAAGAAGTTCCAATTGATTTTTTAAAGTTTTATTACGGTAAAACGAGATGTGGAGAAAACATGTCAGAGTACCAAACCGGGGTAATTAATTCCAGTATAACCTCCTCACACCAGGCCAGTACTTGCAAGCAGATGTGTTGGCTAAATATTTCAGGTCAATCTGAGCACAATATTGAAAGTAACCTCCCATTCATCAGAAGAGTCTGGCACGCAGCTTGCCATCTACAGCAGACAGCTTGGACACGTGGAAAAGTGGAATTTAACATCTCCTGATTTCCACCCTCCATTTATTTCCAAATCTTTGCATCAAAATAGGGGGGAAAATGCCCTCATGGTCACACATACACCATGGTAAGTATTAGCCACTAAAATAAAAGATGTGGAAGCAATTTTTTTTTTTTTTTTGTGGAAGCAATTTTAAACCCAGTTACCACAAATGTGTTTTGGGAACTTTCACCTTGTTTCTCATAAACTAGAAAGTGTACTTCGTGTTCCTTTTGATTGCTAATGACCGACGCATTTAAACTATTAACAATTCATTTCCAACACGTGTCCAATTCAGAGCTAGCAGCTGGACTATTTATTTTGCTAGCTGGTGATAGAATTAAATACAGAGTCTTTGAAAACGTTTACAAGCTTTCCCTCTAACCTTCTGTGTACTTTCCAAAGGAGGCTACTCTGATTTTTATTAGCTAAAGGTTTACATACTGCAGTACTAACACTGTTACTTTCAAAATAAATTGTTTATAGCTCAGGTGAGGTTTAAAGCATTTTCCTCCCTGGAAGACTCTTGAGATGGAGGAGGAGAACCACTGAACTGGTTCACTCTGGATCAACAATATTCCTTTGAGAGTCAAACAATATCTGGGCCACACAGCTATGGATGCCGTCAGGGAAACCAGCTGTAAAAAGAGTTCTAGTCCTTTACAAAACCACGGGTTTCCTTTGCAAGCTCCCAATGCCTTACCATCAGAGTCACTATCCTCGTGGAGGGCCTAGGAACATCCTCCTAAGATTTTTTTTTTTTTTTGACACTAGCATTTTGACGTTGGAAGACAAGACATGAGCTTGGACCCCAGACTGATCTGGGTTCAAATCATGACTCCTTTGCTTATTAGCTACATAGTTTTTTGGGGTTTTTTTTTAACCTTACAAAAGACTTTTGTTTAGAATACACAAATACACGTTTAGAATACACAGCTCAATAAGAAGGCAAACAATCCAGTTGAGAATGGGCAAAAAAAACCTGACAGCCACTTCACAGAAGATATATGAATGGGTACAAATCACACAAAAGCTGCTCACCATCACTAGTCATCAGGGAATCGCAAATTAAAACCACAATGAGGTACCACTAGATGCCCATCAGAATGGTTAAAATTATAGATACTGAGTGCTGGCAAGGTTGTGATGCAGCTGGAATTGTTGTACAACCCTGGTGGGAATGTCAAATGGTACGACCACTATGAGCTACATAGTCTTAACCAAATCGTTTAACCCAAGGCTTTGTTTCCAGCTCTGCAAAATGCAAATACTTTTGCGGAAATCATCCCTCATAGGTTTACTGTGAGCACCTGCACTGAACAGATGCTCGACTAGTGGTTTTAGATGGAGTCAAAGATCGCCCATCACAAAGCCTTTCCCACAATGTTGCTCATGACACATCCGTTCATTCACTCAGTGCATCTATTGGCTTTCCTGGAGAGGAAAAGACAAATCAGGTAGAGTCCCTTCTGCTAAGGATCACACCAAGAGCTTCTGAGGGTTGCAGATACTAAAATGAGGGGGAAATCCAAAATAGTGAATACTTTAGTGGCTGCAGGGAATATCGTGGGGCCCCAGAGAAAGCTGCCAACGGGGAAGAGTTTTATGGAGAAGATGACATTTGAACTAGGACTGTGGCCTGTAGCTAAGGAAGGCAGGAAGAGCACCCTGGGCAGAGGGAACAATGTGTGAGAGGGCAGAGGTGTGAAATGGATTGCTGTAGCCACCGTGGGTACCCACAGGTGAGGCTGCCTAGGGCCAGAGACGGGCTGCAGTGTGCCAGCCTCTCAGAGTCGCTATTCTCTCCTAAGTGTAACAAGGTGTCACTAGAGATTTTTTTTTAGCATGAAGAACGCTCAGACTTGCTTTTGAGAAGCTAACTGTGGCAGCAGGGGGAAGGCAGACTGGAGCACAGAAAGACCGGGGGCAAGAAAACCTGCTAGGCTATCATCGCTGTTCTCAAAGGCAGAAGATGGGCCTCAGAAGAAAGCAGAGCTGGTAGAGGCGGAAAGAAAAGATGTGAGAGACAGTTTCAGAGGTGAAATCGACTGCATTTAGTGACTGGCTGCAGATGTCTAACCTTGAAGATAAGCTGGATGATAACAACAACTAAGAAAGAATGTAAGGAGTGGAAGAGGTTTGTGGGGGAGGAAAATGAATTGAGTTGCAGACATACTACACTGCAAGCACCTCTCCCAGTGAGGATGCCGGGTGACACTGGAAATGCAGATCTGGGACTGCAGAGAAATACAGCCTGAAACACGCTCAGCACCTACGAAAGGCTGAAGCCACAGGAATGGAGGAGGATATGGATTAGCCAATTGGAAGAGGTGATGAGGCTCAGCAAGTGCACACAGAGTAAGAGAAAACCAAAGACAGGACCCTGAAGAGCCCAGGATTTAAGGGATGTTCACCTGTATGAGTCAGTCTGTACTCAATTCTATGCTGCCTTTTATCATTATTTATTGGCATCGTGAAAACACACTGTCTCCCCAAGTAGATTAAAAACATAATGCTTTATACCCACTGCTTAAAGAGTGCCCGGAACAGTAATAGGTATGTAAAAGACACATATGGAGTTGAAATAGAAGAAACTAACACCGAGTCGAAAATTAGGCTTGGATTAAAAAGGGCCTTAAATATTGACCTTGGGAATTTTAGTGTCATCCATCAGGTAATAAGAAAGCAGTTTTTTGACTACTGAAGTCATGAAACAAAAATAGTATCTCTAGGGGCTTCCCTGATGGCACAGTGGTTGAGAGTCCGCCTGCCGATGCAGGGGACATGGGTTCGTGCCCCAGTCCGGGAAGATCCCACATGCCGCAGAGCGGCTGGGTCCGTGAGCCATGGCTGCTGAGCCTGCGTGTCTGGAGCCTGTGCTCCACAATGGGAGAGGCCGCAACAGTGAGAGGCCCGCATAATGCAAAAAAAAAAAAAAAAAAGTAGCTTTAAAAGATTTATGAGGGAGTGGGTAGTAGGTTGGAAGAAAAATAGAGATTCTGTAGCAACGGAACCCATTAGGAATTAACTGTGGGAATTGAGCCACTGGTCCCAGGGAAAACTAAAGCCAAAAGGGATATAATCCATCCAGTTAACTGAATAGAACAACATGCATAGCTCCCAAAATGTTTGTCTTAAAACATATCCCACCCTCTGCCTTGCCAAAAAAGAGATAACCATAATAAACCCAAGGACTGCATGAAAGGTGAACAAGAATGGGAACAGGATATCTGCTTAGCTGTAAGAGAGACCTGGTACACACACGGATAGAAGGAAGAGGGGGTGGGCATCTAAAATGATTATGATGTTGAAAAATATCAACACACACACAGCTGCTGAGGGTAAGATCACCTACATGCCTAGGACAGAATCTAGACCCTTTGTGCTATGCAGGTTTGAATCATCAGGATAACAATTATGGTGGCAATGAACATAATACGGTGGATGACGAAGAATGGTCTGAAAAGTCTGAGAGGTGAAAGATGTTTGGCCTGTATCACCGTGGTCGAGCCCTGGGACGTGGGGATACAAGCGGACTTGTGAAAGAAAAACCGGCATTGTGTGGACGCTGCCTCCTAAAATCTGTCCCTCCCCCACGTTAGCAGAAATGAAATGCACTGTCTGTGCAAGATATTGGTTCACATTTTTCACGGGCTGACTCCTGGTTTGAATATAGAGCTGAGGTCAGAATTCTTGTGTCCTTTTCCAGCCAAACTGATTTTAGGACAGGCAAGCAAGCACAGAATGCTCTTCCGTGCAATAAATATGAAAATACTTAACCTCCCTGGGGTATCAGGAAGCATAAATCATGTCTGTAAAGGCCCGTGACAAGCTGAAATGAAAAGCGTTAGAAGTTGAAGAATACAATGAGGCCACTACGACAGCTCCTCACTGAATTCTGTGCATAGAGCTGTACTATTAACTTAATGAGTTTTATGGTTTTGAAGATATTCCTCAATAGCTAAGTATCAGGTTGCTTCAAGGGTCCATGACTCACTCATCGGTCAAAATGTGCTACAGACTCCCAACATTTATCCGCTGGCTCAAAACTGCTAGTTTCTTTCCTTATTTATTTATTTTTTTAAAGTACTTCTTAGAGGAGCCATGAACGAGAGGATTCACTAGTCAGGGCCTCAAATGACTTGCAGCTGGGAGATCCAACTGCAAGCATGGATTCATTTGTAAGGTATTAAGGATTACAGGGAAGGGATGTGGGGAGAAATGGGCCCAAGTGGAGAGTAAGAAGCATGGGGATGACCTTTTAATTGCTTTTTCAGTGAACGAATAAAACTGTGTGAGTCTGAAAACAGCAGCCTTTTCGGCACACACCAGAGCTGACTCAAGTAATATTAAGTACAAGTTATATAAATCATAGCTAAATGTTTACTCTTCACAAATTTATTTTACGTTAGGCCTGGTTAGTATGTCACACCTGTTACACAGGTAAACTAGCTACTGTGCCCTTTAAGAGATATGAATCCAATGAATGCCATATCTGTTAGACCAGGCCTTGAACCTAGGAGCAATCAGTTCTGTCTTCCCAATTCCATATTCTCTCTTCACCTTTTCACTGTCAATCAAAGAAACAGCTGGAAGAGCTCTGAGTCACCACTTTGCAACTTTGGGAAAGTCCAGCCACTTGCGGAACCTAGGAATCTTCTCTCAAGTGCTCCTAGCTTCCTTTCCACTTGCAGCCACTGCAATGATTCTATGATTACCTTTAGTCATTAGAAAGTGCTTCCTAAGTAAAAAACCAAAGCTGGTACCCACGGGTCCTGCCCTGGCTTCTGGAGTAAAGTAAAACAAAGCCTATTTCTACTTTAAAAAGTTGATAATCTCTCCTTCACAATGCACTCCCCCCACCCCCACCCCCCTTAAATACCTGGGCCCTTGCAAATCAAAGTGTGATCCAAGGATCAGAAGTTTTGGCATCTCTGGAAGCTTGTCAGAGATTCAGACTCTCAGGCCCCACCCCAGACCTGCTGACTTAGAACCTGAATAATAACAAGATTCCCAGGTAATCCACATGCACATTAAGGTTTGGGAAACACTGCTTTAGCCCAGGGGTTGATCAACATTTTCTACAATGGGCCAGATGGAAAATATTTTAGGCTTTGCAGGCCATATGTCTCTGTCGGAACTACTCAACTCTGAGTAGTTATAGCGCAAAATCAACCACAGATAATGTGTCATCAAGCAAGCAAGGCTGTATTCAAAATAGAAAAAACTTTATAGACACTGAAGTTTGAATTTCATATAATTTTCACATGTCATGAAAGAGTATTCTGCTTTTGGGTCTTTATGACCATTTGAAAATATAAAAACCTACATTCTTAGCATGTGTGCTGTACAAAACCGGGCAGTGGGCCTTGGTTTGCTGAGCCTTACCCAGTGCCCTGGTGCTTCACAGCACTTTGTTTGCCAGTTCCACCAGGGCGTGGTCCCCAACTCTAGGTAATGCATTTCAGTTCCTTAATGTGGCATGTGTAACAATCGAATACAACGAATGATTCTGTCAACAACACAGAGTAGAATAGCAAGGCCATTATTTCTTTTGATTCTAACAAGGTATTTCTTCTAACGTAGACCAATGCTCAACACAATACTTATTTTAACATAGCAGCATACAACACAGCTGGATGATAAAGGCTTTTATCATTTTGCAAACTGCACTTTTATCTTCAACAGTCATATCTTCTCCACACTATAATAATTGATGGTGGAGCCTGTGCTTCGCAACAGGAGAGGCCACAACAGTGAGAGGCCCACGTACCACAAAAAAAAAAAAAAAAAAAAAAAAAGGATAGTTCCTATCACGACTATATTTTCCTCCACGTAAATTCTATAATTTTTACCAGGAAAGCACCATCGATATTCCTTCCTGATGGGATGAGAGGGAGGCCTGGAGCTGGAATGTACTGCCATACAGTACCATTAAAAAAAATTCTCACCAAAATGTCTCCCCCGTGTCCATGAAAAATAAAGACACATGGCAAAGGGTATTCTGTTAAGTTCCACTGCACATGGGATTTTTTTCACACCCTGGTCAGGATGGATAAGGGAAAGCTGGAGGCTAAGTATGGTGCAAACATAAACTAGCCCATGTCCAGAACCCTGGAAAATCTCAGCAGGAAAGGGACAGAAAGAAGGGACCTCAGGAAGGAAAGAGTTGAGAGTTACTTTCACAATCTAATGGCTTCCCAACCTGAGTTGCTCCATGAGATCCTAAAGGGGGAAACACTGCAGTAGATGACTTTAAAGATATTTTCTAACTCTGAAATGTGAGGATTTGACACCAATACTGTTACGTACCTAGTTAGATGGGCTTAGAGTCTGGGAGTGATCTCTTATTCATCCCTTGCCCTTAGACTTCCCTTCAGACCAGACCCATCATCAAAGCTTGTGGATTCCTCCTTTTTCTCCCTCTCGAATGTACCCCTCTTTCCATTCTTACCACCATCATCCTAGTTAATCCTTCACCCCGAATTTACTGCAGGTATCTCCAACTGAACACTGGTGTCCACAGTATTGCACAACACTGCTCAATTAAATCCGCAATAACCAACCCCCCCCCTTTTTTTTTTACTGTCACTCTAAACAATCTTCAGTAGTTTCCCAATACTTAAAACATTAGCCCCATGTCGTAGGTGCTCTCCAGTCCTCCCAAAGCCATCACCCCGTCCTCCTTCACAGCATTACGACTGACCTCCTCTCCGTCTCCAGCACCCAGGGGCAGATTTCACTCCTGTGCCTCAACCCTTCCCACTTGCTTCCCTCACCCCCAAGCTGGGCTCAACATTTCCACCTCGGACCAAAAAGGAAGCACAAAGACATATTCAAATAGTTAACAATCCTGACCAGGGAAAGGCAAATGCTAATAGGGGTATGACAGAATAGAACAGGTTAAAAAGAGAAAGAAAAAGAAATTTAATCATCATTGGACCTTGTTCTCCTGATTTTCCTCAAACCTCTCTGGCTGCGGCTCCACACCGTCTACCCAACAGGTAACAGTGATCCTCAGAACTCTGCCCTATCTACGTTCAGTACCGTGACCTTGACCACCATGCGTACAATGACACCCACAGATGTAAATTTCAAGTTCATAGCTCTCCCTTGAGCTCCAGACTCAAGAGAAACTCATACTCTTTCTTTTTTTTGTGGTATGCGGGCCTCTCACTGCTGTGGCCTCTCCCGCTGCAGAGCACAGGCTCCGGACGCACAGGCTCAGCACCCATGGCTCACGGGCCCAGCCGCTCCGCGGCATGTGGGATCTTCCCGGACCGGGTCACGAACCCGTGTCCCCCGCATCAGCAGGCGGACTCTCAATCACTGCGCCACCAGGGAAGCCTGCTCATACTCTTTCTGACATCCTCAACTTGAGAGTGACTCAAGCACCTTGGAACGCAATGTCTTCTCCCTCTACCTCCATGAAACTTCTCCTTCCCGTGTGCCCTGGATCAGAGTAAACGGTACTGGCTTCTCTGCAGCTGCACAAGCCAAAAGCCAATCAATCCTGACGTCCTGCTGACTTTACCTCCTTTCAAATCTGTCCACTTCTCTCAATATCTTCCCTCAACCCCAATCATTCCAGGCCAGCCCAACATCAGCTCATGATTAAACTATTTCAAACTATCTCCTAGCTGGTTTCCCTTTGTATAATCCTGACCCCCTGCTGCCCACCATCCATGCTACCCAGAAATCATCTTTCCTTTATGGTCATCTTCGAGCAACAGAGGGAATAAAGTCAGCGTGGTGGGACGTAAGCATTGTCTCCACGTGGTATAAGCAAGCAGCAGTGGTGGTGTATCAGTGGATCAGGTTCCTGAGGACATGAAATATCCTCTTGGGACGCACCAAAATATTGAAAGATGGGAGTGAGGGAGATTTGGACATTAATGTTAATGTAAGTTCATTTATACTCAAAAGCTGGTGAAATTGGGAGATGTTCTGGCTATAGACTGATAACTGCTTAGATAATCCCATAGATGAAAGAGCCAATGTGGCTATGGAGAATTACTTGGATGTTTGATAAGATACTAACAATCACAGCAGTTAATATTGAAGAAGATAATCATTCCCTTCTGTGATCCTTGTACATCACCTTCAGAGGGCAGGCTTGGGGACTGGGAGGATCATATATCCCACCCAAGAGGGCAACACCACTCCTCTTAGGAGTTGGGAATATTCGTGTTTGAATAATTAAATCAACTACTGAAAGCAGCTGTAGGGTCTTTGATTCTTTTCCCTTGGCCAAAACAGAACTAAAGACTGATTCACTCATTTATGAAGCACATACTGGGTGCCTACTATGTGTATGCGGAGAGAACAAAGATGGGCCACACACAGTCTCTACCCTAAAGGAACATGAGATCTAGCAACGTGGTACAGTCTGCTTCAGTTTCACGTGGAATATGCTACTGGAATGTACCAGAAGCCCCTCTACGGCTCAAGGAGAATGGCCCAGCTGAGCAGAAATTTGAGGCCAAAGTGATTTCTACTCTTCCCAGAGTTCGCCCCCTTCCTTCTATCTCATCTACCTTGTTTTTGCTAGCTGCTCCATGGGTCTGGAGTGTCCTACTCTCTAGGGAGTAATGAGGTACCCCACCTACACTGACCAAGGTGCAAAACACCCCATTACTCCTTTATACTTCTTGTACTAAGTGGCCACAGAATCTGTTTATCCAGTGTGCTAGCATGATCGTAGACAAGAAAGAATAGTATGTGTTACTAAATTCCCCCCACAAAAGATAGACAGCTTTTCTTTCTCACCCTTCTTTACAAAGTTTTCCACTTTGCTTCCCCCATCCACAAATATTTTCCTCAACCCTGTTATCATCCATTTGCTCACACCTACCCTAAATATACCATAGCATTGTAGCATCGCTAGTACAACCCCAGAAGACCTTCCTAATGCTTCTGCTCTCCATCCACAGGTCCTCACTCTGTTCCTCATCCACATAACCTTTCACACATTCTTAGCTACTTCTTCAGTTCTGCCAACTCAAAGCCCTGCTCCTATGCCTGGTTTCTGGGCTACACTGGCACCTCTTTGCCCAAGTGAACTTGAAGAAATCTCTTAAGAGTTCACAACTGCTAACACACATCGTTTCGATTAGCATGGATTCAGTGGAATTATTTGCTGCCTAGACCTGGTCAGTCCACCTTAATTAATAATAATAATAATAATAGTAAACCTCAAAAGTTTTGTAGCCATTTTCACAGCATTATCACAAAGCCTGGCTTCACCTGGAGCCTGGGGAAGTTAATTAAAATCTTAAACCCCAGGTTCTTTTTATATTGAAGTGAGAAGTCTCCAGAGATGCTATAAACAAGTACCATGAGCACATCATCTTGACAAAAGAAAAACAGAGGTATTTGCTGCGTTGGTGTGTGAATACACACACAAATGGATTCTTCTTCTTTGACGGTAACTTCCTGACAGCTCAGAACAATTTCCTTAGGATACCGGCTATGGATATTTGCCTGGAGTTTTCAATAGCTGGCTGTGTAAAGGGAGACAGACTTTTTGTCTCCCCCCACCCCCGAAAGAATGGAAACAGACTCTTTCTTTCAAAAGTTGGCAGAGATACGTGGCAGAGGGGTCCAGCTCATTTGTAGAGGCAAACATGCTGCCGTCCAACACAGATTGATCACCAGCTGGGAAGCAAGTCATCCTGCTGTAGGTTCACAAAAACTTTGGCTCTTTGCTTCTCTGATGACCATCAGCAACAGACTGACATGCAACTCTTCGAGCGGAGAAGCTGGCTACAGAGGAGAACTCAGGGACGCTACACAGGTTGAAAGTGTATTATTCACGCACTCCCTGCCTGGAAAAATGCAAGTTCCCCACCTTTCTGACCTGGGCTTGGAGAACCGTGAGGGCCTGAGTTTGCTTTCTGACTTGGAAGGCTGCTTACAGCCTTCCAGAGCAACATAAAAAAATGAGTACCTACTGGCACTTTCCAACGAAATGCCAAAATCCATGAAGAGAAATGACTAAGGAGCAGGTTTTTTTTTTTTCCTTTTCCCACTGAGAGTGAGAAAGAAGAGACAAGATATTTCATGTCCCTGTTAAAGAGTTTGCTTTGCAAAAACAAATGAAGAAGTACAGCTTGTTATGCCCTTTGTAGCGAGGGTCTCGAAAAAGAACACACGTTGCTGTGATTCCTTAAGGATGGGGAGGAGAGTCAAACTCCCCCAAAAAAGAGCTTTAAAGCACCACGCAGCAAGCAGGCAAGGCATATTTACTTGTTTAAGAAAACTGGTACCCAAGTGACACACTGGAAAAACAGATCAACCTGCGATGAGTTTTATTTTGTGTAAGTTTATTAAATTTTCCAATTATTTTGCACTTTTAAAAAACTGTAACATGCTTCCCACCTACTACTTTTTAAACCACAATGATACTTTAGGTACCTTAATATTTCAATAGTTGTTTCCTGCACTTGTTTTCCATCAGCTTCCAATAACAGACATTTTAACCAAAGACAATTAGCACAAAAAAATGCTGTCATTACAGGGGTAGGGATTCTCTTGTTCACCAGAGTATGGCTGAAGCCTAGAAGAATGCCTGGCATGTAGTAGATCCTCACTGAATATTTGCTGACTGACTATTTGCTGGAAGCCAACTTACAACACCATTACTTACTAATAGATGGTTCACCAACAAAATTCCATCAGCAATTGTCCCACAAATTTCAAAAGCCATCTCAATGAAGAAAACACCGTCATGACTGTACCGTTTCTGCTATTACCACTTGGTCCACTGTTGAAACTACTAAATTAAAGCTGAATATAAAGAAGACATTTAGCCCATGGGATTAATTTCTTCAAAGCTAGTGAGAGGGAGGAAGCAAACTACTGTTTTCCTTTTCATGGGAGTGCTGCATGGGTTTACTCTGCACAAAGATAGAAAGGAATAAATATGTAGTAGTTAATGATGGGGAGAAGCAACAGCTTTTTGGCAGGAGTACAAAGCCAGGAAATTTAGCAGTTTCCAGAGAGTTGCATATGCTTTTCGGTGAGAAGGTTTGTGATAGCACTTCCTCATGAAATGCCAAAATCCACACCGAGAATGACCGAGTCGTTTTTTTTCCATTTTCCCACTGAGAGTGAGATAGAAGATACATGATGTTTCATGTCACCGCCAAAGTTTGTTTTGTAACAATATATGAAGAGAGACAGCTTATTACACCACCTGTACTATACTATTTGTTAGCATTTTAATAGGTAATTAATCTTGATTGGATAGGCTTTAAGATTTTTATTTTTTGGCACATATGCTCAAGCTATTATGTTATAAATCTCAAACATTTCAGCAAATGTCATCCTGATCATTCCCTACTGCATAGAACACTACCAGTGAAATATTCAAGGTCAGGAACTTGGATTCTTTACCCACTGTATTCAGGAAAAACAATTTATTGTTCTGTCTCAGTAAAGAGGGGTGATTTCTTTGGGGCCTATATCATATTGGCAGTCAATCTAGAAAACTTATAATTACTTTTAGGCAATGGGGGTTTGGTAAGTGCATTAATCTGTCTCGGTGAATTTAAACACATATCCTATAGCTGTAACTATGATAAAATTCCGAGTTCAACATTTTATATTACTTTTCAGGAATGAAGTGTGTGCTTAGTATGTCTGAATGGTGTGCAAAATCTAACATAAATCAAGAGTATGTCTTCGCAATGGGGGTAAAAATCTTAGGAAGGTCTTGAGGTGTTTTTAAAGTAGCCTTCATGCTGAATGGCCCTGGTTTGGCAAGTTAATTATTAAAGCAAAATTTAATTGTGTTTGGTAATTACTACAAATCATTATTTAAACTAAACTAAATTTAAGCACTTTCTAGAGTATAAAAATATAGGTGAATCTGACCACTTGCTAAAATTTACTCGTAACCCCCTGCACCAAAACAATATTCAGGGCATGTCCCCAGTCACTCCTGGACATGCGTAGAATGAAAAATTTGAGGCGTGTGACATGGACGTCCCCAGCTGAAGTGAAACAAGACAATACTCTGCCTTCTTGTTTTAGCTCTCATACTGTAAACAAGCGTCTGCATCCCGGTCTACCTAGTGCCACATTCTCCACATTTTTTGCACTTTTTGTTGGTGATTTTTGCTTGTTTGGAATGGCCCCCAAGCGTAGGCTGTGATGTGCCTTCTGGAGAAAATGCATGTATTAGATCAGCTTTGTTTGGGCTGTTGACCGTGAGTTCAATGTTAATGAATGAACAAAATATATTAAATAATGTGTCTTTAAACAGAAACACACTGAAGACAATATTACATGTTGATCAGCTGACAAAAATGTCGAGACCAGAGTCTCCTGGGAACCCTACCTGGTATCCACCCCCCCCACCCCCACCCCCACCGTGGCAACGGTTCCGTAATCACCAGCCAGTGTTCATGGTGACTTTGTAGACCACAAACACCATAAATACGGTAATGAGAAATGATCTTAATACGAAATTTTCACCTTTAAGAGAAACGTTTTGCCTTTGAAGGGTAGGGTAAATGCTCTACATTACAAAAAGTATTAACAAAACCAACGTTTAAAGACATTTAAAATGGTTAAAATTTTTGTAAAGAGACAATACCAAGTGCTGGGAAGAATGAGGTGCAACTGAAATTCACACCTGTGGGTGGGGATGCAAATGGTTCAGTCACTTTGGAAAACAGCTTGTCAGTTTCTTTGAAAACTAAACATATGCTTAAGGGTATAAACTAGAAATCCCAAGAAAAGTAAAAACATTCATTCACAGAAAAACCTACATGCAAATGTTTGCAGCAGCTTGATTCAAAGTTGCCAAACCAACCCAATGTCCTTCAACTGGTGAATGAAAAAACAAATTGTGTTTTCATAGCAGCACTATTCAATAGCCAAGACAGGGAAGCAACCTAAACGTCCACCAACAGATGAATACTATTTAGCCATATAAAAGGGGAAATAATGCCATTTGCATCAACATGGATGGACCTAGAGATTATCATACTAAGTAAATCAGAGAGAGAAAGACAAATATCATATGATATCACTTATATGTGGAATCTAAAAAAATGATAAATTTTTGTAAATGTTATTTACAAAACAGCAACAGACTTATAGACAGAAAACAAACTTATGGCTACCAAAGGGGAGGGGAAGGATAAATTAGAAGTTTGGGATTAACAGATATACACTACTATATATAAAACAACAAGGACCCACTGTATAGCATAGGAAACTATATTCAATATCTTGTAATAACTTATAATCTGAGATATGTATATATATGTGTGTATATATATATATATATATATAACTGAATCACTTTGCTGTACACCTGAAACTAACACACCATTGTAAATCAACTACACTTCAAAAAAAATAAATTTTTTAAAAGAGAAATTGTGGTACAGCGATACAGTGGGATACAATGGAATACTCTTCAGCAGTGAAAAGGAACAAACTACTGATACAAGCAACAGTACGGATGAAGCTCAAATGCCTTTATGCTCCGTGAAAGTAGCAGATACAGAAGCTACACACTGCATGATTCCATTTATATTCCAGTTTGGAAAAGGCAACACTGTAAGGACAGAAAACACATCAGCGATGCTCAGGGGCTGGGATGGAAGGAGGAGCTGACCATAAAGGGGCACGAGAGAATGTTCTGGGGTGATGGACCTGCTCCGTGTCGTGACTATACATGTTTATCAAAACTCAAAGAACTGTTGCCCCCAAAAGGACAAAATTTACTATATGTAAATCAGTACTCAACAAACCTAACACACACACAAAGGTAACAAAAGACAATAATGCTTTAACATTAGACATTCCTTCAAATTCTCCTCTGGTTTTTACCAGTGTTCACAGGCACACTTTACCTAGCATCACACAGACGGATGCTTTGTTTTTTAAAAAAATCTGATGCATTTTGCCACTCCAGCAAAGACCAGCATGATGATTTGGCAAGGTAAGACCCCTTTCATCAGCTTCAAATCCACATCTTTTTTAAGCTCCTGCAGCAGCACTTCTCACGAAGCAGTTTTATTTCTCGGTGGCCTCAGTATTTCGTGCATGTATCTGCTCTTAACCGCCAATGGAGGAAAACCAACTCACACCCTGAAACAAGGCCTCTTAGTGGCCTTCCACTATGAGAAAAACCTTCGCCCCGCTTCCAACAACAGAACAAACATTTGGAAGCAGAGGCTGTGTACCAGGCCTGTGCTCAGCACTGGGGATTCAAGAATGAATCAGACAGCCTGCCTTTTTCACTTCCTCACTGTATCTTAAAGCAAGGGTGACCTTCATCCCTCAAAACTTCTGGCGTTAGATTTTAGAAATCTCTCCTTTGTTTATACTATCTCTCCCAGCATTTATCTTCTGAATTATTCACTTTTCCCAGATCTAATTCTCACTGTAATCCCATTTAACTTCTTAAAGTTTGACTGAAAGTAGTCCAAGCTGATTCTGCTTAAATTCATCTTCTTGTGGAGAAAAAACAGGGTCACACAAGTCAATGTCATCTCATCTTTTCATCTCACACTTCGTCACTATGGAGATAGACAGTCCCAGTTTGAGAACTTACACAAGGTATTATTTTAATGTTTGATGTAATCTCCAAACTAAGCAGTAATTCCCCTTGGGTACAATGGTTTTCATAATTTTTCTAAATAAAATGGTGCCTCTGACATGTATCTGGCCCCTGCTAGAGTTCATGGTTTCTAGTGGCTTGTAGAACTTAAAATATTATATACTTTCTGACAGGTAAAAGTAACTAGAACCTCTATTCCAAGAGTTATAATTTAGTTCCCATAATATATATGTCCAAATTATTTTTATAATTCTATAAACAAACCCATCTCTAAGTTTTCCTTTCAATGAAAAATGAGTATTTAAGGAAGAATGGAAAAATAACCAAGGTGTTAGGTTTTTCCACCAAACAAATCAATGACTTTTGATTACTTCATAAGAAACAAATGCATAATTTAAATATACAGATACATACATACACTCACAGATACATACACACAAGAATCCCTGGATTCTTAAAAAAACTAAAGTTTCACTGCTTAGACAATTTGAGTTTGATGGTTTGCTTCTTTTTTCTTATTTGGTTTAATTCAAGCTATATTTGATGCATGCTTTTCTCTTAACCCGATTAAGTTACCTTGATGATTCACCTTTAAAATACAGAAGCAACTGACTGCAATCTCTCTTAACACAAGGGGCATGAATTGTTCTGTTGGGGTCAAATAATAATGAGTAACTATAAGATATGTCCTGATGGCAATTTCATCATTATGACCGGGCTGGTATGTGACTCAAATTCTAGTTACTCAGCAGTAACTATAACTCAATCTTGTGTCTTCTTTGATGTTTTATTCTAAGTATCTTAAATCATTTTTAACCCAGACATTCCTGTACCTGACAGCTTCTTGGTGGAGGCTTTGTCTTGCCAAGAAATACCTGAAACGATTAGCTCTATCTTCCCTTCTTTCAAACACAAGAGTGCTTGTGGGGAAGAAAACTGATGCTGGAAGAAGGCGGGATAAGAGGGGAAAAAATTCTCTTCAATCTTGAGTGGAATTTAGATACCAAATACAGAAGAAGAAAAAATGTCTCTGCTCAACTAGAAGTTAAATATAAATGTTTCTATTTCTAAACACTCGTTCTTAGTCAAGTATGATGCTTCCTGGGAGAGGGAATTAGTCCTTTAAAACACACTGCAGCTCTGTAAGGTTCAGATGGGTGGGAGTACCCAACTTTGGGGGTTGATGCTGAGCCTGATGAAGTACAAGCAAAGAAATGGACACACGGGGCACACGGCCCTGCCAGATGACAGTGGCTCTCTGGATGACAGCGGCTCTCTGGATGACAGCGGCAGACAACTAGGGCCTGTTGGATATAAGTGAGCACGTAGAAAGATCAGCTGGTACAAGGTCCCGTTCCCTGACGAGCATTCCCGATGTCTGAACTTCTGTGCCCCTTCAGCTGCTGATGACTTCAAGTTTAAAATCCACTTGGGGACTTCTCTGGTGGTGCAGTGGTTAAGAATCCGCCTGCCAATGCAGGGGACATGGGTTCAAGCCCTGGGCCGGGAAGATCCCACATGCCAAAGAGCACCTAAGCCCATGCGCCACAACCACTGAGCCTGCACTCTAGAGCCCACGAGCCAAAACTACTGAGCCCGCGCACTCTAGGACCCACGTGGTGCAACTACTGAGCTGCATGCTGCAACTACTGAAGCCTGTGCACCTAGAGCCCGTACTCCGCAACAAGAGAAGCCACTGCAATGAGAAGCCCGGGCACCGCAATGAAGACCCAACGCAGCCAAAAATAAATAAATAAATAAAATTTTTTAATTAAAAAAAATAAAACCGACTCGGGAACTCTTAAATCACTAAGGTTCCCAGCAGGGTGGGCTGGACCTCATTTCTAGGGCCCAATGTGGCTAGAAATGGGGGTGGGGATCCAAAAGGTTAATTTCCTAAGCCCTGAAAATCACTGATACCGGTTCATCGTGTAGGTTCATCCAATGCACTGTAAAACTCAGGGAAAACCAAGAAAAGTAACTGTGAATCAGCTTAGCTGCCACAGGAATAGTTAAAAAAAAAAAAAAAAAAAGAAAAGAAAGAAATGTTGACTTCCGTGGAGAAAATATCAACACTATTAACACTGACAATGCTCTAGCGGTCATACAGACCATGAAAAATATACATGTTCAGATCTGAATCAGATAGGAAGATGGACACTACAGAGAACCTTCAAACAGCACTTTTTTTTTTTTTTTTTTTTTTCCTTTTTTGCGGTACGCGGGCCTCTCCCTGTTGTGGCCCCTCCTGTTGTGGAGCACAGGCTCTGGATGTGCAGGCTCAGCGGCCATGGCTCACGGGACCTGCCGCTCCGCGGCATGTGGGATCCTCCCGGGCCGGGGCACGAACCCGTGTCCCCTGCATCGGCAGGTGGACTCTCAACCACTGCGCCACCAGGGAAGCCCCAAACAGCACTTTACAGCTCCTATTATTCTCCTTTCTTAGAAAATACTGTAATTCTCTGTTCCCAATGCTGCCTTTGCCACTAGAGTGTCAATTCCTTGGAGGGGATGTGGGTCAGAAGGGCAAAAGGACATATTCCAATGTATCTGTGTACCCAGCACTTAGCACAGCGCGACTAGTGGATGTTGGATAAATGTTTGTTGCATCAATAAATAAAACGTGCCATGAGTCTCTTGCTCTCCTGAAAAGACTGACTGTTAAGATCTGCCAGTCCCAACCAAGAGGGAATACAGGGGAGTGTGAATTGCAACTGAAGAAGAATGGGTCGGCTGCAAGACACTGCTCTAATATGGTTTTTGGTGACAAAACCGCTGATGTCAAAGATGCAATGGAGAAGTTTGAATAAGACTGTCTCATGAAATTAAAGGGAAAAAGACATTTCTAAATATTTTTCCAAATTATTTCAAATATATATAATAAATTTAATGTCATAAGTAGACAACTGATTATTTCAACTAGAGCCCTAAAATATATATTCCAAGCTGGGCAAGAAATTTGGTAGGAAGGTGGGGTCTTCTTTTTGGAAATACAGGAATTATCTTATATTCAGGGATACAAGCATAGATAAATGAGAGTGAAAGCTTTGGGGGACACACCAGAGAAGGCATGGTGAGGAAAATATTTTGACATGTTGGTAGGGGGAAAAAAAAGCACAAACGAAAAGAACACAATGTAGTAAGGAATTAAAATAGTAGTTGAAGAAAAAATAGGACGATTTTGACTATGGTATCATGAAGGGAAGGATACGGGAGGAGGAGCCCAACGTGGACAGGAATACAGACACTCTAGTAACACAGTCAATGTACTCTGCAGACGCCACGTGACAACACTGTTCACAAAGTGGGATAACTATACACACGCAGCCTTTTATCCAAGACGCTCTTAAAATTATTCACAAAACTTTACAGCTTGCAACTAGAAGGGAAAGTCTATGACCACTATGTCTCATTATGGTTCTGACCATTTCTCATATGAAAAACTGTAGAGTCCTCTGGGGGACACTGCTCCATCCCCCATCTGGGATTTAGGGGTAGAGTTTACTATCCCCAGCACAGCCTCCTCACTGCCCTAACAATACAACGGTGGTCCACAGAGAATCCAGATGCTGGGAAGGACTGTCATGACCAAGGATGTTAAGTATTGAATATATTAACCAAGCAACCTTTAGAGGAGGTCCTTGCTAGACAGGCAGGGCTGGGTGCCATGATACGAGAAGTACTGTTTTCCCGTGGATGAGATTTATCTGCCACAGAAAACCAGTTCACTGGTGAAGGGGGGAGGAGGAGGAGGAAGCACGTGTACTTGGCGGGGGGCAGGGGGGGATGAAGCGAGTGCAGAGGGTTGTGGGTCTCAGGATGGTCTTCGGAGCAGCAACTACAAACACTAATTTGAAACCCAGAAGTGGTGGAGAAAAGGCTGGGAAACCAACTGAAATAGCATTTGATCTTTGGCCTCTCTGATCTTAAAGTGGGCTGAGCCCCCAGCTGAGTTCACTGGGGCCACTGAGCAGCTGTCCAACGATAACCGCTTTCATAGTTGTCAGCAACATTTGGTTAGAGCCAGGACTGGGGCTGTTCCCACTCTGTGGAGATGGAAAAAGAGCCTATGTTTCCCTTCATTTTTACCTCTGCTGGAGCTATCCTAAATTAGGAAGTCATCTGGATTTGTAAAAATAATCACTTCTTGGCATGTTCACAGAGTCTGTTGAAATATTATTTCGGAAACGAGAATTTGGATGCCCGGAGGTCACAGGAGGAAATGAGTCTGGCAATTTGAAAGTGCACCTGCTGAAGTTCCAGGCCCTCTCAGTATTCAAATAATTCATCCATCCTTCCAAACATCTCTTGTGTCTTTCATTTAAAAAAAAAAAAAGTTCTAAGTTATTACACTTAGTATGAATCAGAAAAGAGCCCTGCTCTTCTTTAGATGTGGATTCTGGGGGTTTTCTCCAACATTTTTTCACAATTCAACAAATGCTCACTTAGAGTCTACCTTATACACAGTATTCTGTGAAGCATGTATGTGTCAATCAGGACAGCTTAGGCTGCAAGAGGCAGCAAGTCCTACTCAGACTGGATTAAACACAGAAACTTGTCTCACGTGATGAGAAATTCAGGAGTACCTCCAGGGGCAGCTGATTAGAGGTTCAGAAAAGTCATTAAGTAACCAGGTTCCTTCCATCTCTGTGTTAGTCTCCTATCTCTGCTGTAACAAGTTACCACAGACTTAGTGGCTTAAAACAACACATTATCTTACAGACCCGGAGGTCAGAAGTCTGACCTGGGTCTCGCTGGGTTAAAATCAGTGTGTCCGCAGGGCTGCATTTGTTTCTATAGGCTCTGGGGAAGAGCCCATTTCCCAGCTTTGCCAGCTTCTGGAGGTGCCTGCACTCCTTGGTTCGTGGCCCCTTCCATCTCCAACTCCAGCAATGGCTGGTGGAGTCCTGTCACACCACACAACTCTGACACTGGCTCCCTTGCCTCCTCTTCCACTTTTAAGGACCCTTGTAATTACACTGGGCCCATCCAGATGGTCCAAGATAATCTTCTCATCTCAGGGCCCATAGCCTTAGTTACATCTCCAAGTCCCCCTTTTCTGTGTAAAAGTAACATAGTCTTAGGTTCCAGGGACCAGGACATGATCTTTGGGGCCATTACTCGGCCTGCCACAATCTCTGCTCCTCCAGCCTCAGCGAGGGCTTCGGCCTCCAGCCGGTTCCTCTCAGAGTCACAGAATGGTAATTAGAGCAGTTCCAAGTATCACGTGCAGACGTACCTTCCAGAGGAAGGAAAGAGTGAGCCACCTCTTTCTTAGAAGGGAGAGAAAACCTTTGCCAGAGGCCCTAGAAGTGCTTCTCCTTCATGTTTAACTGAGACGAGTCACTGGCCCATTATCAATCCAATTTTTTTTTTTTTTTTTTTTTTTTTTTTGCAGTACGCAGGCCTCTCACTGTTATGGCCTCTCCCGTTGAGGAGCACAGGTTCCGGACGCGCAGGCTCAGCAGCCATGGCTCATGGGCCCAGCCGCTCCGTGGCATGTGGGATCTTCCTGGACCGGGGCACGAACCCGTGTCCCCTGCATTGGCAGATGGACTCCCAACCACTGCGCCACCAGGGAAGCCCAATCAATCCAATTTTTGACAAGTGGAAGGGGTTCACTGTAATCGGCATAGATTGATAATTTGGGATGGCTGTCAGAGTCAGCCATCATATTCGCTATAGTGTAGCAAATACCTAGAAGGGAATATAATCACTATGTATAGAACACTTACACCTAAAGGTACAGCCCTGAGGTGGATGTTTTACGTGTCACCTAGCTTAATCTCCCAACCACCCTGTGAGGTAGGCGTTAACTCAATCTTACCAAGAAAACCAAGGCTCAGTTTGAATTTTACTATTTATTCTAACTATAGATTTTCTGTTTATACTATTTTATATAGAGATGTAGATGTAGATTTGCTGTCTATTAAGGACAGGAGAGTTGAGTTGAAATCTGTGTTTCAAGTTTGATGCTATGACAGTGTCGTCCAAAGTAATCATGACTTAAAGAAGTTCACCCTGGGCTTCCCTGGTGGCTCAGTTGTTGAGAGTCTGCCTGCCGATGCAGGGGACACGGGTTCGTGCCCTGGTCCGGGATGATCCCACATGTCGTGGAGCGGCTGGGCCCATGAGGCATGGCTGCTGAGCCTGCGCGTCCGGAGCCTGTGCTCCGCGATGGGAGAGGCCACAACAGTGAGAGGCCCGCGTACCACAAAAAAAAAAAAAAAAAAAAAGAAGTTCACCCTATGGCTTGCTAGAAAACAGACTCCAAGTCCTAACTTTGAGTCCGTTGTCATGCTCTCTCTCCTCAAAGGCTGTCAGAAATTTCCGATGCAGTATGAGCATGCCTTAGAGACTGCTTAGAGAATGAAGACAATGGCATATGAGGACAAGAAGCTCAGCGAAGCACCAGAAGTCTGAATTCTATAGGTCTATCAGTCAAAGTCCAATCAGGAGACAGAAACCATACCAGTTATTTTAACAGAGAGAATTTAATATAGAGAACTGTTAACACGATAGAAACCTGTGGACTAGGTACTTGAAAGGGTAAAAGCACAACCCTAAGGTATCACGGAAGCAGTATCGGTAGCAAAAGGAATAGGTTAAGATTATTAAAATTAGGAGCCTAGAGGTGGGCTCTATGGAAATGAAACTCAAAGTTCTGCGGAGGAGGTGCCACTCAGCTGGTGCAAGTGTCTGGAGGGCACCTGAAGAGGCTGATCCTGTGACTGCTGGGAAACTGCCAACTGCATCCAGCTGCTGCTTCAGGAAGGCATTGCTGCTGCTACCAGGGTGAAGAGGCATAGCTGGTGTGATGCAACAGACAGGAAGTAAAATGGACGGTGCCTGTCCCTTTTTGTCCTCCAACCTTGCAGCATCCTTCTAGCACTTCCTGCTGGCAGAGCTTAACAGGAAGCCAGCTGGCAAGGCAGAATGTGGCTTGCAGAGTGCCGGCTCCAGCATCACAAAGGAGAGCCCAAGACAGTGTGTTTGGAGATACTTATCATATGTGCTCCACAGCTTTCTTAAATCTGATTCTTAAAACTCAGCAGCTACAAGAGGCAATTATCAAAGAGTAGAAAATCATTTTTCTAAAGCAACGAAGGCATTCCTATAAATAGAATGGTATGCTGAGGGATTTAAATTAGGATCTGCAATTATGATCCTTCAATTACGGCATGCGATTATTTTAGGAATATAGCTATGACACAAGGCAAACGTTTATACCTCTAAGTCCACTGCTCGGTGTGATCCTTAAAGCAAGTCTCAAACTTAGCTGCATGCCTTACACAAAGTAGGTTGTATTTTTCCTTTAGATTTACAAAGCAGCACAAGAAGGAAAGAAAAGTACTTAAATATGAAGTTAAACCATGATCTCTGGCCTCCAGTACTGCCTCAGTACAACGCTGAGATTCCCGGACGGCTCTATGCGCTGAAAAATCTCAAGTGCGTGTTTTAAGCAAAGAGTGTCAGCAGTGGGCGCATAATAAATGTTCAAAACAAGCTCGGTGGCCGGACACGGGAACCAGCAATGGAGCCTAAGTGCCTCTGATGCCAATCTCAGCCTCTTAAATACACACACTGGGTCACGCCTCTGAGCTGTATAGGTTTTAATGTATTCTCCACCACGAAGCTCTTCGGAATTAGTCTTCTCCCCTAAGTCATCCAATTTTCTGTCCTTTCTCACCAAAAACACTTCCTCGGTAAAAGGCAGAGGATTATTTCTCCAGGTTGTTTTTCTTTTTTAAACTGTAGAAATGTCAGGCGTGTTATTTTCAGAGTGATTTAAACAGCGCTGATGTTCTAACGGAACATCAAGAACAAAGATGCTCAAATATTAATCATCCTGCCCGGCTGTCTGCCGGGAGTCGCTGAAAATGGCAACATAACGCTGTCTTCTGGCTTCGCATCTCCGTTACTGCCTGTGCAGCTCGCAAACGCTCCCTCCCTTTCCAGAACATATGGAACGATCTCGGCAAAGAATTTGCCTCAGTGAACCCTGACTGGCCAATCAAAACCAGAAGGCTCCAAGTTCAATGACTAATATTGGGAATGAATTGTGCGTGGTGAAAAGGAAATTCTGTGCGCTGGAGAAATTTATACCCTGAGAGCAGCCGCATCACAGGTGTGCAGGATCACCTGGAGAAACTGAACTTTCAAGAAGGCGAGTTCAAACATTTCTTCAGGCAGCACGCCTGTCATCACCAAGGATGAAAAACGGAGCGGCCCGCGGAGGTATCAGCGCTGCCGGGGCAACAAGGGCTGCCCTTGACTGAGGGCTTCCAGGGCTTAGCTTGGGGCCATCGCTGGGCTAAGCCCCGCGGATGCAGGATCCTATTTAGTTTAATCCCACAGCCCATAATGTAGGCGTTATCATCCCTTCTCTACATATGGGGGACGAAGCTTGGAAAGATTAAGAGAACTGTTCTTGGTGCCGTAGCTAGAGGGGGGGCTCCCCCTCCAAGTCCAAAGCCTTTGGTCTTAACCACTGTACTCTTCAATATTCTCTCCCCCTTCCTCATGCCCTGATGTTTGTAGAAAAGGGGAGGGGAGGAAAACTAGACGTTAAGAAATATCAAAACCTGGACAGAAGGAGGTTGTACAAAATGGTCTTGGAAAATATGTGGGGAGCACCTATTTCTAAAGAATGGACGAAATACATTAATCACCTTGGGCAATAAATTAAGTACTATTTCCAAGATGAAAGACATGTTGGCTGCTGAGAAGTTCTAACAGTGACCTTTCAACAGAGAGCGTGGAAACAAGCACTGCAGAGACATTTGCTAGCTCTTCAAATTCTACGTAAAACAATGAAAACTCAAAAGGGGTATTACAGACTCCTAGTCAGTTTCATCCTAAAAAGCCATGGGGATTAAATCCCCATGCTGGTTTCCAACAGCAAAGTGACACCGACCTGTGTGCAGTACGCCCTCATCCCATCTTCCTCTGCCCGAGGGGTAACGGGGACAGCGATCAGGGTGGCCTGGCGGCTCCATGAGAACCCACAGAAACTCACTTCAACCAGCCTTCACTGACCACCTATGAAGCATGAGGCATCGTAATGACGACTGTGACGAACAGCTGTTGAGCGCTTGCTGTATGCGAGGCAGTGTGCCCAGCATGTGTTTTATCCCATTTAATCCTCACAGAAATCCTGCGGGGTGGGCACTATTATCTCCCTGCTTTAAAAACCAGATGACTGAGGCGTAGAGAGGAGTTAGGTCATTTGCCCAAGTCTCTGGCCTAATCTCTAAGGCTACACTGCAGGCTCTGCAGGGTGAAAGAGCCCCACCCTTCCAGATGTGAGCATCATGGAAAGATAAAGATACACGTTCCACTCCCTCTTGCTTCCCTGAAATGCAGGACACCCCTCCCTGGAGGAGGGGGAAGCCGCGGTGCTGACCCCACTCTCCAGAGGGGCTCAGGGCGTGGGAAGGCTCCAGGAAGCCACTCCAGTTCTTGGAGCCCAGGGGTCACCTGCACTGACCCTCCCAGCTGTCCTGGTCACGTCAAGGCCTTTCATCCAACACGGTCATTACTGCCCCCTCGCGCTTTTAACCCACGTTCATTCAGGATGGAGCTTGAGTTGATGTGAGATACAGAAAAAACACTTCTTGAGAAGGAGTTATTACTTCGTTCTATTTTAAAAGGTAGGTCCCTGGCATCTCCACCAAAACAAAAACAAGCCCCATAAAAGGTAGAGAGAGCATACAAACTAATTCCCAAGGAAAACCATCTTATTTCCCACGGAACTGAGAGAGCTGAGTTCTTTAAGTGGTTTCTCTCTCCAATTAAAAATCTGCCCATTTCATCTTTCCCTTAATTAATTAGTTAATAGTAAGAATTACCCACGAAGTGTGAAATTTTTAAAAGAATAAAACTATAAAGTCTGCAACTGGTTTTCTTCTTTTAAGTAAAAGAGGTATGATGCTGAAGGTGCAGTTAATAGGACATTGGTGCACATAAAACAAAGCAAATCATCATTTCTACTGGGTTTGAGTTTATTATTTCCCAAGTTCTTGAAGAGAACCCTTTACATCTGCTGACAGATTCCAGTTATTTCTGAACAAGCTATAACTGAACAACAGTTTTTAAAAACAGAAGGCCCTAAAATATACAGCTCCCATAATGATACACATTTAACTACAAAAGGTGAAAAGACACAATGTTCCATATTTTTATCCTAAGTACGAACAAAGCCATGGTTAGAAATAGGGTAGAAGCAATATACTGGTTGAATTCCAAAGACTTATAAACATCATTTGAAAATGCTAGGTATGGGTCAATCATCTCCAGAGATTTGCATTCTAGTTAACACATATCCCATCTGACCCGTTGATTTCTTATTCTATAGACCTAACAATTTTCAAAGACTTAAAACTGATCCAATGTGTGGTGGACCCAACAGAGATGTACCACCTCGGTCCTCCTTCAAGGAAGGACTTGGTGCCCCAGCTACTGGGAGTGCTTTCAGCAAGTGGCCTTTGGCCATCAGCCTCCTTAGGGATTGTCTCAAGGGCACGGAGCTGTCTTGCCCAAGGACATGATCCTCCCAGGGCAGTCCACATCCAATGACTGATCAAGATGCGGGTCTAAAGGCCCAGTCACGTGAATTCAACATGGGCCAACTGTCACAGGCCACTTAGGCTCCAAAGCTTCCCATGGTGTTGGCTGAGGCTGTCTTCAAAAACTCAGCTTCTCCCTCCACCCATCCGGCTGCTGTGGCCTCCCTCCCTCCCACAGATGCTGACCCCACAGGAACTCCCTAATACACATCCTGCATAGTAAACTCCCTCCTGAGGCTGCTCAGTATCCAACCTGTGACTCGAAACCTCTATGGAGAAGAAAAAGATATCCAATTTTCAGGGTAAGTGACACAAGAAAAGAAGCTGGGAAAAAAGCTTTCATAATTACCTTGGTACTTTCCCTCCTCTATGTGACCTACACTCCAGAGGCCTTTAAAACTCAACCTAGAAAAAGACTGAGCAGCTCTCCCTGGGTTGGTCTTTGCATTACTGCAGTCAGACAAAGCAGCACAACAGAACTCTGGGTGAGGCAAGCTGAGGTACTTGGTCGGCCCACAAACTCCCCTGAGTGGCATCGCCACCTGGTACATAATACGCTGTGAACTCCCAGACCATCAGAAGTATTCCTATTCACATCCGAGTCTAAGTCCACACGTCTTTCTGTCTCTCTTGTACACAGACGTGTACGCGCACACATACACAGATGCTCCATGTCTCTCTTCCTTCATGTGGAAAACTGAGGCCTAACTATAGTGGTGTCAGGTTACATGTACATAAGTGATAGGCGAAACACGATTATAATCACCTCATCAATTTACATCCCAAACCACCACCTCAAGCCCAATCTCTCCATGAGCCCAGCTGAAACATTCCTCACAATCACAACTACTTACTACTCCCCAGACTCTCTGCCCACTTCCCGCAAGAAAAAGCACAAGTTTTTAAAATTATTTTTTAAAACAAAGAAAAACAAAAATGGCTACTCTTAGGCTCTTTGATTGGATGATGAAAGAAAGCAGTAAATGAGTATTCCGCTCACTCCCACCTCTAAGACGGGCCAAGCTTAGGATGAGTTTAGTAGCACAAATCCTACGAGTCAGGAGTGAATCCAGAAACAGTGAGGGTCCCTTCTCAACACCGGGCCTCAAATGATCCTACCCGAATGACCCCCAGGGTACAGAAACACACTGGGGTCTCCTTAAGTTCACTTATTGGTGGGTACACAACACTTAACGCTGAAACACACTTCAAAGGCTGGTTAATTCTTCAGTACACAATAGAAATGTTTTTAAAGTTGTGTTTATGGATTTCAAACTAACCAAACTGGCTCACAGAGCTACTTTGCCTTTGATGTCAACCCAGTTCCTAAACTACTGTTAAAATAGTTAAAACTATTGTAATAACAATAAAAAATAAAATAGAAGGTCTTTATCACTGCATTCAGAGAAGGTTTCCTCTAAAATTCCTCTCTCCTGGCAGGACTGTCCAGATGGAAGGAGAACATCGTGTTCCTCCCCCAAAATACACAGTCCCGACCGGGCTACCTTCTTGCTCCAGCTCCTTTAATGACTCTGAACTGTCTAAAAGCACTGCCCTGCAACCTGAGTTCCTTTCCTGCGGTCTCCCCCAGCCCAAGCACTTGGTTCTAATCAGACCACTTCCTTCCTGCTGCTTTGGTTTTTATTACCAAGTGCTTCAATCCTTTTCACCACCCCAGATGCTAAACAACTTCCACTTTGAAAAGCACATTCTCTGCGACCCCTAAAGACAGGCCAAGCTCAGCAGGTCTTCCATATCAGAGCCAGTCTCACACATTCTAGGTGAAACTGAGGCGCAAGGATGGGTCCCCGGCAGCTTCCACCTCCTTCCTGTACCCCCTTCCCTTCTGAAGAGCACATGTCTATCCATCTCAGAAATCAAGCGTCCTCACTCTCCCACAGATCGTCCAATCAAAGAGAAGTGTAGTGATACGATAAACAAACCACATTGGGTGGAGGCCTCTGTGCGGAAAACAGTGAACATGCCAGGCTCGACTGCTTTTCTTAGGAAAGGCCTGCTTACAAAATTGGCTGGTGTTTGGGAACTCGGATTTGGGGAGGGTTCCCACCGTTAACTGATAAGTGTGGTCACTAGTCCTGAACTGTATAAACAGTCTGGTTTATGCTGAACGCCTGCTTTCCTTCTGGAATCGGGGAACATATCAACTCCCTCAAAAAAAAAAAAAAAAAAAACCCCAGGCCCCGACTTCCTCACGAGCTTCCTGGTTGGCAACACTTTACAGGTGTTGTCACAACTCGGGGACGCAGGCGCATCCTGTGCGCCTCCTCCTGTTGGAAGAGGCCCGCGGGAAGCTTGTGCCTGGTTTCCCCTGGACTTTGCCCCTTGTGACTTTTCTCTGATTTTGCTTTGTACTCTTTTCACTGTAATCAACTGTAATAACCGTGAGTATAACTAGAGTCGATTCTTGTTATTCATGGTAGTTCTGTTCTACAAAGTCACCATGAACACTGAATTCACGAATACGGAACCACTGTCCCTAAAGGAAATGTGTACGCGTGCATATATATTCTATATAGATATAACACAGATTGTATCTTAAACCCTGAAAACAACTCATCCTGGTAGATTCTATTTTATTTTTCAAAAGAGAAAATGAAACTGATAACCAACAAGGACCTACTGTATAGCACAGGGAGCTATAATCACTGGTTTGTAATAACCTATAAGAGAAAGGAACCTGAGTAACTGAATCACTGTGCTGTACACCTGAAACACAACATTGTAAATCAACTATACTTCAGTTTTTAAAAAAGAGAGAAAATGAGGTTCCGAAGTGTCGAGTGACTTGCCTGAGGCTGCCCCACTAACAGGAGCCAGAGTTGGGATTCACACCCCATCCAACTGGCCCCAGAGCCGCAGTCTCCATCCTTTGGCCACCTCCGTATGCGAGCAGAAATAAAAAGGCAGAGCGTCACCTGGTTTGACCTTGGCTGGGAATGTGTTCATCAGGTAACCCCAAATTTTCACCTCTTTACACATGTCCATGAATAACTGCAAAAGCACTGCAAGTATTGATGAGGCGGAGGTATACATAAATTTTAGTGAGCAGCCAACTATCTGCTGAGTCCTGTGAGTCCTAGCAAAGCGCCAAACCTGAGGGGAGGGTCTTGAGACACCTCCCCACCTGCATAACCTCCGAAGGGAGCTCTGGGTTCCCCTTTCCTGCAGAGGCACCAGGGAGCAGGAAGTGCATTATCCCTGGGTCGAAGTGGCAGAAGGCAGAGCTCCCAGTGTGACCTGCTCCTGCATCTGTGACTGCTTTGCTCTTCCCTTTGAGATTCTCTCCGGTCTCTGGTTTTGGCCTTTCTGTCCTCTATTCCCCACTCCAGCTGCTAATGTTGGTCTGACAGCCTCCTCTCTTGGAAGTCAACGAGGAACTATGGTGCAGCCCAGCGGAAGGGAAGCCTGATGAATCACATGGGCCAGCTGTCCTAGGGCCTGAGGATAAATGACATTTCCCCCGACAAGTGTTTCCACAGTTTTTCCTTTGGAAAATCCTCGCCCCTCTCTCTCATCAGATGACCTCTCAGCTGACTTCACAGCCAGGTAGAAACCAAGACATTGGCCTAGAAGAAAGGGGTAAGGAGGCACTAGACCAGAGAGAAGTCAACAAAATAAGTCCTTGTGACCCAAAGTGGGCCCAGCCCAGTTCACCAGAGTTAAAGCTAGCAGCGAAGCCAGATGACAAACATCATGCATGTGTCTGAGTATCTTTTCTGCAGAGCCAGCAAATTCAAAGAATCTGGGTTCCTCACGTGGCCAAAGGTTTAATCAATCACACCTATTTAACGAAGTCTCTGCCTATATAACGAAGCAGCGATAAACATTCCTGAGCAATGAGGTTTGCAGAGCTTCTGGACTGGTGAACACATGGACGTGCTGGGAGGGGGATGTGCCTGGAGAGGGCACGGGTGCTCCGTGGGCATCGCCACCCACACCCCTCTGTCCCTCTTCCCTTGGCTTTCCCAAGTTGCACCCTCCATAACAAAACTGAAATTGTAAAGTAAACATTTTCCTGAGTTCTGTGAGTCAGCCTAGCAAATTATGGAATCCTGACAGTGGTGGGGGAGCGGGGTGTGGGAACCCTGTATTTGCAGCCAATGGGGCAGAAGTGGTTAGGGATCCTCAGGACTTGTGAAAGTGAGGGCAGTCCTATGGAGCCCCTACACCTGTGGAGTCTGAGTGTGACGTTAACTCCACATAAACAGTGTCAAAATGGAATTAAATTATTGGACACCAGGTGGTGTTGGACAATTATTGTTGGAACAACATACTTGCTCTCACTGGTGTCCTCTCTCTCTCTCTCCCCCCACTGCCCCTCAACTAGCCCCATTACTATAAACTAGCCCCTTCCTGGAGGTGAATAATGAATGTTCTGAGAAAGAGCTGATCTTACATTCACCAAGTATTTAATACCATAAGTGCATGGAAAATAATCACCTTCCTTCCGTATCTCTAATTGTCTTATCTTTAGGCAAATCCATCTATGAACACATCAGATGATAACTTAGAGGTATCACTCCAATCACAGAAGCCCTAGAAAACAACTTTCACAGACTGTATTAAAAACGTGTTTAATTGAAGCTTCCAGAACACTAGCTTTTTCAGGAAAACGATTTCTATAGATACTGAGACCTTGTAAAAATCATATATATATAAAAGAGACTTTGAGCTCAGGACAGCAGAGCAAGCACACATGGCTTCCTTCCCAAGAGCACAATGAAATGCCAGTAAAAATATTTTTTGAAAGAATAAATCCATTCCATGGTGGCCCTGAAAACACGAAGGAGTGCTATCAGTGAATAAGTCATTTGAAAGGCTTTCTTTCAAAAAAGAAGACTGTTGGGACTGTATTGACAAATCAAAACTGGGGGTGGGGGAAGCAACTTGAAATACACATTCAGGGCTACAGATAGGAGCTCTTTCTTTCTGATAGAACCCTGGAGAAGCTCTGAGCTTGGAGTCAATGGCTATTGGGAGCCAAAGAATGGCCTACAGAGAGATGGCTGTGAGGCAGGAGCCAGGGCATCTGAGGGGAGCGCTGTCTAGAGAACAGCTGAGCCAGGTGGCCCTGGCCCTTGCCCCTGTCCCATGGGGACTGGAGTCTGCAGTACTGAATCCCAGCTGCAGCCCCCAGGACAGCTCTCTCTAGAGAGGAGGGTTTGCTTGAGGAGCGCCCATGGTGTTGGTGTCCAGGCTAGCAAATGAGTCAAAGAGGAGCCTCTAGGATAGACACGGAGGTGAAAAAAAAAATAAAAGACATAAAAAGACGTCACCCTGAGGTTAAAGTTCCCTTTCCTTTAGTGATTTGGGGGTAAGGGTTACATAGCAAAGGGTCCTGAACCTGCTGTGTCCTCTTCTACCCTAAGCACACACCCTAAAGGGAAAGCTGCCTGCTGGGATACCCTGCCTGCCCATATAGAATACATTCAAGAGAGAAGATCTGGGGGTAAATAAACCTGCTGAAATACCAACAAAGCCTACATCAGCTACCTATACTCATCAATATGATCCTTGACTCATGGATCTGCCTTAACAAAGTACCAAGACTGCAGCGGGGGCTTCAACAACAGACATGTATTTTCTCACAATCCTTGAGCCTAGAAGTATGAGATCAAGGTGTCAGCAGAACTGGTTTCTTTTTCTTTAGATGTTGGGGGTAGGAGTTTATTAATTAATTAATTAATTTTTGCTGTGTTGGGTCTTTGTTTCTGTGTAAGGGCTTTCTCTAGTTGTGGCAAGTGGGGGCCCCTCTTCATCGCGGTGTGCGGGCCTCTCACTATAGCGGCCTCTCTTGTGTGGAGCACAGGCTCCAGACGCGCAGGCTCAGTAGTTGTGGCTCACAGGCCTAGTTGCTCCGTGGCATGTGGGATCCTCCCAGACCAGGGCTCGAACCCGTGTCCCCTACATTAGCAGGCACATTCTCAACCACTGTGCCACCAGGGAAACCCCCAGAACTGGTTTCTTATGAGGCCTTTCTCCTTGACCGGCAGACGGCCGTCTTCTCCCTATGCCCTTACATGGTCTTCCCTCCATGTGTGTCTGTGTCCTAATTTCCTCCTCTTATAAGGACAGCAGTCTTATAGGATTAGGTCCCAACCTAATGACCTCATTTTAACTTAATCACCTCTTCACCTCTTTCCAAATACAATCACATTCTGAGGTTCTGGGAATTGGGACTTCAACCTGTGAATGTTGAGGGGACATAATTCATCCTATAACAGCGTGAGAAAGACTGAGATGAACAAACCAAAACTTACCTGGAGGACACAGAAACACCGCCACGAGCCGAAGGAAAATGTAAACTTCTGATTAGTACCACTCAAAGGTTTAAAAGACTTTACAACCTTAAAAACATACTTCTGTGGGGGGAAAAGCAATCGTAAGCATTAAAGCATAAGCTTTAATGGTGTTTAAAAGTATTGTTCTCAAAATTTAAAAAAAATCTGTTAGAAGAGCTGAGTCACAGAATAGATACAATAACAGAAATCAGTAAAACATGTTGGTAAATCTAAATAAAAACACTGACCATAGGGGCTTCCCTGGTGGCGCAGTGGTTGAGAGTCCGCCTGCCGATGCAGGGGACACGGGTTCGTGCCCCTGTCCGGGAAGATCCCACATGCCACGGAGCGGCTGGGCCCGTGAGCCATGGCCGCTGAGCCTGCGCATCCGGAGCCTGTGCTCCCCAACGGGAGAGGCCACAGCAGCGAGAGGCCCGCATACCGCAAAACAAACAAACAAACAAACAAAAAAAACACTGACCATAGGAAAAGAAAAAAGAGAGCTTCAGTTTAAAACATTATAGAGGAAGACTTTGAAGCAAAGTTAAGAAATCTAAACTTGATTGATTCAGAGATAGTTATTTGCTCTTGACTTTGTTAAAAATGTGTAAACTTAAGTCTACATGTTAAAAACATAAGAGTGGCTGTGGCCCAAGGTGGGTGGCCTCGCTGAGCATCTCATTCTTGGGTGGAGATAGGGGAATTTCGTTTTCCCATAAAATGGTCATTTCTCAGCCCCTGGCTTTGTATGGAGCCCGCTTTCAGGTGCTCAGAATGCACAGGGACCACAGCCCCGGCTTCCATCTCTGCCTGGGTGTTGAAACATTAGTCCCTAGTGTGCATATTCGCTCAGTTATCTCTGAGGGCCACGAGGCTTCCATTCCGCTCATGGCTGTGGGTTAATAAAATACTTCATTTCTGACACCCGGAGAAACTCTTTCTTGCTTTCAAGCTCATCTAAGAAGTATAAATCAATTTTAAAAAATGTTTCATCTAACATTTCCATGTGTTTGGGAAAGGGAGCAAGGGGCTCCCCATCAGCTCAGTCTACCATTTTGATTGACAGCCTGTACTATGAATAAAGAGTTAATAACAGGAAACACTTTTAGATCCCTTACAATGTGTGAGGCCCAACTCTCGGAGCATCACACGTGGCCATTCATTTCACCTTCATACAACACTCTAAAATAGGCACTAAAATCCCCATTTTCTAGACAAGGAAGTTAAGGACAGAGAAAGAGGAGGGTCCTAAGGCTAGTCAGTACCAGAGGCCCTTTGGCGCCTAACTACTAAACACTGCCCCGTGACGGTCACTTGTGTCATCCACCCAGTGTGTCCAGTCCTCCTCCCCTTCAACCAGACGCAGGGGTAGGATAACACCTCCTAGTGGTTTTAGCTCTGACCAAGGAGCTCTGAGCAAAACTGACTTGTCACTTCTGGGCCAGAGCACTTAACTTCAGGAACAAGACCCTCTAGAGCTCTCCGACTCTCCGGCACAGTGACCATCAATGTTTGAAACGGTGGCTATTCTATCCATCAGGGTTCTTAAGTAACCGTGCCCACCAATGACCCCACAACAGAAATATACTGAAAGATTAAAAAAAAAAACAAAAAACAAAAAACACGTGTTTTCTATTTTAAGCTACTTATAATTGGAGGTTCTTTTTCATAAAAGTTAACTTATTTCTGTTAATATGTAATGGCTTATTATTGTTATTTTAAACATGAATAAATATTTTTTAAATGTTTTAAATTTCTAATGCAATTCGTGTTGATAGATATAACCAATGTAAACAAAAGCTCTTAGGAGTTCTCAATGATTGTTAAGAATACAAAGCAGGCTTCCCTGGTGGCACAGTGGTTGAGAGTCCGCCTGCTGATGCGGGGGACACGGGTTCGTGCCCTGGTCCAGGAAGATCCCACATGCCACGGAGCGGCTGGGCCCGTGAGCCATGGCCGCTGAGCCTGCGCGTCCGGAGACTGCGCTCCGCAACGGGAGAGGCCACGACAGTGAGAGGCCCGCATACCACCAAAAAAAAAAAAAAAAAAGAAGATGGTTTAAGGTAGTCATTTCAGTTACAAGCTAAGTACGTACTAGGGATGTCATATACAACATGATACTTAGCACTGCTGTGCACTGTATATGAAAGGTGTTAGGAGAGTAGATCTTAAGAGTTCTCATCAGAAGGAAAAGATATTTTTTTCCCTGCTTCCTTAATGTTGCATCTCTCTGACATGACGAATGTTCACTAAACCTACTGTGGTAATCGTTTCATGATGAATGTAACTCAAGTCATTATGTTGTGCACCTAAAACTCATACAGTGCTGTATGCCAATTATATCTCAATAAAAGTGGAAAAATATTTTAGAAGATGGTTTAAAAAACATGTTTGGAAATTTAGAAACAATGAGTTAAAAAGCAAAATCAATGGCAATTATAAAATGTAATAGAGTAAATTAAAATAACAGCACTAAATATCAGTATCTGTGGAGGGTAAAAGTGGCATTTGAAGGAGGATGGACACAGGCTTTCGTATATTTGAAAAGAAATGGTATTAATTAGCATGGAGCCACAGTGCTGTTCAAAATTACTGTTAACAGGGAACTTCCTGGCTGTCCAGTGGTTACGACTCCATGCCCTCACTGCTGAGGGCCTGAGGTTCAATCCATGGTCGGGGAACTAAAATCCCACAAGCCGGGCTTCCCTGGTGGCGCAGTGGTTGAGAATCTGCCTGCCAATGCAGGGGACACGGGTTTGAGCCCTTGTCTGGGAAGGTTCCACATGCCGTGGAGCAACTAGGCCCGTGTGCCACAACTACTGAGCCTGCGCGTCTGGAGCCTGTGCTCTGCAACAAGAGAGGCTGCAACAGTGAGAGGCCCGCGCACCGCGATGAAGACTGGACCCCGCTCGCTGCAACTAGAGAAAGCCCTCGCGCAGAAACGAAGACCCAACACAGCCAAAAATAAATAAATAAATAAATAAAATTAAAACCCCACAAGCCGCATGGTGTGGCCAAAAAAAAAAAAAAAGAAAAGAAAATGACTGTTAACATAACTGTTTCTTGACTCAGACTGTTGATTGCCCTTCCCAGGAAAATATAAATTCTCCGTAATTTTCAGGGCTTACTAGGTACTCACGCTGTGAAGCATCCCAGCCCTGCTCTGAACCCCTCCCTCTGCAATTTCATCTTGGAACGTCTGCCTCATCACCCACCCTACCAGCGACAAAAGCCTTCTTCGGATTTCTCAAACTTGCAAGGCTCTCCACAGCCTCTGAGGCCTCACACGAAAGGTCCTGGCACTACCTGGAATGCTTCACCTGCCCTCCCCCCTTCCCTGGCCCACCTTGGCCCAGGTCCTGTAACCTCAGCCACCAACTGAACCCAGATCTCCCTGCCATCCCCTGCCCAGGCAGCCTGGTCTCTGCCTTGACAGCACATCCCACGATGTGAGAAAACACCTTGATCTGGGGGAGTGTTCGTTTCATGTCTGTCACTCCCAGCTAGACTTCAGCACAGTAAGGGAAGGGCTCTGGTTTTGAGTTGTAATTGTTGCTTTTCGATATAAAAGGGCCATACACACAGCTGGTACTCAGTCAACATCTGCTGAATGAATAAACGCCCCACTGCCAATGTACTTATTTCTTCTCCCTAAAAGTGGCTAAACTCTCAGTTTAGATGCATTAACTGCTACGGGACAATGCAAACAGTATAGAGATAGAGCTGTATCTCCCTTTTTAAAAGTAAATTACACAGACGAAATTACAGGATTGATAAAGTAGAAAACTGAGTAATTTTACATAACGGATGACACCAACCCTATGGATGTTTAGGTCACTGTATAGACAGGTCGAAGGTCACACCTACACAGTGACTCCCACCTTCCCCTCCAGCCTGCTAACAGTTCTCATCTCCCAGGCTGTCTGGACTCTGGGATCAGTGCCCTCCTCCCACGTTTCTCAACCGTGTTACCCTCCTTTCCATATAAGGGCCTTTGCATACGCTGTTCCCTCTGTTAGAAATGGTCTTTTAAAT
Organism: Mesoplodon densirostris; assembly: GCF_025265405.1. Classification (NCBI taxonomy): domain Eukaryota; kingdom Metazoa; phylum Chordata; class Mammalia; order Artiodactyla; family Ziphiidae; genus Mesoplodon; species Mesoplodon densirostris. The sequence goes on along the minus strand of NC_082678.1, from coordinate 42,299,558 downwards.
CTCAGTACATAGATCATGTCCTTGGGGAAGGCTTTCCTAATCCTAATCCACGTCAGGGTCCTCTGTTCTATGTTGTAATGGCGCCCTGTAAGTCTCTAACTGGGCATCTGTGCGTTTAGCTGTCTAACGTCTGCCTCTCCCTCTAGAACAGAGGGCAGAAACCAAGTCTCACCACAGCTGATTGATACGTGGGTTCTAGCACAGAGCTGAGCATATAGTCGGCACTCGGTATGCTGAATGAAGAGAGAATGTACTAAGGAAGGAAAAATATTACTCCGGATTTTGGGACAGACCTCACTAGGCTTAATGAGGCCTCTTTTTATTAGGAACAAAAGATGATTTAATCCAGATAAAGTTACGGAGCCAATGAGTAAAACGTGCACATGTGTGTACAGATGGGCTACGGCTGCCGCTGCTTCTGCACAGCAGGAGGGTTCACAGTGCCTCCAAGTGACCAGAGGGCAGCAGAGATGGCCGTAGGTCGGGGCGACTGAGTGCAGTTCTTCCCAAAGATGAAGAGATGGCAGGGGGCGGGGGAGGGGAGCGACCTCACAAGCTCCTCTCCATCCTAAGAGTCCCTGAGACTAAGGAACTCACAAATCTCTTTATGAATGAAATGCAGGCTTGAGAAGCCACTCCACGAATCCCAGCAGCTGAATGAAATCTCAATAAAGGAAATCTGAACCCAGATCAGCACAGCCACTTGGAGAAAACCGTTCCCCACCAGACAGGTATGTGTCTATATCCCAAAGTTGGGGGCGGGGCGGGCCGCGGTCAGGCTCCCTCGCCAATTCATAAAAGCCTGCTTGGTCCATAAAGTGCCTGATGGCACAAAGACATGCGCTCCAAGTCCTAGGCTCAGCTCTCCTGGGATAGAGCTCTGGGCAGTGGGATCAGGGTGTGGCCCTGCTCACTTACCACTTGCCAAGCAGTACCACAAACTCCCTGGACCTCAAACCACTGTACATTTCCTTTAAAGAAAAGCAGTTTCTGTCTGTCTTCCTTCCTCCAAAGGGCAAGCATACTGAAATTCTGGGGGTGCAGCATCAGACATCATCCCCGCCACAACCACCATCTGACACACTGGCAGAGCTGGGAGGCCTTGTTTCAGCACATCTTCTGATCCCTGAGCTCGGCTAGTCTGTGATCTCACCATCGGGAGGGCCAAGTGGAGAAGGTGCCTGTGTTACATCACAGAGCACCGAACCAGGACAAGGCCCAGAATGAAGTACTCTACAGCGCCCTTGGCTTGAACAAATCGTCTTCTTACAACGGTGTTTCCCGACTGTCGGCATTTCAAGTGCCCCGCCCCCTTCATAACTTTCTGCCGTGCTCATGTTTCACCTGCACCATTTTTGCTCAATGTTTTTCTTCTTATCAACTCACTATCATTTTCCTGCTCACACAAGTTAACTGAATAAGGAGATTCTGTAATGCTGTGAAATCAGATTTCAAATGCTAGTCACTTTTATTCCTACCACACATTATATTTTAATAGTTGCTTTTTTTTTTTTTTTTTTTTTTTTGCGGTACGCAGGCCTCTCACTGCTGTGGCCTCTCCCGTTGCGGAGCACAGGCTCCGGATGCGCAGGCTCAGCGGCCATGGCTCACGGGCCCAGCCACTCCGCGGCATGTGGGATCTTCCCGGACCGGGGCACAAACCCATGTCCCCTGCATCGGCAGGCGGACTCCCAACCACTGCGCCACCAGGGAAGCCCAATAGTTGCATATTTTAAGTTTAAACTGCTTCTCTCCATACTACCTCAAATCAGCTGGCCTACTGGACTCTGGGAAATTCTGACACCAGATATTCCTCAAAGAGATTCTTTCGCCCAAATGCCCACACATTTCACCAGTACAAGACTAAAGTCTGCAATTAAATTCTGTTATTAAAGTGCTACGCAGTTTGAGAGGTTGACTGGGGCACTAGAACTGCAAACTTCCTTCTGTGAAGCCCGCTTCAAAGAAAGATCCTCAAGAGGGAAGAGTAGTCAGACACATGAAGGAGTCAATACATGTTTTCTAGGGTAAGAGGGTTAACCTGAGTTCACTGACAACTGACAGAAAGACAGTGATTACCTACATTAGTTTCCTGTTGCTGTTCTAACAAATGATTACACTTAGTGGCTTAAAACAATACACAATCACTCCCTTATAGTTTTGGAGATCAGAAGTCCAAAATCAGTTTCACTCAACTGAAATCAAGGTGTCCCTCCAGATGCTCTAGGGGAGAGTTCATTTCCTGGCCTTTTCTAGCTTCTAGAGCTGTCTTCCCTGCATCCCTTGGCCCGTGGCCCCTGCCTCTATCTTTGAAGCCAGTATCATAGCACCTTGCTTCAGTCATCACATGGCCGCGCTTCCATGTCAAAGCTCTCTCGGCCTCTTTCATGTGGGGTCTTAGTTCCCGGACCAGGGATTGAACCCACACCCCCTGCAGTGGAAGTGCAGTGTCTTAACCACTGGACTGCCGGGGAAGTCCCTTGGCCTCCCCCTTTGAGAAGGACACCTGTGGTTACATTTAGGCCCCAACAACATAATCCAGGATAAGCTCTCCGTCTCAAGATCCTCAATGGATTAACACGCCTGCCAAGTCCCTTGTGTCATAAAAGGAAACACAGATTCCAGAGATCAGGATGTGGGTATCTTTGGGGGCTATTACTCAGCCTGCCACATTATTTTCAACATGAAAATGCAGCTAGGAGCTCTAACAGACCCTTACAATGGTAATTCACTGATGTGTACGTGAAATCTTTGATCATTTTGTCTAGCTCTTTCAAAGGACACCCTGGTCTCCTCAATCCCAGTACTTATGCATCGGTAGAGACGAGTGGCCTTCCTTGTCACTGTGGGTTCTTCCAGAAAGCAAGGAAAGGTTTAAAGATTGACAGAGAAACATCGAAAGGACTGGCCGAATTCGGGATATTTGAACATTAAAAAGAATGGGGAGGACCAGCACACACTGGCAGAGGTTAATGACAGTCTGTTCCTGGTGCTGTTTCCTCCCTCGGAACCGGGCCTCTGTGGTTCTTCTCAGGGCTGACTTCAAAGCTTGGCCAATGCCCAAATCAGGTCGCAGAAGTATCTACACTTCAGTCAAGTCAGTCCCATTCATTTTGTTTTAGTGTTCCTTCCCAAAGGCCTTGTCCTCTTGAGCATGAGCTTTAAGGGATTTTTCAGTAAAACTGTATCACAGCTGCACTTCGGAACAGCATCTGGGCAGTCAGCCTGACACGAACCCTTTGCCCCCAGCCATCCGTACGGTTCACTGTGAACTGTGGTCCCATGGGGCAATCTCCCTGCCTCGGCCCTCCACCCACCCCTCTTCTCCTGCATCCCCCCACCTTCACCAGCTGTCAACCCCCCAAATCCATTAGACCTGCAGGTCTCCCATCACCCGCCTTTTCACTGAACTGCCAATCCTCTTCCTCATTAGGCTTGGTCACTGGCATAGGAACAGGGTAATTACTGGTGTGGGCCAGGCCCTTTTTAACTCTCTATGAGAAGATTCCTACAGTGATGATAATTCGACCCTTTGGCTTTGTGGTTGTGCCCTCAGTACCATGTATTGTATTTTGTTAGTAAGGTCTGGATACTTGATTCCAAAAATGGCCTGGCTGGCCATTATCTTAGCCTATTGTTTCTCTCATTTAGTGAAAACCAAAAGAATAACTCAGTAGGTCAATAAACCAAGTAGAGATATTTACAACCAAAAGTGGAAACCTTCTCCCGGGTCCCTGACGCCTCATTATGTACTCGGGTCACAGTAAAAATCCAGATGGGGCTGCAAGCCTGTTCTCAACACCTTTAGACATAATGGCCTTCTTGACTTTGACAAAAGGAATAAAGGCTGATCACAGTCCTAGCAGGGATATCATTTTTATCCTCAGAGAGCCTCTCTGTTCCTATCAAAGAAAATGGCTGACTCTGCCCTATTTCTGAGGAGCAAATGTGCACAACAGAAAACCACCAGCATAGCTGCAATCTCAGTGGGAGGCCACCACAGAGAAAACCCAGCTTATTTTGGCAAGTCATGGAAAAATACCTCATGTTTGTCTATGTACACATATATGCATCCGGGTCTGGAACGGAGATGAGGACCGGGGAGGCACGGAGGAAGAGGTGAAAAGGATGGGGGTAAAACGTGTGATGGGAAGAGAGAATCTCCTTGACTAGGATGGCAGATGTGTAATATGTAACCAGGCGAGTGGTCTGTGCATGGGTGGGCTTTCCGTCTGTCATGTGAGCATCCGAGAGGCAAGGGAAAAGTACAGTACTAAATACATTCCCTTAGCGTATTCAACAGGGGCACTGGTTCCCAAACCTGGCAGCCTACTGAAATCATCTGGGGAGCTTTAAAAAAGTATTGATGCTTGGACAGAACAGCACCCCCACCCCCACCCCAGAGACATCTACATCCTGGAACCTGAGAATGTTAGGTTGCACGGCCAAAGGGCATTAGGTTGCAGATGGATTAGGGTTGCTAAATCAGTAGACCTTAAATAGGAACACTATTCTGGATTATCCGTGTGAGCCTAACATAATCACAAAGGTCCTTAAAACAGGAAGAGGGAGACAGAAGCTAGAGGTCAGAGTGATGCCATGTGAGAAGGACTCAATCCACCATTGCTGGCTTTGAAGGTGGAGAAGGGGGTCACAAGCCAAGGAATGCAGGCAGCCTCTAGACACTGGAAAAGGCAAGGAAATTAATTCTCCCCCAGAGCCTCCAGAAAGGGATGCAGCCCTTCCAACACCTGGTTTTAGCCCAGTGAGACCCACAGCAGACTTCAGAGCTCCAGAACTATGAGAAGGGGGTTGCACTGTCTGAAGCCGCTAAGTTTGTGGTAATGCGTTACAGCAACAACAGAAAACCAGCTCAGGTACGGCCTGGGCTTTGGAGGCTGAGAAGGTCCTCAGGTGATTCTAATACGCAGCAAAGTATGGTGGCTACTGAACAAGATAAGGACATGCCAGTGTGATTGCTTATGCAAGAAAATGCACGGAGACTTCATCCGGGAAGTCAGCAAGTCACCTCACCAAAGTAGGCACCATCCATGCTTGACCACGGACCACGGTTACTAGACATGGCTTATCTGAGCACATCACAGGATGGACGTGCTTTACAGTGTGTGGCTAGCATCCTTTCTAGACTGACCCACTCAACAGGCTAAGTTTCCTTGGGATAAAAGAACAATTATACCTATGACAGGCAGATTTCCTACAGAGCTAATTTTCTTATGAATACTGTCTTTCAAGGAAGGAACTGGTCAATAACTGAGTTAGATGCAAATACATGAATTAGTACATTCACATCAGCACTATCAGGAAAGGACTGAATTGTCCTCCTCCCTGTCCTTAAACCATTAAGAACCTCTATTAGGATGGTAAAGCTAGAGGGTTTCTCCATTTGCTTTGGTGATCTATTTATTTATGACAGAAGGCAGATGGATAGAATTAACTTTTATATTCATTTATGACAGATGAATGGAATAGTACTGTGGCAACAGATGAACTCAGTCTTTGTAGAGATGAAGAAAAGTGGGACTTGTACAACCTGACAGGTGCAGCGCCCCTTTGGAGCGAGCACGTGCCCACTCCCAGGGCTCCAATGCTCACCCATACAGGGTAACCTTTCTTGAAAGCCGTTCCACCGTGAGCCTCCATGATACCATGACCAAAAGCTGAAACCTTTTACTTTTTACTTTTCTCTCCCCATTTTGTCTTCCTTGGAGAGGAAGCTAGTGTGAGATTTCATTTCTATCCCTTACAACTGAGGTGACGTTACGGGGTCCCTCGGCCACTCTGGGCTTCACTTCTGACAAACAGCAATAACATCACCTTCACAGTGCTATGCGCTGATTAAATGAAATGGCACAGATTAAAGGGCTTAGCACCTAGCAGGGGCCTTCGATAAACACTCGCCTCACTGAAACTCAACTATTCTTCTGCTTCCACCCAGCACCTCTCTGCTGAAGCTGCTCACATCTCTTCCCTTTGGTCCTCTCCTCTCACCGAGCTCTAGTACCTTATCTCCCACTGTCCTCTCGACGCTGTGACTCGGATTCCTCACTGGCATCTCTCATTGGACGGGTCCAAACCGGACTTAGGATCTCCACTCACAAACCAGCGACCCCCCCCACATTCCCCCGACAGGGTCCATGTGGTAAAAGCACCATCAGTCCCCTGCTTCCATCCCCTCTTCTCCACTCCTACTGCTGCATCTTCCATTCATGCCCCCGTACCCTCAACCGCATACCTCAAGCACAAGAGCCATCTGGGCAGGCTCCTGACTAAAAGCTCCGTCTCTCCCAAACCATCCTGCTTGTGGGTTTGCAAACTAATCTTTCTCCAGGCAGGTTTGTCACATCAAGCACTGAATTAAAAAATCTTCAAGTATTTTTTTGCCCTGCAGCCTGGTATTTATGACAGAGAGGAGCCAACGCCCCCCGCCCCCCGGTGTGTAGAGGACAACTCAGTGTGCCCTGCCTCTGCATTGAGCCACTTCACCCCGTGACCACATAAGGAGAGCCCACAGGATAAACAGATCACAAAACAAAGCATTTTTAAAAGCAGCTACAGAAAACTGGACATTTTTAAACCAAATTTCTTTTCCTAGTGTTTAGTAACTTAAATCTGCCACAAACCACCCTCAATTGCATTAAACGATCAATATAAAAATCCATTGACGTTTAACTACTTCAGGTGTTTTGTAATATTAAAATCATTTAACAATTACACAAGCCTTTAGCATTTATATTAAAGGGCAAATCTGGTCAATTTCAGACGTGTTCTTACCATTTTGTTCATTCAGTTCATTCCCAATTTCCTGCCCCATTTGTTTCTGGCGACTTATGATCGAGGAAAGGGCATCAAGGCCTGCGTCCTGTTCTGAAAGAAAAAGTGAGACAATTAACTCATTAAAAACCAAAGGAAAACAATTTAAAGTCTAGAAATAGACACAATTCAATATATGATCAAAGTAACATTTGAAATCAGTCAGGAAAAGAGAAAATAGTTAACATTATTGGAACAATTGGAACAAAATTAAAAAGTTAAACACTTATAACCCTCAGACCTTAAACTAAAATGATTTCCAGATGAATTACATTTTAAACATTACAAATGAATGTAAGATGTGACTATATAACCATTTAAACATTCTGATACTTGATACATAAAGAGCATGTACAAATCAATGAGAAAGACTTAATCTTCCAATTTTTTAAATGGGCAAAGGATATAGATAGGAAATGCACAAAAGAATAAAAAAGGAAAACAAAAGCTCTGACATCACTAATTTTTTAAAAATATCAACAAAAAACAATACTGGGGTGTTTTTTTTTCTGACTTATCAGATTTGTAAGCATTAAAAAGAATGCTAACACCCAGGGTTAAGTAAAGTGTGAAGAAGCTCTAAGTGCTAAGTCACAGGAGGACAGTTAACACATCTTTCTAGAGAGCAAATCGTGCCTACCTCTTGATCAATTCTATGTCTAGGAAATGTGTGCAACAAAACATCTGGATGGTATGCCATGATGTATATACAAGGATACTCCTTGAAACACTGCTTCCTTTGCTGCTTTCCAATTTATCGTCTCTCAGCTCCAAGTTCACCCTTTTTTGACTGCTCTGTGAAAATGGATCTGGGTCCTTTAAATAATTTTTCCTTTGCCAGCTTGGGCGGTGGAGGAGACTGCAGAGATACTGCAGGGGAAACGGGTTTTGCTTCCTGGCTCCAGTGCCGTCCTGACAGACTGCTGCCATGCTGACAGCTCCTTTGGTGTGCAGTGGCCAACAGCACCCCAAGGCCAGCAACATCTCCCAACACACCCCCTCCTTGGGCAGTTTCGGAATAGAGGGCCTCCAGTTAGACGCCTCCCTGTGCACTGTATTCCCTAGTACCCTAAGGACCGATCTCCAGGCAGCGCCGCCAGCTCGGCACCACAGCGACTTCTCTGAAATCCAGTGAATCCCAGCTGTGCCCTCTTCAACTCGATCTGCACCTCAACCCTGGGGATACTGCTGTGGGCGCTCTGTCTCCACAGGGGAGCGACTACACCTTCTACCTGCTATTTCTGTCTCTTTACTTCCTGCTGGCTAACCCCTCATTACTCTAACCCCGTTATAGTTAATAATTCCGTACACTACATTTTCCATGTTCAAATTTCTTTCTCCTGATTGGACCCAGATGGATACATTTATAATAGTGAAAAATTAGAAACAACCTAATGCCCAAACACAGGGATTTGTTTAAAAACAGAGTATAGGTACTGGGCATATACCCTGAGAAAACCATAATTCAAAAAGAGACACGTACCAAAATGTTCATAGCAGCCCTATTTACAATAGCCCGGAGATGGAAACAACCTAAGTGTCCATCATCGGATGAATGGATAAAGAAGATGTGGCACATATATACAATGGAATATTACTCAGCCATAAAAAGAAATGAAACTGAGCTCTTTGTAATGAAGTGGATGGACCTAGAGTCTGTCATACAGAGTGAAGTAAGTCAGAAAGAGAAAGACAAATACTGTATGCTGACACATATATATGGAATTTAAGAAAAAAATGTCATCAAGAACATAGGGGTAAGACAGGAATAAAGACACAGACCTACTAGAGCATGGACTTGAGGATATGGGGAGGGGGAAGGGTAAGCTGTGACAAAGTGAAAGAGCGGCATGGACATATATACACTACCAAATGTAAGGTAGATAGCTAGTGGGAAGCAGCCGCATAGCACAGGGAGATCAGCTCGGTTCTTTGTGACCGCCTGGAGGGGTGGGATAGGGAGGGTGGGAGGGAGACGCAAAAGGGAGGGGATATGGGAACATATGTATATGTATAACTGATTAAATTTGTAAAATAAAAAATAAAATAAAATAAAATAAACAAGCAAAAAAAAAAAAAAAAAAAACAGAGTATAGGGACTTCCCTGGCAGTCCAGTGGTTAGGACTCCACACTTCCACTGCCGGGGGGCCTGGGTTCAATCCCTGATCAGGGAACTAAGATCCCACTATGCCATGCAGTGAGGCCAAAACAAACAAGCGAAACACAGAGTACAGCCATAGAGTAAAACACTACATGGCCGTGAAAAGTGATATCGTACAGGTATATTTTGATTTCAAAAGAAGTTCATGATACATTATTGGGTTAAAAAAAAAGCAGAATACAAAACAATGTATAGTAAAATAGCATTTTTGTCTTTTTTTTTTTTTTTTTTTTTGCAGTACGTGGGCCTCTCACTGTTGTGGCCTCTTGCGTGGCAGAGCACAGGCTCCGGACGCGCAGGCTCTGCGGCCATGGCTCACGGGCCTAGCCGCTCTGCGGCATGTGGGATCTTCCCAGACTGGGGCACAAACCCGTGTCCCCTGCATCAGCAGGCGGACTCTCAATCACTGCACCACCAGGGAAGCCCGCATTTTTGCTTTTAAAAAATGTGTTACCTTTCTAAATTTTTGAAAATTTAAAAAGAACTCAAGTTACTCAAGATCCTTTATTTAAAAAAAATTTTTTTTAAACTCTAGACAGTCCCAATCTCTTTATAAATACTTTTTCCCTTTGCTTGCAGGTGCATCAGAAAGAACATTCCAAGGCTGAGTCTAACGACTCTTTCCACCAAGCACTCTGCTGGGTGAGGGTAACATGCCATTCGTGGCTCCACTTGCTGATGGTTTTTTTTTTTATGTCTGTTTCACATGAAGGGCTATCTACAAAAGCAGAAATCATAAAGGTCTTCTTGCCCCGGATCACATTAACATCTCCTTATATAGTTTTTCCTAGTCTTTTTATGGAATTAAGCCATTACACAACTTGTTAATTCATCTGGAATTTATTTAAACTAATGGTGTACAGTAAGGACCCCTTAGTAACGATTTTTGACACTACATGCTCTTTTAACTGTACAAATGACCTGCTGTCTCTAGGGATCATTCCAAGGGACCATTTTATAGCAAAATCACTTTATAATGAGGTCCTTTTGGTCTTTAGTAACAACCTCTTGGATGGCCTCCAAGAAAAATCTATCATCAACCTAGTGCTGCTATAGGATGACCAATGTTACAGTAAAATTCCAAATGCATCCCCCAAATAAACTATATATATTGTAGAACTGATGGTCAAGTGTCAATGCGAATTAAAAGGTAAAACAATATAAAAAGAGAAAAGGAGATTCCTCTATGGTTTTCGATTAGGAAAAAAATCATTAAAGTCCTGAAGTTGCTTTACCTAGTATAGACATAGATTATGAAGGAAAAATACCTATGTTACACTTTTCACTTAACCTTGACTCATTATCTGACTTAACTACCTAAAGGTTATCTTGCTAATGCAAAACGGAAAGAGGCCTAAAAATTCTGCTCTACTCAAATCATTTCTATAAGAACTTAGTATCTCCTCGCTATGTTTAAGTGCTACAATAAATTTTCATCCTATAATTCAGAAACACAGAAGGTCCAGACAACAGAGATGCTGTGTATGTAATAATATTGATGACTTGAGCTTCTACAAGTCTTTAAATTTTTATTGGAGTTGATTTATAATGTTTAGTTTTTGTTGTACAGCAAAGTGAATCTGTTATACATATACATATATCTACTCCTTTTTAGGTTTTTTTTTTTTGCGGTACGCAGGCCTCTCACTGTTGTGGCCTCTCCTGTTGCAGGGCACAGGCTCCGGACACACAGGCTCAGCGGCCACAGCTCACGGGCCCAGCCGTTCCGCGGCATGTGGGATCCTCCCAGACCGGGGCACGAACCTGTGTCCCCTGCATCGGCAGGTGGACTCTCAACCACTGAGTCACCAGGGAAGCCCCTTTTTAGACTTCTTTTCCCATATAGGTCATTACAGAGTATTGAGTAGAGTTCCCTGTGCCATACAGTAGGTTGTTATTAGTTATCTATTTTATATACAGTAGTGCCTATATGTCAATCCCAATCTCCCAATTTATCACTCCCTTTCCCCCTTGGTAACCATAAATTTGTTACAGTTTGTTATCTGTAACTATTTGCTTTGTAAATAAGTTCATTTGTACCATTTTCTGAGCTTCTACAAGTCTTAAAGCAGCATTTCTAAGGGGAGGCAGTGTGGTCATCTTAGAGCCAGTGAACAAAATAAAATGTTGCTACTTGCAAAAATATCAACGATTATCAAGACCCATGCAGACAGCCATCCAGAACCATGTAAAACTACTACGATGTTGTAATCACAGCTCATTACTATAATCTATCCTACCTTATCGATACCCTAAATCATGATATCACAATAGATCATTTGCAACATACCATACTTTATTAATCATTCTTCAATTTTATAATGGTATTGACTTTAAAAACTGGATGACCACTGCACTACACAGAATAACGGCCCCCTAAAGATGTTCACATCCTAATCCCGGGAACCTGTGAATATATGACCTTACATGGCAAAAGCAACTCTGCAGATGTGATTAAGGGTAAGGAATTTGAGATGGGAGATGACTCTGGATTATCCAGGTGGGCCCAGTTTAATCACATGAGTCCTTAAAAACAGAGAATCTTTCCCAGCTGTGGTCAGAGGGAGGTATGAAGAAGGGTCAGAGAGATGCAACTTGCTGGCATTGAAGACTAAAGAAGGTGTCCAGGAGCCAAAAGATGTGGGTAGCCTCTAAAAGCTGGAAAAGGCAAGGGAATGAATTCTCCCCTGGAGCCTCCAGAAGAGAACCCAGCCCTGCCAACACCTTGGATCGTAGCCCAGTAGCATCTGTACGGAACTTCTGAGCTACAGAACTATAAGATAATAAACTTGTATTTTAAGTCCCTAAGTCTGTGATAATTTATTATAGCAGCAGTAGAAAACCAATACAATCATTTTTTGAAAAATCGCTTCAGAATAGTTAGGTGTTTGACTACTTCCTATCTTAAGACATGCAGAAAAACCATCTTCTAACTAAATACCATGTAATTGTGGGAGGACAATCTGGTGGCTGTAGATTAAAAATAAAGGGACAGTCATCATAATGTATTCTTGTCGAAAGTAACAGACGTCATTCTGATCAAGCCACTAAATCTAACTACCAATTTACAGAAAATATGTGGACAGAGGAACACATTAAACAATGTGTGTGGATACAAATAGCAATTCTAGATAGTGGGAAACTGTAGGGCAAATGCCCTTGTTTCGTCAACAAAGAAACAGCAAAGAAAAAAGAGTTGGCAAAGGCACCTACCTACTAAAGAAACTTAAGGGGGGCTTCCCTGGTGGCGCAGTGGTTGAGGGTCCGCCTGCTGATGCAGGGGACACGGGTTCGTGTCCCGGTCCGGGAAGATCCCACATGCCGTGGCGTGGCTGGGCCCGTGAGCCATGGCCGCTGAGCCTGCACGTCCGGAGCCTGTGCTCCACAGCGGGAGAGGCCACAACAGTGAGAGGCCCACGTACCACAAAAAATAAAAATAAAAAACCCACAAAACTTAAGGGACATAACAATTAGTTGCAATGTACAGACTATATTCAGATCCTGAATTGAACAACCTGAAAAAAAACCCATCATGGGACAATCAGGGAAATCATATATCCAGTCAGTGTTCAGATTAAGAATTGTTAACTTATTAAGGGTAATAATGGCATGGTGGTTATGTTTTTGTTTTTTAAAAACAGTCCTTATCTTTTGCAGACATGCTTTAGAGTTATATTCTGGAATATTCACCAATGAAATTGTACAATGTCTAGGATTTGCTTCAAAAACAATCCAGGGATGGGTAGGTGGGTAGACATATAGATGAAACGAGATGGGCTATGGGTTGATAATTGCTGAAACAAGTGATGGGTAAGACAGAATCATTATCTTACTTTCTCCACTTTCATATGTTTGAAACTGTCAAAAGCAACAAGTTACCAACATTTTAACAAGTAAATAAAACCAAGGAACATTCTTAAGAACTGCAACTTCAGGACCCTGACTGAGCACATGACAAGAGCCCCAAGGGCTGGGGCTGTGTCTTCTTTTCCTATGTTTTTGCCCAACTGGTTCAGAGCCCAACTGGTGGTACAGAACAAGTATTTAATAAAGGTGTTTAAGCCAAGGAATGACCACAGAAGACTCTCTAGGTCTGTAGACAGAAGAAATACAATCTCTGCTACATATATACGGAAGGACTTCTCGTTAATACTAGACAGCTCTCTGAGTTTAGGTAATAGAAAAAGTAGCTGATGCTGTGTTGTCCAGTGCCCAGATGGAAATTCCCACATTTGATATATAGGAGCTCTCCTTGAAGAAGGGGAAGTAGATGAGGTCAAGCTGGGTAAAGATAATCACTACATTGGAAAGACTCTTAGAGCAAGTTCTAGGAACAGATGTTTTTAAGATCTGGGGGGAAGGAATCTTGGTCTAGGTGACAGCTGCAAGAAAGGTTATCTTGAAAAATCTGTGAGGTTATGATTGCAAGTGTTCAAAGATGAGTTGCTTAGATGTGCCAGGGTACAACGCAGCCCGGCCAGCCACCTTCCCCACCGCTATTTCTATGAAAATACTTAGAGACCTAAGAACACAGAAACCCAGAACTAATGCACAACTTTCTGCTAGAATCTAGAAAGAACATCTATAGACTACGGTAAGAATAGTTGGAGCTAATTAAGAAGCCCCAGCAACAGAGACCTCCTGCGTAGAGGTAGAACAATTCTCCAGTGTTTACCACCCGCCAGCTGACTCAGAAACAAGGGTCTGTACAGACCAAAAAAGCACCTTCCCTTGTTTTAGCGCAGGGATTTTTTTTTTTTTTTTTTTTTTTTTTGGCCGCAACCCACAGCTTACAGGATCTTAGTTCCCTGACCAGGGATTGAACCCCAGGCCCCAGCAGTGGAAGTGCCAGGTCCTCACTACCGGACCGCCAGGGAATTCCCTCACAGGGATTTTTGAGGTGATCCAGTTATTGTCATCACCTCACCCATCTTCTGCTGAACGCCCATTTGCGCCTCAAATTATGGCTTAGGTAGCACAGAAGCTGAGGCCGGCTAACTGGCTGTAACGAGGCCTAGCTTCCGGGTCAGGGAAGGAAGGCATTCATTGCCTCGAGTCTAAGCTCTACCAAAAAACTGTTATTCAGGATGATCTTCCAAGTGTTTTCTAAAGGTCAACGAAAGTACAGAAAGGCTAACAGATTCCACGGGCAAAAGGGAAGTTAGAAGCAACCCTTTGTGGTTGTGTATTTTTTTTTTCCAGTGCGGGACCTGGCCAGGAAGCAAAGCCATGGTAACCTCAGCGCATCACCAAGGTTCCTGGGGCAGAGAAAGGACGAATGAGGGTTTCGTGTAAAAATGACTTCCATTTTTGTGTTTATCCCTGAAAAACAGCTTGCTAGGAAATCAAGGAGGGGGGGTGGGAATAGAGCATTTCAAAACACAAAGGGAGGAGTAGAAAAACATCCTGATCTATAATATATGCTGCTCCTCTCCCTCCATTCCTTTACTTCCCCTCCACCAAACCCCAAAAGCCAGCCGGCTTCCAAAGGGTGGGCATCTCAGTAAGGATGCTCTCGGTTTTGGAGACAATACAAACAGTGGCACGTGGCGTCCTCTCACACCTAGACCTACAGCAATCTCTGGATGAGGCACCTCCTCCGGGGCAGGGATACTTTTCCTGACTGAAAAGTTTTTCTTGGCAAAAAGCAACAATGCCCAGAAAATTCATCAGTATTGGCTAGTAAGATACTCCTTTCAAGGACCATGAATCCTGAAAAGTAAAATCTGCCTTGTTCTAACTTTCTTCACTTTACTTCAGAAAACGGGCGAAATATGTAGAGTTCAAGAGACATGGGAGGAACAGTGCTTCATTCACTAGATAATTTCACTGTGAAAAGGGAGTTCAAAACAGAGTTAGACTTCTGCTTCTGGCCAAGAGGGATGGACAGGGACCAGATTTACTTCTGGCCCCAAGCAACTGGAGAACAAAACACAAAACCACAGGCAAAAATATACAAAACAACAGTTTCAAGATGCAGACATCAGGAAATGAAGGACAGTGGTCCCTGAGACATGGGAAACAGATGAGATGAACTCTCTGCCCCACACCATCACCTTGAGAGAGTTCCCAGGCTATGGTGTGGGGAAGGCAGATCCGAGGTAGAGCCCAGCAGTCTCCCCGAATTGAGAAGAATCCGAGAAACAGTTCCAGGTGGCTACAGTCGTAGGGCACAGTACCAGAGAGCTGCAGAGAGAGAAAATGCTGGAGATTTGCACAGGGTCCACCCTGAGACTTCAGGTGAGTGTTGATCCGGGCAAGTGTGTGAGGAAGTTAAGGCTGGGGAAAGAACCACCTGAAAGCCTTAGAAGGAATAACTCTCTGAGCTCACAGGAATTGCACACATAATTCCTATCCCTTCCCACCAGGTCACCTCATAATTCAAAGGGCATCAGAGAGGGCATGCAGAATGGCTCTGGCACAGGAGTGAGGGAAATCACCTCTTGACTGGAGTCTGCAAACATTTTCTATAAAGGGCCAGAGAGCAAATACTTCAGGCTTTCTGGTTCATATGGTCTCCAGTGCAGCTACCCAACCCTGCCATTGTCACAGTTTCCTGTGACATCCATAACTAATAAATGAATAAGCATGGTTGTGTTTCCATAAAACTTTATTTATGGACACTAAACTCTGAATATTATACAGTCTTTACAAGTCATGAAATATTTCCATAAAACTTTATTTATGGACACTAAACTTTGAATATTATACAGTCTTTACAAGTCATGAAATATTCTTTGACTCTTTTCAACCATTAAAAAATGGAAAAGCCATTTTTACCTTGCAGACCATACAAAAACAGGTGGTGGGCCAGATGTGGCCCATAGGTCATGGTTTGCTGACCCTCACTCTAAAATAAACACTGCTCTGGTCCACCTGACAAAGCAAGACCCAAATAACTGTATCCCAGCAAAAAAAAAAAAAAATCTCAAGAATATTTTTAGAGAGAAATATCTAGTAACTGAACAAAGAAAAACTCACATCTGGCTTTCAAATGAATATTTCCTCCATAAGATTTAGAAACAAGGCAAGGATGTCTGCTCTCATAATTCCTACATTGTACTGGAGGTTGTAGCAAGTGTAATAAGGCAAGAAAGAAAAAAGGCATCCAGATTGAAATGAAGAAGTAAAACTACACCAATTAAAACACAAAGACAGTCAGAGTGGATCAAAAAACAAGAGTCAACTATATGTGGTCTATAAGAACCTCACTTTAAATATAAAGAAATATATGGATTAAAAGTAAATGGATGGCGTGGGAGCGAAAACAACGCCTGCCTTCGAGCAGCAGCTATGCCACGGCCGCCAAGGGTTTCTGTGCCCAGTGTTGCTCCCACCAGTCTACAGCACAGGGCATATCTTTGCAAACCTCTTCAAGGGCCTTTTTGGCAAAAAAGAAACGCCCATACTCGTGGTGGGCCTAGATGCTGCGTGAAAGACCACCATCCTGCACAAACTGAAGCTGGGTGAAATCGTGACCACCATTCCCACTACAGGCTTCAACGTGGAAACCGTGGAATACAAGCACATCAGCTTCACTGTGTGCGACGTGGACAGCCAGGACAAGGTCCAGCCTCTGTGTGCCACTCCTTCTAGAACACACAAGGTCTCACCTTTGTGGTTGGTAGCAAAGACAGGGAGCATGTGAATGAGGCCCGAGCGGAGCTTATGAGGATGCTGGCAGAAGACGCGCTCAGGGATGCCATTCTGCTCGTGTTGGCTAACAAACCTCCCCAATGCCATGAATGCAGCTGAGGTCACGGACAAGCTGGGTCTACACTCTGAGGCACAGGAACTGGTACATTCGGGTCACCTGTGCCACCAGTGGGGATGGGCTCTATGAGGGACTGGACTGGCTGTCCAATCAGCTCCAGAACCAGAAGTGAGCTGTACTCCTCTCTCCTCCCCATTCACTCCCTCCTTCTGCCCTCGCTTTACTCTCATGTGGCAAATGTGCCCCTGGGGTGTGAGTGCCAGAAGCTGTCTCCATGGTCAGCCACAGTGTGCTTCACACCATGCTGTAAATGTGCAGACGCTGCCTGCAACTGGGTTTTTATTTAATCTAAATAGTTCTTGTTTCCAATGAGGCAGTTTCTGGTACTCCTAATGCAATATTACTCAGTTTTTTTTTTATTGTAAAAAGAAAATCGACCCACTGTTTAGTACTGAGAAAGGATTTTAGGCACACAGGTCATCCAGGAGTCGCTGTTTCAGATGAGTTGGATGCTCCTCCTCTTGGGCTTTAGATCTGTGTTGAGATCCATTTTGGTGGTTGGTTTTTAACCCAAACTTGGTGCATTTTTTAAAATAGTTACAAGATAAGGAGCACACTTGAACACAGAAGGGAGAAATGTGCCTAGTGTAGGTTCTGTAGTAATGGCCTGAGTCCAGTCCACCGGTGGTCTACCTCCTACTGGGAATGTGAAATGGGGCAGAACCAGCCATGATCCATTCTGCATGGTCACAGTAAGGTCCCTGTGATTTGATTTGTCTCGGATCATCCCACACCACATAGCATTTGTGCTTACATGGCCGCCCAGGAGATGGACTGGAGGCTGCAGCCACTTCTCTCAGACCCTTTGGAGGAACCCCAGCCTTTCTTGGGTCAGCATGGGCACTTTGGCTGGAATGCTCTGGTTGGAGCAGGAGCCCTGCAGTCTCCTTGCTTGCCTGCTCCGGGCTCTCTGGGGTCCCACCAGCATGAGCACAGGTGGTCATCCTTGAACCCCAGCCCCTCGGAGCCCCTGTCTACATGTGCTTTCACTCCCTTGGCCTGCAAGGGTCAGATTTGCCATCGAAAATAACCTCTACTTTTTTCTTTTGTATTTTGATAAACACTAAAGAAGCTGGAGCTGTTAACCTTTACCTTGGGGAAAACCTCAGAACTGGTTTACGTGGTGTTGCCGAACCTCTTACTGCTTTCAATACACAATTAGTAATCAACTGTTTTGTATACTTGTTTTCAGTTTTCATTTTGACAAACAAGCACTGTAGTTACAGCTATTAGAATAAAATCTCTTAACTATTAAAAGAATAAAAGTAAATAGATGGAGAAAGATAAACCATACTAACAGTCATCAAAAGAAAGCAGGAGTTGCCATATTAATTTCAGACAGAGCAGACTTCAAAGCAAGTAAAGTTATCAGGGGTAAAGAGTATTACATAATGATAAGGGGGTCAATTCTCCAAAATGATGTAACAATCCTTAATGTGTATGCACCTAACAGAGCAAACTACATGAGACGAAAAACTGATAGAGATGCAAGGAGGAAGAGATAAATCCACTATCATAGTTGGAGACTTCTACACCCCTCTTATCAGAAATGGACAGATCTAGCAGGCATAGTTAAACTCAACACCACTATCAATCAACTGGATGTACTGGACATCTACAGACTGTTTTATCCAACAACTGCAGAATACACATTTTTCTCAAGCTCACATGGAACATTCACCAAGATAGACCACATTCTTGGCCATAAAACATACCTTAATAAATTTAAAAGAACAGAAATCATACAGTTCTGCTCTTGGAATACAATGGAATTGAACTAGAAATCAACAACAGAAAGATAGCTGGAAAATCCCTAAATACATAGACGTTAAACAACATATTTCTAAATAACACATGATCAAAGAAGTCTCAAAAGAACTTTTAAAATATTTTGAAATGAAAATGAAAACACAACTTATCAAAATTTATCATACAACAAAAGCAGTGCATAGAGGAGAATTTATAGCAGCAAATGCATATATTAGACAAAAAGAAAGATCTAAGATCAATAGTCTAAGTTCCCACCTCAGGAAACTAGAAAAAGAAGAGCAAATTAAATCCAAAATAAGCAGAAGGAAAGAAATATTAAGAATTAGAGCAGAAATCAATGACACTGAAAACAGGAAATCAAGAGAGAAAAAAAATCAAAGAAACCAAAGCTGGTTCTCTGAAAAGATCAATAACTTCAATAAGCCTCTGGTCAGGCCAACTATGAAAAAAAAAAAGGACACAAACAACTAAAATCAGAAATGAAAAAGTAAGCAGAAACACGTCATTGTAAATA
The DNA here is from genome assembly GCF_025265405.1 of Mesoplodon densirostris. NCBI lineage: Eukaryota > Metazoa > Chordata > Mammalia > Artiodactyla > Ziphiidae > Mesoplodon > Mesoplodon densirostris. The sequence continues at coordinate 42,280,507 of NC_082678.1, read as the reverse complement.
GCAGTGATGTCCACTTTTTCGTTCCTGGCAACTTTTTAAAATTAATTTTTATTGGAGTATAGTTGATTTAAAATGATTTCCTGGATACACCAGGAAACTTAGACACCAGCATCTCCACCACTTGCAGGGGCGGTGTGTGTGTGTGTGGGTGTCTGTCTACAGAGAAGCTCCCTGGAGAATACAACAGGAACAGTACCATAAAATTTACAGTAAAATAGGAACAGAGGCAGCCAGTTGATTTTGCACAGGTATATGCAAGCACTTCAAACCATCCACTCTTCTCAAACCCTGGCATGCCAACTGTCCATCACAGCACCTTTAAAAGCAGAGGCACAAACATCACAAGCATTTGACCATAGGGCTGTGTGGTTCTGGTTTTTATGAGAAAGCCATCTTTAATATACAGGGTTGGGCTTCCCTGGTGGCGCAGTGGTTGAGAGTCCGCCTGCCGATGCAGTGGACACGGGTTCGTGCCCCGGTCTGGGAAGATCCCACATGTCGCAGAGCGGCTGGGCCCGTGAGCCATGGCCACTGAGCCTGCGTGTCCGGAGCCTGTGCTCTGCAGTGGGAGAGGCCACAACAGTGAGAGGCCCGCGTACCATCAAAACAAACAAACAAACATATACAGGGTTATAAAACGTTGCCAGGTTATAGACCTACAGATTTCCTTTTTATACAACAAGTTCAAATGCTGCAACCATGACAATCAGTGTCATTAGGGCATCCTCATGTCTCCAAAATCATCTCATCAAAATTATACCACATCAAAGGAGTTTCCCCATCAACCATCAGCTATGATATGTGGTGCTTTTCAGGATACAGATGCATTGTTTACAAACAGCTAATGGGTGAAACCACGGACCAACACATAGGATTTCAGGATAAACAAGAAAAACCACATGATCATATCACCAGATGCAGAAAACATACTGGACAAATTCCAACGTCCATTACTAATAAAAACTCTCAGTAAACTAGGAATAGAGAGAAAGCTCCTCAACTTCATACCTACAAAACCCCCACAGCTGGACTTCCCTGGTGGCACAGTGGTTAAAAATCTGTCTACCAATGCAGGGGACATGGGTTTGAGCCCTGGTCCAGGAAGATATCACATGCCGTGGAGCAACTAAGCCCATGCACCACAACTACTGAGCCTGCGCTCTAGAGCCTGTGAGCCATGACTACTGAGCCCTCGTGCCACAACTACTGAAGTCCACGTGCCTAGAGCCCATGCTCTGCAACAAGAGGAGCCACCACAATGAGAAGCCCATGTACCGCAATGAAGAGTAGCCCCCACTCGCCACAACTAGAGAAAGCCTGATCACAGCAATGAAGACCCAATGCAGCCAAAAAAAAAAAAAAAAAAAAAAAAACCCACAGCTAACAACATACTTAGTGATGTGAAACTCAAAGCTTTCCCACTACGGTCAGGTAAAAGACAAGGATGTCCCTTCTCACCACTTCTTTCCAGCCTTGTACTAGAAGTTCTAGCTAATGCAATCCGAAAAGAAAAGAAAAGGCATACAGATTGGGAAAAAGGAAAGAAAACTTCATTTGCAGGTTATATGATCACCTAAGTAAAAAATCCAAAAGAACTGACAAAAAATCTCCAGGAACTAAAAAGCCATTATAGCAAGGTTGTAGGATACAAGGTTAATATACAAAAGTCAATCTCTTCCCTACATACCAGCAATGAATGGGTGGAATTTGAAATTAAAAACACAATACAACTTACATTAGCACCCCTAAAAGTGAAACACTTAGGTATAAATCAAACAAAATATGTACAAGATCTAAATGAAAAAAACAAAACTGATGAATGGAAGCAAAGAAGAACTAGATAAATGGAGAAATATTCCATATTCATGGAAAGACTCAACATTGTCAAGGTATCAGTTCTTCCCAACTTGATCTATAGACTCAACACAATTTCAATAAAAATCCCAGCAAGTTATTTTGTGGATATTAACAAACTGATCCTAAAATTTATACGGAGATGCAAAAGACCCAGAAGAGCTTACACAATATTGAAGGAAAAAAACAAAGTTAGAAGACTGATACTACTCGACTTCAAGATTTACTATAAAGCTATAGTAATCAAAACAGTGTGGTACTAGTCAATGGAACAGAGAGGCAAGAAACAGACCCTTATAAATACAGTCAACAATCTTTGATAAAACAGCAAAGATAATACAACAAAGTAAAGACAGTCTTTCAACAAATGTTGCTGGAACAACTGGACATTCACATGTGAAAAAATGAATCTAGACCCTACATTCTTGACAAAAATTCAAAATAATCATAAATCTAAATGTAAAACAAAGCTATAAAATTACTAGAAGATCACCTAGGAGAGAACCTAGATGACCTTGAGTATGGCAATGACTTTTTTCTTATCACGTCATTCCTTCTTCATGCTCTTTTATGTAGAAAGTTTCTAATCTATATTATTTTCCTTCTCTCTAAATAACCTTTAAACCATTTTTGCAAGGCAGGTCTACTGGCAAATTTCCTCAATTTTCATTTGTCTAAGAAAGTATTTCTCCTTCAGTTTTGAGGGATAATTTCACAAGGTACAGAATTCTAGATTGGTAAGATTGTTTTGGAGGGGTTTTTTTTGGCAACACTTTAAAGATTGCACTCCACTTTCTTCTTGCTTGCATGGTTTCTGAGAAGTCAGATGTCATCTTTACATTTGTTCTTCTAGAACGGAGGGGTTCTTTTTTGTTTGTTTTGTGTTGTTTTACTTCTAGATTCTTTTGGATTTTTTTTTTATCTTTGTGATTTTCTGTACTTTGAAAATGACATGCCTAGGTGTAACTGTTTTGGCATTTATCCTGCTTGGTGTTCTGAGCTTCCTAACTGTGGTTTGGTGTCTGCCATTAACATGCGGGAAATTCTCAGCCATTGTTTCAAATATGTTTTCTGTTTTTTTTCTCTCTTCTCCTTCTGGTATTTCCATTACACATCTGCTACACCTTTTGCAGTTGTCCCAATGTCCTTGGATATTTTGTTCTGTTTTATATCAATCTTTGTTCTTATTGCTTTTCACTTTTTGAGGTTTCTATTGAGACATCCTCAAGTTCAGAGATTCTTTCCTCAGCCATGTCTAGTCTACTAATAAGGCCATCAAAGGCATTCTTCATGTCTGTTACAGTGTTTCTGACCTCTAGCATTTCTTTTTGGCTCCTTCTCTCTGCTTCCATTGCCCATCTGTTCTTCAATGCTATCTACTATATCTATTAGAATCCTGAGCATGTTAATCATTGGTTTAAATTCCTGGTCTGATCATTCCAACATCCCTGACATGTCTGGATCTGATGCTTGCTCCGTCTCCTCGACTTATGTTGTTTTGCCTTTTGGTGTGCCTTGTAATGTTTTCTTATTAGACAGGATGTATGTGGTAAAATGAACTGCTGTAAAAAGACCTTTAGTAAAAGGTGGTGGTAAAGTGTGGGTGTTAAGGGAATGTTCTAAAGTCCTGTCATTAGGTCCTAGTCTTTAGTGAGTCTATGTCTCTGGGCTCTGAACGTCACAAGGGTTTCAAAGTTTTTTCCTCCCCTTGCCACTTAGGTGGGACAGGATGGCTAGTGGGCTAGAGTTAGGCATTTCCTTTCCCCCAGGTCAGTTAGACTGATGTAATTTAGCAAGTTAGGTCCTGGTTAAGTAGTTTCTCCTGAGGATGAAACCTTGTTAAGAAGAACAGAGTGGGGCTTCCCTGGTGGCGCAGTGGTTGAGAGTCTGCCTGATAATGCAGGGGACACGGGTTCGAGCTCTGGTCTGGGGGGATCCCAAATGCCGCGGAGCAACTGGGCCCGTGAGCCACAACTACTGAGCCTGCGCATCTGGAGCTTGTGCTCCGCAGTAGGAGAGGCCGCGATAGTGAGAGGCCCGCACACCGCGATGAAGAGTGGCCCCCGCTTGCCACAACTAGAGAAAGCCCTCGCGCAGAAACGAAGACCCAACACAGCAAAAATAAATTAATTAATTAATAAACTCCTACCCCCCCACCCACCCCCCAAAAAAAGAAAAAGACCCTGTCTAGTTCTTTAAAAAAAAAAAAAAAAAAGAAGAAGAACAGAGTGCTCTGGCATATTCCAAAAAGGTTCCTTTTTCCCCTCTCTCCACCAGAAACAAGAGGGGATTTTTCTCTGGTATTTACTGTGAGAACCTGGTAGAGCTCCTAGAGGTGAATCTCACACAATTGTGAGGATCCCACTATGACTGGGTCCCCTGGAGTTTTTAATTCTCAGATTTGTCCACACTGAGCCTCCAGCAACTCATCAATTACAGTTCAGATCTTCCTACCCAGCTGGTTCCCACACTGGTTTCTGCTCAGAAGTCTCTGCTCCAGTAAGCTGTGACTCCCTGTATTCTCCTGTCTCCAATCTTGCAGGAAGTGATTTGCCCTGTGTCTTCCTCTTACAGATCCAAGAAGAGTTGTTGACTTTTTCAGTCTGTTCAGCTTATTATATTACTGATTGTTAGCAAGGAGTGGTGACTTCCAAGGTCCTTACAGGCAGAACAGGAAACGAGAAGTCTGGCAATGACTTTTAGATACAAAACCAAAGGTACAATCCATGAAAGAAATAATTGATAAGCTGGACTCCATTAAAATTAAAATCTCCTGCTCTGTGAAAGATACTATCAAGGAAATGAGAGGACAAGTCACAGACTGGGAGAAAATATTTGCAAGAAACATCTAATAAAGGACTGTTACCTAAAATATACAAAGAACTCTTAATGGACCAAAGGTCTTAACAGATACCTCACCAAAGACAACATACAGATGGCAAATAAGCATATGAAAACATGCTCCACATAAGTCATGAGGGAAATGCAAATTAAAGCAAGAGATACCACTACACATCTATTAGAATGACCAAACCCTGGAAACTGACAACATCAAATGCTGACAAGGATGCAGAGCAATAGGAACTCTCAATTCATCACTGGTGGGGATTTAAAGTGGTACAATCACTTTCGAAGACAATTTGGTGGTTTCCTACAAAACTAAACATTCTTACCATGTGATCTAGCAATTGCATTCTTTGGTATTTATCCAAAGAGTTGGTAAACTACATGTACACAAGAACCTGCACACAGATGTTTATAGCAGCTTTTTCATAATTGCCCAAATATGGAAACAATCAAGATGTCTTTCAGAAGGTGAACGGATAAACAAACTTGGTACAAGTTGAGAGTGGAATATTATTCAGTGCTAAAAAGAACTTAGCTATCAAGCCTTGAAAAGGCATGGAGGAACCTTAAACACATACTACTAAGTGAAAGAAGCCAATCTGAAGTCTACATACTGTATTATTCCAACTACTGATATTCTGGAAAAGGCAAAACAGTGGAGATGGTAAAAAGATCAGAGGTTGCCAAGGGTTGAGGGAGGAGGGAGAGATAAACAGGCAGGGCACAGAAGATTTTTAAGGAAGTGGAAATACTCTGATATTGTAATGAAGGATATGTCATTTTATATTTGTCCAAACCATAGAATGTACAACACCAACAGTGAACCCTAAGATAAACTATGGACTTTGGGCGATTAGAATATCAATGTAGGTTAATTAATCATAACAAATATACCATTCTGGTGGTTGATAATGGAGGAAGACTATGTATGTGTGGGGAAAGGGGTTATATGGGAACTCTCTGTACCTTCCTCTAAATTTTGCTGTGTACTTAAAACCGCTCTTAAAAAAAAGTCTTTTTAAAAAAGTAAAACTGTCTTTATCCACAAATGGCATTGACCATTTGTATAGAAAATCCTATAGATTCTACCCAAAAGCTATTAATAAATTAGTGAGTTTATTAGCAAGGATGCATGATCCAAGGTCAGTATACAAAAATCAATTGTATTTTTATATACTAGCCACAATCAGAAGTAGAAATTTATAAATGCCATTAATAAGAGAACAAAAAAATATGAATTACTTACGGATAAATCTGATAAAAGATGTATAAGATGTACAGTGAAAACTACAAAGCACTGCTGAGAAAAATTAAAGGACTAAATAAATGGAGAGATATACCATATTCATGGGTCAGAAGACTCAATACTGTTAAGATGTCAATTCTCCCCAAATTAAAGATGCAATGTAATCCCAATCAAAAGCCCACAAGGGGGCTTCCCTGGTGGCGCAGTGGTTTAGAGTCCACCTGCCGATGCAGGGGACACAGGTTCGTGCCCTGGTCCGGGAAGATCCCACATGCCGCGGAGTGGCTGGGCCCGTGAGCCATGGCCGCTGAGCCTGCGCGTCCGGAGCCTGTGCTCCGCAACGAGAGAGGCCACAACAGGGAGAGGCCCATGTACCACAAAAAAAAAAAAAAAAAAAAAAAGCCCACGAGGCTTTTTTGTAGAAATTGAAAGCAGATTCTGAAATTCATATGGAAATGCAAAAGATCTAGAATTGCCAGTCACATTTTGAAAAAGAACAAAGTTGGAGGACTTATACTACCTGACTTAAAGACTTGTGGCAAAGGTACAATAATGGAGACAGTGTAGCACTGATGTAAAGATAAATGGACAAATGGAACAGAATGGAAAGTCCAGAAATAGGCCCACACCATATACGGTCAATTGATTTCTGAGAACAGTAAAGTAATTCAGTAGAGAAAGGATACTCTTTTCTTTCAAATGGTGCTGGAACAAATAGATATGCAAATGAAAAAAAAGAAATGCATTTCATCTTGCTACATTAAAAAAAAAATCAATTCAAAGTAGACCATACACCTATTGTAAAACCTAAAACTATAAAATTCCTAGAAAAAAAAAGGCAGTAAATCTTTGTGGCTTTAGGTAGTCAAAGATTTCTAATTGGACTTCATTAAAATTAAGAACCTCTGCTCTTTAAAGGACATTAAGAAAACCAAAAATATAAGCCACAGATGGGGAGAAAATATTTCTAAAACATAAATATCTAACATATAAAAGGATTTTTTTTTTAATTCTTAAAACTCAATAATAAAAGAAGAACAACCCAATTAAAAATAGGTAAACAGGGGCTTCCCTGGTGGCGCAGTGGTTGAGAGTCCGCCTGCCGATGCAGGGGACATGGGTTCGTGCCCCGGTCCGGGAAGATCCCACATGCCACGGAGCGGCTGGGCCCGTGAGCCATGGCCGCTGAGCCTGCGCGTCCGGAACCTGTGCTCCGCAGCGGGAGAGGCCACAACAGTGAGAGGCCCGTGTACCGCAAAAAAAAAAAAAAAAAAAAAATTAGGTAAACAATTTGAACACATACTTCATTGAAGAAAACACGCTGATGACAAATAAGCACATGCAAAGATTCAGTCATTGGGGAAATACATATTAAAACCACGATGGGGCTTCCCTGGTGGCACAGTGGTTGAGAATCCGTCTGCCAATGCAAGGGACACGGGTTTGAACTCTGGTCTGGGAGGATTCCACATGCTGCGGAGCAACTAGGCCCGTGAGCCACAACTACTGAGCCTGCGCGTCTGGAGCCTGTGCTCCGCAACGAGAGGCTGCGATAGTGAGTGGCCCCCGCTTGCCACAACTAGAGAAAGCCCTCGCACAGAAACAAAAGACCCAACACAGCAAAAATAAATAAATAAATTACTAACTCCTGCCCCCAACATCTTTAAAAAAAAAAAAAAAAACACGATGAAATGCAACTACACACCTACTTGAATGTCTCAAATTAAAAAGACTTTCTGTAACACTCTGGTGAGGACCTGAAGCAACTGGGACATAAATTCTTCTGGTGGCAATGTAAAATTGTACAACCACTTTTGAAATGAGTCTGGCAGTTTCTTTAAAAGTTAAACATAATGGGGATATATGTATATGTATAGCTGATTCACTTTGTTATAAAGCAGAGACTAACACACCATTGTAAAGCACTTATATTCCAATAAAGATGTTTAAAAAAAAAAGTTAAACATACGCCTCAGTCATTCCACCAGTATTTACCTAAGAAAAGTGAAAATGTATGTCCATACAAAGACTTGCACATGAATGTTCATGGCAGTTTTATTTGTATAATACAAAATACGCATCAACAGGTGAATGGATATGCAGATTGTGGTCAATTTATGCAAGGGAATACTATTCTGTAATGTAAGAGAGTGAAATACTAATCCATGGAACAACGTGGATGAACCTTAAAATAGTTACACTGAGATAGAGGCCAGACCCCAACCCCCCAACAAAAGAGCACATACTGTATGATTCCATTTATACACAAAAATAACTAATTTATAGCAACAGAAAGCAGATCAGCAGCTATCTGGGGATGTGGGAGGGACAACAGTAAGATTTACAAAGAGACATGAAGAAAACTGTCGGGAGTAATGATTATGTTTATTATTTGGATTATACTGATGGTTTCACAGGTGTATACACGTATCAAAGCTTACTAAAGCATACACTTTACATATGTGCTATTTACGATGTCAACCACACCTCCATAACGCTGTTTTTAAAAAAGTAGAACATCTGTAACACTGACATGAAAAATGTCTATCACACATATTACATTTTTTAAAAAGCTGTGGAATTATCTATATCATGATCTCATTTATGTAAAATATGTGTGTGCTTATACTGAATATACAGTATGTATGTATAGAAACAAAGCCTGAGGAAATATATTGTTAATCTGTTTACAGTTTGAGATCAGAGAAACGATACAGCTTTTCATTTTATATATCCCTATATTGTTTGAACTTTGTATAACAAATGTGCATTACTTCTGAAATTAACAGAGAAGAAATTAGCAGTTTTAAAAGCCACTGGGCAAGATGAACTTGAAGGTAAAAGCCAAAATCACTTCTTTGTACAGCAGAAACTAACAACATTGTAAAGCAACGATACTCCAATAAAAAATAAAGTAAAAAATAAAACAAATTGACTTATATATGAAAAAAAATGGAGCCTTTTTCTTTGGAGAATGATCCCCAATCGTGGAGAACAGGGAGGGGGCACATGCCTCAGAGTCACCTGGACGGATCAGACTCAGAACTGCTCTGTCCCTCTCCCAGGAGAGAATCCCGACTTCCATGAGCTACCTGGATGGACAACAGTGTTTGTCTAATCTTCAGGTATCCTGAGGCACAAAAGCGCCAAGAGCTCTCAAAGACCAACAGTTTTACCTCCGATTTTCAGTGAGTATAAGGAATACCCAAGGCTATGGTAAAAAATCTGACAATGTTTATGAGCCCACGCTCTTGGGGTATTTAGTACCTTGGATAATTTTCTGCTGCTGTTCCCGGATTTCATCAAAACCCAAGCCTCTGGTCTCCTCCGGCTCCTCGAAGAGCCAAGGGTTGGGTACTCCTCGCTTGGCCCCTCCAGTCATCAGGCTGGACCTGAGAACAAGATTAAAGGCGTTACATAACTCGAAAAATATAGCTCTGCTGCAACTCACTCCCACGAGTGCAGAGGGAGCTAGCCTCGCCTGCTTGGAAAATTCAATTCGACTCCAATTTATTGCATGCTTAGTTTATGCCAGCAACTGTGTTCAGTGCTGGAAGAGATACGCAGATGAATAAAGCCCAAGCCTGGTCCCCAGGAGAATTACAGCCTGTAAAGGAGACTGTGGCAGCGCATAATAGTTTTACTAATCCTCCATGAGACATCTGAGTCAATAATCATAAATGAAGGTCTTAAATTTCAAAACACAAGGCCAAATGGAAGCGGCCTTTCTATTAGGACAAAGTCTGTCTCACAGGTGGCACCAAAGGCACAAATATTATTTCTCGAGAAGATATAATGTTGCCACTACAGGTTATAACATTAAAAATGACCACTGGGCTTCCCTGGTGGCGCAGTGGTTGAGAGTCCGCCTGCCGATGCAGGGGACACGGGTTCGTGCCCCGGTCCGGGAAGATCCCACATGCCGCGGAGCGGCTGGGCCCGTGAGCCATGGCCGCTGAGCCTGCGCGTCCGGAGCCTGTGCTCCGCAACGGGAGAGGCCACAACAGTGAGAGGCCCGCGTACAGAAAGGAAAAAAAAAAAAAAAAAAAAAGACCACTGACTTTCTTGTTAGAGGGTATTTTGGCTGCTCAGATAGAAACACATGCAGGGTTTCAAAACCAATTCTATGAATATAGCGTAGCATTTATAACATAAATTCTGAATTATCTTAATCTTGACTCCCTCTCATAACCCATACGCTCCTTCTGCACCAGACATATTGGGCTCCTTGCTGGCCAAGGAACACAGAACACACACTTCTGGCCTCAGTCCCATGTTTACAGGATCCTTCTCACTCCAGGTATCTCCTCTCCTGCCTCCACCTGCCCGCATTCTGTCCAAACTGTGAGGACCATCTTGTGGATGAAACCATATCCGACCATTTCTACCCAGATGGGAACAGCCACTCACTTTATAGTATAACGCATAGGATTTGTTTTAAAATGATGGTAATGGGGGACTTCCCTGGTGGCGCAGTGGTTAAGAATCTACCTGCCAATGCAGGGGACACGGGTTCGAGCCCTGTCCGGGAGGATCCCACATGCCGCGGAGCAACTAAGCACGTGCGCCACAACTACTGAGCCTGCGCTCTAGAGCCCACGAGCCACAACTACTGAAGCCGGTGTGCCTAGAGCCCATGCTCCACAAGAGAAGCCACCGCAATGAGAAGCCCGCGCACCACAACGAAAAGTAGCCCCCGCTTGCCACAACTAGAGAAAGCCCGTGAGCAGCAACAAAGACGCAAAGCAAACAAATATTTAAAAAAAAAAAAAAAAAAGAACGGACCGTGCCCACCAGCTCTACTTCTTGGCCCTCGGGGTTCACTCTTTAGCCCCCGTGATCCAACTTCTACCCCATCACTCTGCTGAGACTTTTCTTAACCAAAACCTCATCCCAGTTCTCACTTCACCCGTCCTCCAGGCCTCACTGGCCACTGCTGACCTTCCAGTATCCAGGAAAGCCCTCCTCCCTCAGCTCCTTCCACGTCACTCTCCCACGGGCAGGTCCTCCTCTGTAACTTGCAGGTACCTCTTCTTCCATCTGCCCTTTAAATAGAAGTGTGCCTCAGGGGTTCTATTTAGATCTTCTTTTCTTGCTATACTGTCTCTCCCTGGGCAATTTTATCTGTGGTTTCAGGCTGTAAGGACAGATGCTAGCAGTGCTTAGACCATTTTTACGCCCCAATACGAATGAAACAGGCCACATTCTCTTGAGTCATCATGGTGGTGGATTCTTACCTGGGGGCTCCCGCCCTGGCAGGGCACTATCAGAAATCTGACGGTGGGGGAGGAATGGCATACAAATAGTTAAAAAGAAACCCCACACATCACAATCCAGGCGAGGCAGGTCCTCCCACCCCTCATCTTGATTGAAAAAATCCCTGACTTTCAAATTTCTCTACCCACACCATCTCCCTACAGGCTCTTCTATCTACATTTATGGATTTTCCTTTAGGACTCTCCATTTGGGAACTCCACTCCAAATTCAACACACCCAAAATCAAATTCACTACTTTCACCTCATAAGCTGTTTCTTCTCCTATCCTCTCGAGCGGCATCACTGTATTCACAAGTCATCCCCCCTCACCCCCGCCCCGCCACATCTCATCAATTCCCAAGACCTCCCTTGGAGCTGGTTCTCAAGCCCATGCCCCACTTCCATCCCCGCTCTTGCTGCCTCAGCTCAGAACCTCCTCATCTCTCATGTAGAAGATGCTCTTAGCCTCCAACTGGTCTCCTTGTTCCCAGCCACCCCGATTCAAATCCCCTTACACTCTGCTGCCAGAACGATCTTTCTAGAACAGAGATCTCCCCTATATTAAAACTGTCACGACCCCCTAGAAGCTACAGGTCAAACTTAAGCTTTACAACATGGCCCCAGTGATCTCTGCAACGTTATCTCCTGACACCCCCTTCCATACCCTACTCTTCCTCCAGCCTTAAGACTTACCACATCTCAGACAAAGGCACAAACTTTCACACTCTCATGTTTTTGTATGAGTCTGGAGGGTCCCCACCCCCACACCCCTTTGTCCATCTGGCAAAATTCTATTCATCCCCTAAGGCTCAACTCAAATGTCACTTCTGCTGTTTAGTCTTTCCTGATTCCCGTCCCCACCCCCCTCTTCCCTTAAATCAATCACTCCTGGTGCTCTCATGGCACTTCGTGCAAAACCTCCAACGTGGCATTTATCAAGCAGGATTGTAGTTAGTTATTTACTCATCTGTCTCCCTTCCTAAATTATGAGCTCTGGAAGGAAAGAGGCCACATGACAGTCATGTTTATATCCCTAGGACCAGAAAGACAGTTCCTCTGAGTATGCTGGAGAAGCATTCAGTTCATGTTTATGAAACAGAACTAAGAAAACCACTGAGCTTTTTAAGCGAGAGACAAAATGAGTATTTAACATTTATCTTGAGATTAAAAAAAAAAAGGCAAAAGCAATCTTAACTGCTACCTGCCTTCAAGAGTTTAGCAGCAAAGACTGACGTTGTTCAAGCAGATGGGAGAGAATTTTAACTTGAACGGGAATTCTGTCACTAAAACACCTTGCAGCTCAAGCCCACTTTTGGAAGGACAATGAAGGAGTGTTTCTCCTTTGAAAAGTCAGTTAAAGAAAGGAAATGCTAAATACTATGCTTCTGAGGTTAGGGTAGACTTGAAATGTTTTAAAAAATAAATCCATCATTTTTACCCATATTTTCAAGATGGAACTTATCTAATAAATGGAACTTATCAAATAAATGCCACATTACTAAACAGGTTAGATATCTGTCTTAAAAAGATTTTACCAAAAAGTTTTAGTCCCTTCTGACACTAAAAATATTTCATTTTTATCCCCAAAAGAAAGTGATACATATTATTAAATTATGACAATATGGGGGGGATGCAGTTAATCCATGTTTTTCTGCTGACAAATGTAGTTGAAACTTGTTAGAGTTCACAGGGAGGGTGTTCTTATCAACCGAATATAGAAATGAAAAAGCAGTGAATTCCAAGAAGCAGCTTTTCTTAGCATTTCCAAAAGATGTCAAAGTGACCATAAAATGTTTGTTTTGTCTGAAAAAACATCAGTGTTTGAGTATTCACAGGCCACAGAGAGGTTTGCAGTCAGGACTAGAGATGATGTTTCCAGGGTGTCAGTGAGTTGAATCGAGTCTACAGAGCTTTGTAACTAGACTTGCCTGTAGGTGTGAAAATGCTACTATGGTCTGAAAGGGTGATTCCTTTCTCAAAGCTTTCTCAGCTAGTTTCTTTCCATGAATATAAAGATGCACAGAGGCTCAAATTTCAATCATAAATAGTTTCCTCTGACATACATTCTTTAAAGGCAAAATCTGGCAACAATATCCAGGCTGGCTTACACTGAGGAGAGGCCGCCGTCAGGGAGGTAGACCAGAAGGCTAGTGCAATTTAGGCAGAAGGGGATGAGGGTCTGGATGAGGGAAATGACAAGATGGAATGGCAGGGAAGGGACAATTCACCGAGCAATTCAAAGGAAAGCTCCGCAAGTGCTGGTGAGTAGAATGGAGACAGAGGATGAAGATTTCCAAACTGGGTGACTTGGAGAATTGACACAACTTAGGGAAATGTTTCATTTCCTTTTGGGATTTTCTCAAATTTCGACATAACTCCTGTAACAACCCCAAAGTAAAAGTACTGTCAAGATCATAAGCTATGGATTTGTGGCTACTTGTGGCCATATTTACTAGACAGCTAACTTCTTTAAGTCCAGTACTCTGTCCAATTCTGTTTTTGTATCCCATCCACCTATTCATCCAACCATCCTCCCTACACACACTTACTGAGTCCCTTCTATGTGCCAGCATGAATCTAGGGACTTGGAAGAGAACGAGAGACAAGTACCTGACCTCAGGGAGCTGGTACTCCAGGGATAATTAATGCCTAACACTGTGCCTTTTGCAAAGTACTCAAATTTTTGGTTGTTGTTGTTAACTAATTGAATAAAGATTATTCAATTTGTTTAGACTAATTAGTATTAGTCCAGAACAGTAAGACCTCAAGCAAGGAAAATCTCTTACTTACATGTCATCCAAGGAAAGTCTCACAACAGCATCTTTAAAATCTACCACAAGCAAATAATTTTTTAATTGTAAACTACTCTCATTTTTCTCCCTATTCACTGCTGGCTAAAAGTTACCAGTAAGAAGTTTTAAATGTAACATTAAAACTTAACAAAACAGTTCACAGAAGAACACAAATGCAGGGGGGGAAAAGGCCATCAGAAGTCATTATTTTGGCCTCTGACCTGAATTTGAGAAACCTCTGTGTGCTATTCTCGAGTCATCCAGGCAATCTAAAAATCAAGCAAATAAAACCAAAGGGAACAATTCTTTACTTTTACCTTAATGTCACTGTCGTGGTACCTGAAAAGTCGAAGGAGGACAGGAACGGGTGATTGAAAAAAAAAAAAAACCCACAGAATTCTTAGGTTTTGTCTTTTTTTTTCGGTACGTGGGCCTCTTACTGCTGTGGTCTCTCCCGTTGCGGAGCGCAGGCTCCAGACGCGCAGGCTCAGCGGCCATGGCTCACGGGCCCAGCCGCTCCGCGGCATGTGGGATCTTCCCAGACCGGGGCACGAACCCGTGTCCGCTGCATCGGCAGGCGGACCCTCAACCACTGCACCACCAGGAAAGCCCTTGACTATTTTTTAAATTGATGTATAGTTGATGTACAATGTTGTGCTAATCTCTGCCGAACAGCAAAGTGACTCAGTTATACACATGTAGACTTTTTATGTTTCCATTATCGTTTATCACAGGATACTAAGTATAGTTTTCTGTGCTATATATTACGACCTTGGTGTATAGAAACCTAAGAATTTCTAAGTGAAAGATGAATTAGCTGCTCTGCCAGATGTCTGGTGATTGAGCGCCATCTGCTGGTTAGCGATTAAAGTTCAAGTACAAAATAAATGTTAAGCAATCCAATAATTACCATTTATTACAAGTAGCTCCTTACTTTATTACACAGTGGAGTCTTGAAAACACATTTAGAAACAGAAAGAGTGAAAGTCAACAATATGCTTACATATTACAAGGGAGTTTCTGTTGTGCCTTTTCGACACTCATTTCAATAACAAATGTTCTACACCTTCTTTCACTTTGTTCTGCATGACCAAACACACTTAAATGATAAATCCAATGAGAACCCAATGAGGCTGACAATTTGCATTTGGGCATTAGGAGTGCCCAGTGATTTCCATCTTTGCCTCAACCTGTTTTCCCCTTTATATTTATTTCCATTCTCACTCATTTAAAGATACAAGGCACTAAAATAGTCAATTAATTGTGCAAATTAACACTGTTCTCTGGACAAAGATGCAAGTCCAGTAAAATGAAATTATTGGCTGGAAGGGAGTAGGATTAAACACTACAATGCTCTACAGTGTTAAAAATTCTATGCTAGTAGAATTTTATATTTGTCAGCTGATGTACAAAAATCCAAATTTGGCATTGAGACTGTTGAAGGGTGTGAACGAATAATGTATATATGCTCAAGATGCACAAAAGCCAAGCACCGCCTATACAGTCATCATTTCCACCTCAATAACCTTGTTTCTTATCAATTAATCTAGTTCATATCCCAAAACTCAAATTCATAATAACCATGGCATCCTCTCCCTCTGGAGCCAAGGCCCAGAAATCTGTAGTCTCCCTCAGGTGATTTTTATGCAACCAGCCAGGCACCAATACACAGATGGGTATGGAAATTACAGGTCTGGAAAGAGTAGGGTTAAAGAACGAGGGAAACCGTAAGCGGCACAAACCCTACTCGCTCTACAAGGGCGATCTCAAGTCTCGTTCCATCCAGTTCTTCTCAACTTCCTCCACCTCACATGGATCTCTCTCTTTTCCAATCTCCTGGACCATTTATGGCCCAGGCCACATCATTTAGCACTTACTTATAAACCATCACGGACTGTTCTCCAATTATGTTGAGCAGGATAGAAAGATGTGCCACCTCTGAATTCCCCTCTGCTAAGATCAGTGACAGCCAAGTGCTCTGGAATGTTTATAGACCACTTCACAAAAGCATAAATATACACCTTCACAAATATTTATCTCATCCGAACTTCACAACATTTTGAGGAGTCATGATTATTTTCATTTTACAAAAAACGAAATGGAGTCAAGATTCACTCCCAGGTTTTCTAACTGTAAACCCTTTGCTCCATCCACTGAATTACGTGTGCAAAGTTAGCCATCCTTGGCTGGATTCTACTAAGTGCAGCGAACAGGAGGACAAAGTACTCAAAGCTAGTGAGAAGGAACAGATGATGAGGGTCCCTGCAAGGGACCAAAATTCAGAGAAAGGGAGGCCCGAGAAACAAAACCCATAGCCAAGGTCAAGGAGCTGAGTTCTAGCTCTCCTTCTGCCATTAACCCGCCCTGGGCACAATGAGAGTTTCCTCATCTGTAAACCAAAAAAGTAATCCCTCTCTGCTTACCTTGAAGATTATTATGACGGTCAAATAAAATAATCTGTATGAAAGTGCTTGGCAAATACAGAAGAGGGGGAGGGAGAAACAAAGCTTTTTTTAAAAATTTATTTTATTTTTTGCTGCATTAGGTCTTCATTGCTGCGCACAGGCTTTCTCTAGTTGCAGCGAGCGGGGCCTGCTCTTGGTTGTGGTGCGCAGGCTTCTCATTGCAGTGGCTTCTCTTGTCGTGGAACACAGGCTTCAGTAGTTGTGGCTGGTGGGCTCTAAAGCACAGGCTCAGTAGTTGTGGTTCACGGGCTCTAGAGCGCAGGCTCAGTAGTTGTGGTTCACGGGCTCTAGAGCACAGGCTCAGTAGTTGTGGTTCACGGGCTCTAGAGCAGAGGCTCAGTAGTTGTGGCGCACAGGCTTAGCTGCTCTGCAGCATGTGGGATCTTCCCGGACCAGGGCTCAAACCTGTGTCCCCGGCATTGGCAGGCGGATTCTTAACCACTGTGCCACGAGGGAAGTCCCTCTCTTCTTAATAAACAAGAAAATCCTTTTTTTTTTCTTCAGTTTCTTTACAATTTTCACTTATAAGAAGCACAAGTTGGAAAGTATTACATAGGCTTTATAAAAAATAAATCAAGGGGCCTCCCTGGTGGCGCAGTGGTTGAGAGTCCGCCTGCCGATGCAGGGGATACGGGTTCGTGCCCCGGTCTGGGAGGATCCCACATGCCGCGGAGCGACTGGGCCCGTGAGCCATGGCCGCTGGGCCTGCGCATCCGGAGCCTGTGCTCCGCAACGGGAGAGGCCACAGCAGTGAGAGGCCCGCATACCGCAAAAAAGAAAAAAAAAAATTAAAAAAAATAAAAAATAAATCAACATAACTTACAATACAGCGTGTATAGGTAACTCCTCTTCTTCCTGCTTATTCACTGCCAGGAATTTGCTTCCTTTTTCAATTCCCAAGTGAGTTTTATCATTTAAAAGTAATGCATGAGGACTTCTCTGGTGGTGCAGTTGTTAAGCATCTGCCCGCCAATGCAGGGGACACGGGTTCGAGCCCTGGTCCGGGAAGATCCCACATGCTGTGGAGCAACTAAGCCCGCGAGCCACACTACTGAGCCTGTGCACCGCAACTACTGAAACCCGTGCATCTAGAGCCCGTGCTCTGCAACGAGAAGCCACCGCACCACAAAGAAGAGCAGCCCCCACCCACCGCAACTAGAGAAAGCCCACACCCAGCAAATGAAGACCCAACGCAGCCAAAAAACAAATAATAAAAGTAATCATGCAGAAGTAGGAAATCTTTTTATTTTCCCCATCAAAAGTCACAACTGTACCAGTCAGTAGTTAAGGACTGCAATTCAAAACAAGATACCATTTCTCACCCATCAGATCAGCATAACCCAACCAGTTCTGTAACACCCGCCGACATCTACGGTGTAGGGAAATGGGTTCTCCCATATACCGTCAGAGGAAACATAAAGCACTATAACTTTTAAGAAACAGACATGGCAGAACCTGTTACATTTTGAACACCCATACCTTTTGTCCCAATAAACCCACTTAGGGGAATCTGTCCTACGGAGGTAGAAGCCACATTCTTCATGGATATTTACCACATCATTGTTTGTAATGGCAAAAAACTAAACCACCCAATATTCATCAAATGGGGAGTGGCTGGAAAAGTGACTGCCTATTTCTATTGTGAAATAAATGCAGCTACTGAAGAGAATTTTGTTAAATCTATTTTTGTTGGAGGAATGCCCAAATTTAAATGAAAAACACTAAATTAGAGTAATATGTAAAATTCTTTTTTTCACAAAATAGGAAAATACATATTCATGTAACTACACTTGTAAATATTTGTACAAGCACAGATAAATGTGGGGAGGTTAACACAGGTTCCATCAGGAGAATGACACTGGAGGGAAGGGCGGGGGAGAGGGTATTAACTTTGGGTCATACCTCAGTGTAGACTGATTTGTTATAATGAGTGTGTATCATGTGGATAATTTGTTTTAAATCCAATAGAAGATGAGTCATTTCCCCATAGGGTGGGAGAACCAGGGAAGGAGAGCTAATAAGGCAGCAAAGACCCACAAAAGTAAAGACCACTTCAGTGAAGACTATCAGAAGCACTGAAAGGGTTCCTCTCTTTCAAAATTAAGAATGGGAAGCAGAAACTAAAACCAAGAAATGCCAAAACCAAACATCTTTTTCCAGGGGGAAAAGAGTCATGGAAGAGAAAGATATGACAGGAAAAGTCAAGGAAGGAAGATGAAAGAGGGGGAGAGAAACAAGAATAAGCAGCTTGCAGATGGATGGGGCAAAAGTCTACAGAGAGGCCCTGAGGAGGAAGTTTAAACATGACAAATGGGTTTGCGGTGACACACAGGAGGGGGGGAAAGATGAAAGAGAACTGAAAGGTAAGCGATTCCTCCTCCGAAGTTGGACAGTCCAAGCAATCAACCCTTCTCTCCTCACTCATAAGGGAGGAGAACGCTAACTTTTAAAAATCTAGAAACTGGGAAGGTCTGAGTATGTCTCCCCTTCTATTGACTTACATCTCCATCTTGTGGCCTGTTCAACACATAGCTATGTATGTGTGTGCATACATACATACACACACACGTACGGATGGATACGTATGCGTCTCAGTGTATATATGCATGTATACTTATACATAATTATACATGGCTATATACGTATACATACACATACATATGTAATATACACACTAAGCATATATAATGTATTCATTATGTTATATATTGTAAGTATACATGTATATGTAAGTATACTTATAAGTATATATACATATGTATTACATAAGTGTGTATACATGTGTATTTACGAATTTTGAAATTCAAGTAGAACATATAGACAAAGAAACCAAAGCGTAGAGCTCAAAGAATTCACAAAGTGAACACCCACAGTTAATCACTACCCAGGATAAGAAACAGAGCATAAGCAGAACCCCAGGACCTCCCATGCCCCTTTCTGGTCACTACTTCCCCCAAAGGGAACCACTTTCATTTGATAACACCATATACAAGGTCTGCCTTTATAGGAATGGAATCTATATAGTACGCAAGCTTCTGCCTGGCTTATTTCACCCAGTGTTGTGTTTGTACACGCTTCTGCCTGGCTTATTTCACTCAGTGTTGTGTTTGTGAGATGCATCCAGTGTGTGGTATGTGGCTGTAGATCGTTTCCTCTCATTAGGATCACTGTATAAAATACGCCATCATGTTTTTATCCACTAGTGTTGGTGTTCAGTGGCTGTTTCCAGGTGGGACTATTTAGAAGGATGCTATAAACATGTACATGTCCTTAGTACAGTTCAGTTTTCAGAGAGTTCAGTACAGTTCAGTTTTCAGAGAGAGTTTTCCAGAGTGGTTGTAAAATGATGGTCCCTCCAGCAGGACATGAGAACTCCAGTGGCTCCACATCTTAGTAACTCCTGAAACATCTGTAATTTTAATTTTAGCCGATCTGGAAGGCGTAATGGTACGACAGTATGGTTTTAGTTTGCAATTTCCTGATGACTGGAGAGGCTGAACACCTTTTCATGTGTTCAGCCACTGGACATCCTCTTTTGTCAAGTACAAAGTCAAGCTGTCTGCCTATTTTTTCCCTAAAGAGTTTTCTTTTTCTTGATTTATGGGGGCTCTTTATATATTCCAGATATGACTTATGTGTCAGATATATTCACTGCAAATCTAGATTCCCATTCTATGGCTTGGCTTTCACTCTCTCTGTGGTATCTTTTGATACACAGAATTTCTTATTTTAATGAAATCCAACTTACCATGCGTTTCCTTCACATTCAGTCTTTGTGTTCTGTTTAAGAAACCTTTGCCTATTCCCAAGGTCATAAAGATATCTTCCTATGTTTTCTTAAAGTTTTATTTTACCTTTCACATTTAGGTCTACAATCGTTCTGGAATTGATTTTAATGGAGGGTTGACTGTAGAGGCTAAGATTTGTTTTTTTTTCCATGTGGACATTCAGCTGACCTAACACTATTTATTGAAAAGATCTTTTCTCCACTGCACTGCAGTGTCACCTGTCATAAATCAAGTGACAACATGTGTATGGAGGGCTGTTTCTGGACTATTTTGATCCACTGGTTCATTGGCCTGTCCTTGAGCCAATACCACACTGTAGCTTTACGGTTAAGTCTTGATAAATGATCACGTGAGTGTTCAAAACTTTTGTTCTTCAAAATTGCCTTGGCTCTTCAAAATTACCATATATACCTTAGAATCAGCTTAAGGGACAAACAAAAAACAAAACCGGCTGGGGAATCTAAACGGGTTTGCTCTGAATCTACAGATCAATTTTAAGAGAACTAACATCTTTCCAGTATTGACTCTTCCTAATCTGTGAACATGCTTATCCCTCTATTAGGTTTTCCTTCCTTTCTCTAAATGCTTTATAGTTTTTAGTATAGAGGTTCCATACTTCTTTTATTTGACTTATTCCTACATATCTCCTGTTTTTAAAATACTATTATAAATAGCATCTTTTAAGTTTGTTTTAATTTGGTATGTCTTTGCTGTCCAGCTTTCAAGACCTTCCCAGGAGAGGAACTACCAGGTTGCTGCTGTGAGCTCATGGACAGACTATGCTTTATCACATCCACACAGTGACAACTGGCCACCTTCACTGACTTGAGCAACAGTGTGGGATTGCAACAACTGATATTGACCTAGGTCTCAACGTTTCTGGGTTCACTCCCTTGATCAGTCATCCAAATGGATAATCCTTCTTTACCATTAGTATCTATTTGGAAGTCAGGCTGCTAACAGAGCTTCCTTTCCTAGCCCATGGAGAAAAAAAAAATCTGGGCTAAATGACCTTCAAGTGATGATCAGTCTCGTTAGTACACATAACTGAAACACTTCAAAAGAGCTACTCTGTCACGTTTGAGACAATTTCAAGATATTTAAGAGTACTATTTAAACATTCTACTTCATAAGCCCTGAGATATACTGCTAGACAAAAAAGATAACGCACAGTAAAGAGGACATTTTACACTGTAATTCCCATTAAAAACTGAAAGGGTGAGAGAAGTGATTGGAGATGTATGTGTATCCTTATACATGTGTATTACCTTTCTAGAAGGATACACAAAACTGTTAGAAGTTGCTGCCTCCAGGGAGGAAAAGGGAACATGCATGCCAGAAGTGGGAGGGCACTCCAGTTTTCTTCGATAACCTTTTTGTACAGTTGGGTGTTTACAATGTGATAAACATCTTTAAAAGTAAATTTATGTTTTAAATTTTTTCAAAAGCAAGTATTCTATTCATTCCCATTAACCACTGGAATATCCCAAAGCATCAACATTTTGGCCTGACACTATCAACCAAACTGCCTCTTCCAGAAAAGAAGTCAAAAGAAATACTTGGTCATATGACATATCCAGTTTTTCTCCCCAAGAATAGTCACCGTACACTTTGCATGCCTAGTATCAGACCAGTAGTTAATACAGAAAAAAAAAAAGTGCTAAGGCAACATATATTGCAGATTTTTCAGGTCGGTCCATGTTTCAAACACTCCTTCTTGTCCCTAAGTATCAGTCCCTGCATCAAATTAACCTATTTAACCGATGTTTCTCCAGAACATGGAGACAAAGTCAGAAGCTATTACCTCCCAAATGGAATTAAACAATAATTAACATAAAATGCACAAGATCATCTGTCTACAGAAGAAGCCAGTTCTATGAAACTGTATAAATGTGTTGCTATTGAAACTGGGTTCTACCTCGAAAGCACTTCCCCTAAACCTCTTCAGGAATACAGGTAAGAGTAAATAGCCCAGCTTCTTTAAACAGTGAACTAGAGATATAAGGCAATTATCCAAGTTCCCCTTGAACCTAAATAAAATAACCCAGAAGGCCAGTGAGCTACCACTTCTCTGGGATTTCAAGAACTTACTGAGGTCACAGTAGTGAGGAACCTGGAGTCTCTGGTGTCAGAAGAAATTTCCAGATGAAAAGAGTCACTGTTGCTAAGGGAACACGGAGGAAGGGTGGTACACCAGTCCTACCAACATCTCTATGTCCTTTCTCCCTTGTTATCAGAATTCAATTTTGTTCAAGGCTCCACTGCTCAGGGAACATAAGCCTGTCCTCAGTTTCAGTTCAGGGATGTATCTATCCTGAATAAACCAAGCCAATCATGGCAACTCCATTCCACCATGGCTCTTGGTATAACGTAGCATGTGATACAATCCTAGCCTATTTGTTTTGAGTCAAAGTCTACTGTGAAGCTTCCAGGATGTGGTTTTTTTTTCCCCCTCTTAGAAAAATAACTGGAAAATACAAGAGAATCAACAGAAAAACTACTGAAAACAATCAGAATTAGACTGTTTACATATAATAGCATCCAGAGATCCAGTTTTCATATAAACATCAAAAAGCATGACAAAATGAAAAACTGAATTTAAAACTACCACCAAAACTATAAAATATCTCAAAATAAATTAAACCAGAAATGTGTATTTGAAAACATTCTAAAAGGCCTGAAAGACGGCTTGAACAAACAGAAAAAAAACCCATATTCTTGGGTAGGAAAATTCAACATTATAAAGGATTAAGATTTCATGTAACCCCAATTTTTAAAAAACCAAGTTATTTCTCTTTTTTGGAATTAGATTAGCTGATTTTGTGGGGGGTTTTTTTGCGGTATGCAGGCCTCTCACTGTTGTGACCTCTCCCATTTTGGAGCACAGGCTCCGGACGCACAGTCTCAGCGGCCACGGCTCATGGGCCCAGCAGCTCCACGGCATGTGGGATCTTCCCGGACCGGGGCACGAACCCGCGTCCCCTGCATCGGCAGGCGGACTCTCAACCACTGCGCCACCAGGGAAGCCCGAGTTTTTTTTTTAATGAAAATTGTTTAAAAAAAGTAGTACAATGACAGAAGACTAGCCCTATCATGTACTAAAGCTTATAATAAAGCCACAAAATTAATGGTATTAGCACAGAGATCAATGAAATGCCTTACAAAGTCCAGAAATAGATCTAAACATATATGGGAATGTATTATACGATAAATCTCATCTCAGAATTTGTGAAAAGATGGATGACTCAGTAAAAAAAAAATGTAGTCAGTCACAAAAATAGTCAAATAGGAAAAAAGTGTGATTCATACTCTTCAAATTCCAGATGGATCAAATATTTAACCGAGTAAACAAATTTAACAAAAATTTAACATCAGAACTATCTTCATATACTAGATTGAAATAGGATACAAAATTTAATAACTCTTTGGAGAAGACTGTATGGAAATAGGCACTCACATAAGTTGCTAGCACAAGGCTAAATTGGTTCTATGAAAATTATAAATGCATATCCTTTGGCCCAGCCATCCTTCTTCTAAGAACTTATCTAGAGCTAGACCTAGACCTTCACACATATGAAATCCCTTACGTATAAGGTTATTCACCACTATATTTTTGTAGTAGAAAAAAACTATGTAATATATATATACAAATGTAATAGAGTGGAAACAATACACATATCAATAGGAGACTAGTTAAATTATAGTAGTGCATACAATGAAATATAAGGCTATAAAAAAACTAATGACAGAGGATTCAATTACAACATCAACCCTCATATTTCAAAAAAAAAAAAAAAAAAAACCCCAAAACTAATAACAAAACCTCATGTGCTGGTTTGGGAAGATCTCCAGGATATTTAGATGACAAAAGAATGCTGTAGAATAATTTGTGTAGTATGCTACCGTTTGTGTAAAAGGTGGAGGGAAATAAGAAAATATTCCTATTTGCTAGCATATATTCAAGAGAACCTTGGAAATATATACCAAAAATTATTAACACTGGTATTTGTTGAGGAGGGGGCACACAGGAGGGAGGCTTTTCACTGAACACTCTTAAGTGCTTTCAAAATGTTTCAGCCACGGGCTTCCCTGGTAGTGTAGTGGTTGAGAATCTGCCTACTAATGCAGGGGACACGGGTTCGAGCCCCGGTCTGGGAGGATCCCACATGCCGCGGAGCAACTAGGCCCATGAACTACAACTACTGAGCCTGTGCGTCTGGAGCCTGTGCTCCGCAACGAGAGGCTGCGATAGTGAGAGGCCCGCACACCGCGATGAGGAGTGGCCCCGGCTTGCCACAACTAGAGAAAGCCCTCACACAGAAATGAAGACCCAATACAGCAAAAATAAATAAATTAATAAACTTCTGCCCCCAACATCTTCCCCCCCCCCAAAAAAATAGAAAATTTCGAAAAAAAAAGTCTCAGCCACGTGAATACATTACTTATGCAAGACATACCCTCCTCTCCTACTGAGGTTTGGAGTGTGGCTGGGAACTTTCTACAGGTATTCTCGACCAAGAGGAGTCGGTCTGAAGACGAAGGCAAAACAAAGACATGGCCAGAACCTGGATCGTCACCGACTGTAGAATTAAACATCCCTCTCAATTCTCTAACTTGGAATTTATTATACGGAGGTATTTTTCCTTATGTAAGTGGTTTTGAATAGGGTTACCTGTTCCCTGCAGCTGAGGGCATCGTGACTGTAGTACTAATGCGTGAGCTAAACCAGGCACCCCCTTGGTGAGGGTAAGAACAATAAACACCGTCTGTTCCAGACCTTTTTTTTTTTTTTTTTTTAGTGCTTTCCTTGGTCCTTCTTCTCCTCTGACTGCTGCAGACACAACCTCCCTTTCTAGTCTACACAGTATATACCCATTTGCACCGAATTTCTGTCTTGTGTTTATGTTTCCCCTGCCTGACTGAACTCTTTCAGAATGAGCATTATAAAAGGTGAACAAACCCCACCAGGGTCGCCTCTCAGCCCACCTCATGTGCCTCTATTAACTTCTGATTCTAATCTCCGCTAATTAAGAAAGTAGGCAGTCTATGTACCAAAGTTACTTATCTTTCCATCAAACCACCCCCAAATAATCAGTGATGCAGACAAAAAGCGACGGGTTGCCCCAAGTACCATTTCATGCTCCTTTGTAAGCGTAGTCAAAGACTACATTTCCCAGTCTCCCCCGCAGGCAGGCTGGAGCCACGTGATTGGTTACAGCCAACGGGCTGCTACATATGCAACTTCCAGGCGACGGCATATGAGGGGGTGAGACCTCCATACCCTCTCTCTTCTGCTCTCACAGTGAGCATGGAGGTCTCGTGTCAAAGACAGCACAGCCACATGGTGGGAAACCCTGAATCACCCTTTGAAGGGAGCTGTCCCAGAGAACCACCAGGCTTTATATGAGGCAGGCAAAAAATGCTTTCATCTGGTATTCCCCTGAGGGTCCCAGGTTTGTTTACAGAGCCCAGCCTATCACATCCCGACTCAGTCTACCTTTCAATCAACAGAAATCTGCTGAGCGCCTGCTATATACCAAACTGCCACTAGGTATTTATAAAAGATACTGGAAAAACAAAAGATTTTCATTCAGTGAGCAAACAGTTATTAACCATTGTGTTAGGTTTTGGTTCCCGTCCTCAAGGTATTTAAAATTTAGATGGAGAAACAAAATATACGCTTGCAAAAAAAAAAAAAAAGTATTAAAACCACATGGCTTCCCTAGCTAAATCAGCTCCCACTAATATTCCCTCAAAGCACAATATATTTTTCTGCTGAACTGATTTTACTTATTTGTATGAATCTTTAATTCATGTCTTTCTTGTTGAACTGTAAAGAGCTCAAATGCAAAAACTAGATTTGTTTTGTTTTGTTTAGGGTTTTTTGCCACCACTAATAACAGGCACTCAAAAGAAAAGCTTCCATTTACCATTTTTTATTCCTTAACTAGTTTTCATTAAATTATCAGAAAAATTTAATATTCTTGACTGCACTTAATACCACCTTAGTTCAATTATCCTTGGGGTCACTGAAAGAGAGAGAGAAGCACATCTTTACTGATTTCAGCATATCCTTTACATGCCACATGACCCAGAAAGTTAGTGTATTTCTGGGGCATAAATAAAAAGGATAAATTATTATGGCTTATCCGTTGTCTCACAGCTAATGATGCAGGGGTATATTCCTCAGAGATTTCCTACTTCTGGAAGAGTCGGTTCGTCATGTGTTCATAACTTCAAGCAACAAAGTATAAACGAATAATTTTTTAGGAAATCTCAGTACTATCAGATGGAAATCATCCTTATAAATCAAGTTTTAAATTGAAATAAAACATTCAAGGATCTAAAATGGTAGAGGGGCAATACTTTTAATGGAATATTCAATGTAAATTTCTTTTGCCTCCCTTGGCTGCCAATACAGTGAAATGAAATATAAATTGGAATTATACATATATATATATTTTAGCAGCTCCAAGGAAGAGTAAATATCTGAAATTAAATGTAAAGCTCACTCTAAAAAAATGTGAACATTTCATTATCTTCTATTCTTTTGAAGTTAGCAGTTGGTCTGCTTGTTAATAGAGCATTCCTGACACATTACCATCTCAACCTCTAAATAACTTCCGATTTCCTATAATCCTCAATATACTTGGTGGTGTGAAGATTAAAGCTCACCCAATTAGCCACCCACTACAGCCGAGTTAATCACATAATCTCAGATGGTCACAGAGCACTGAAGTATGCAATGATTTTTTCTCTCTTTACAAAGATTTAACTAATTGTGAGAATTGGCAGTGCTCTCAAATATAAAGGGCAACAGTGTTTTCAATCAGAAGCTGTGTCACTGCTTTATAAATTAGGGCTTATCTTCTTCCAAGAGACATTGTTACACAGAGACTTCTTTAACACATTTCCAAATGCCCTCAATTAGTCAACCATTGCTTACTGAGACCAAGTCTCACATCAAGGCTTACTGCTTTAGAATAAGGATCAGTAATCCGTAAGGTAAAACTCAGGTTCCGTCACATGACAGCTACGCATTCAATTATGGGATTTCTACACTCGTGCCTGTTTAAAGGAAATGCTAATCCAGACTGAAGTTTGACAATACTCTCCTCTCCTTAACAAGTCCACATATGACGAGGAAGAGGAAAGAGGAGGAAAGTTTTGGGGGGCAGGGGGTGGCAGAAGGACTCCCGAGAATGAGGGATGGGGAAGAGAGAGAAAGCAAAGACTTGGGGTGAGAAGAGGAGGAGGACACAGAGGAAACCAGAGAAGAGGGAAGAGCTCAGGAGGACAGAGAGGGTCGACAGTTTTCAGGGAGTCCTGGTTGGGTCAACTGATCTTGCATTGTTACCGCCAGTTATTATGGGGCTTCGAACTACCGATTAGCAGATCACCCCCAGTTCTCCAACAGCATGTGTGGTGATGATCTAGCATGAATGACAAGATGTGCCAGAGAGAGCAGGTCTGTAACATTTTCAAGTTCTGATAAGGCTTCCTGACCAATGTGTTTCTGTAGGTTGTGACCTAAAAGCAAGACATGAGCCACCCCCCCATCCCCTGCCTCCCCCAGTGACAAAGCAACCCACAATGATATCAAGAATGACAGGGCCTCCCTGGTGGCGCAAGTGGTTGAGAGTCCGCCTGCCGATGCAGGGGATACGGGTTCGTGCCCCGGTCTGGGAGGATCCCATATGCCGCGGAGCGGCTGGGCCCGTGAGCCATGGCCGCTGAGCCTGCGCGTCCGGAGCCTGCGCTCCGCAACGGGGGAGGCCACAACAGTGAGAGGCCCGCATACCGCAAAAAAAAAAAAAAAAAAAAAGAATGACAGAAGCCATCAAAAATATTGGAGGAATCCAGAGATTAGGGAAGCAAACAAAAACGATGGAGGAGCCCAGAACTAGGAATCTACAGGACTGAAGAAATCTTTGCGAGTCACTGGAGACCGTAAGAGCAACCGACGGGCAGGGGAGGGAATGAGGTTTCTCCAGGGACAGAGCTGTAAGGTCCCCGACAAGGTCTCAGAAATGACCGGGCAGCCTGACAGTCAGGAGGTGGGAGGGCAAGGTCGAACTGGGAACCCAAATCCAATTCATGTCTACAACTGAATTCAGATCCTCAGAAGGCTAGGTCCAAGCAAGAGTTATTTGGGTATGGGAGGTTGGGGAAGGAAGGAGAGGCCTCAAAGGTGGGGATTCAGGGTTTAAAAAAAAAAAAAAAAAAAAAAAGGCAAAAATAACACTCTGACATGGGCAGGTGGGTGAAATCAAAGACTGGAAACTCTGACCTCAAATCTAAGACAGTCTACTTCTAGCAATTTCCTCGACTTTAACCTGTGTTCGTGCACACACTCATCCATACACGTACTGCCTGACTCTATCAACTCCGCACTGCTGCCAGCCTCCCTGATGAGCTGGGGTTGGGCAGTGCTATCTGGGTGTTCATTTCACAGCCCTTGAGTACATTTCCCAGGGCTTCCTCTACATAAGAATTTGAGAATGGTTTTACCTTGTATGAATTTCCTTACTGATTAGATTCTCCTAGAATGTGTGTAGGACTTACACTTTTTTGGACAGTTATGGGCTGAACTGTGTCCATCCCTCCCAACACCCCCACCCCCAGGCAAAACTCATTCGTTGAAGTCTTAACCCCCAGTAATCCAGAATGGAACAATATTTGGAGATAAGTTCTTTAAAGAGGCAGCTAAAGTGAGGTCACGAGGGTGGGCCCTAATGCAGTAAGAAAAGGAAATTTGGACACGGACACACAGCAGACACACACACGGGTATGACAGAGAAGACAGAGGGGAAAACGGCCATCTACAAGCCGAGGAGAGAGGCCTGGAACAGATCCTGCTATCATGGCCCTCAGAAGGAACCAACTCTGAAGGTGACACCTTAACCTTGGACTTCCAGCCACCAGAACTGTAAGAAAATACATTTCTGTTGTTTGAGCCACCCGGTCTGTGGTACTTCATTACAGTAGCCCTAGCAAACTAATACAGACATGTATACACAGACATGGGTCCAGCAGGTCTAAAGCAATCCTAGCCCAACTAGGATTCACCAATAATTCACCCTCCAGGCCACCTACCATTCTCTTTCCTCTTTCTACCTCAGTGACTTACAGACTTTCTTTACAGTGAGCAATATCTAACTGCCACACTGGTTTCTCATTCTTGGGCACATTCCATGGTGCCTGGAATGGACCATCACGGTCTGTTCTATCCATTTTACTTCATCAAGACAATCCTCAGAAGTCATGTCTCCTCTACAGGGCTCACACTTTTAAACTCTTCTGGAAGCTTACTTTGAATTACTCTAGATTTCTGTGTCTGAATAAAACATATGGTTCCCTCAAAGTTTCATCTTGAGAGCGTGGAAACCAGCCTGGCCGGTTACCTTCCTTATGTCAAACCCTGAGGAATTAGTTACCCCTGCTTCAGTTTCCCCTCAGGCTGGTCTTTCTGTCCCTGGCCAGGCCAACCATTCACCAATAAGCAACACCTGCAGGCCTACCAGGTGGATCAGCCTTAAATTAAACAGAGGAGGAGCAGGGGGCGTCCTGGTGATAGGACTTCAGAGGCCTTGGTGGGCCTCCATCCAAAACACATCTGCTACTGACCTGCTAAATTCCCTAAAATCTTCCTACTGCTTTATTTACTTTGGGCTCAAGGAGGCTTCAGCTAAAATACGTCCAGGAAGTCACTGCCAGCATGGATTCCACTGCTAGAATGGATGTGCGACTGTTCACCATCAAGACCACAGCCAGCAAGCCGGCCACTGAGAAAAGGGACACAGAAGGAGCCGTGGGAGGTGAGAATGGGAGGGAGGAGAACAGGTGCGGAACATGAAACGGGACTGGTCAGGGAGGCCAGGTCCCCCTCAAGCACTCAGGGCTGGGACAGGAGGGACACGGGGTCTCCGCGAAACAGAGGAAGTGACAGGAGCTCGCTCCCCGCCGGAGTAACATCGTGTAGTTGTAAAGGCTTTAGAGTTCACAAAGCCCTTCACATTCCAATCACCTCACCTGGTCCAAACAATGAAAAAGAGGCAGAACACACACCCTCATTTTCAAGTCAATGATTCTGAAGCCCAGATGACTGACTAGGAAGCAACAGAGCAGAGTCCTTCTAATTCCTGGTCCAGCTCTTCTTATGGTGCAACGGTTAAGAGTTCCCAGCTGAAGACACACAGATCTAGAGAAAATCCAAACTCTGAGACTGATGAGTCTTAGAATCATGTGCAAGTTACCTGACCCCCTCCAAGCCTCAGCTTCTCTCCTGTAAAGTGGGATGTTATAAAAATCGAAGCGCAGGCACATACAGCTTAGCATAGTGCCCGGCACACAGAAAACACGCAGATGGAAGCCGTTAGCGCTCATCTCTCGGACCTCGTGAGAGAAAGCAGTGGTTCTCACCCTGCCACCCACCACCGAGGAGCTCCCCGCCGTGTTACTGCTACCCAGGCCGCCCGCCAGACTACTCGTTCAGACTCTGCAAGTATATGGTCTGGACGCTTGTATTTTTCTTTCTTTTTTTTTTTTTTTTTTTTTTTTTTTTAAGACTCGTGGGTGATTCTGATGCTGAGTGCCACAATTAAGAACAAGCAATATACAGCAATATTTCAAGCTGGAAGGGGCATTCAAAACACCTGAGGATCCTGTTCAAATGCAGATTCGATTCAGTAGGGCAGGGGCGGGGTCTGAGACTACATTTCTAAACACAAACCCAGGTGATGCTGAACCTGAACAGGTCCTGCTTTAAATAGCAAACAGATTATCACAGGAGAGAAGAGGGGTGACCAAAAAGAGATGGGGGTGACAAACAATAGGAGTAACTTTGACATACTGAGATCTAGAGAAGTCATTCTGGCTTATACACGAGTGAACTTGAATTTTACGCTACCTAAAACAGCCTGTTTGTGGCCTATCAAACATACATTGTACACCTGTTTTAATTACTAAAGAAAAGGGCACACTGACCAGAAGTAAAGGCTGTCCATGTTAAAAATAAAGATTAAAGGCCCCTCTTTCTGGGACGCCAACGTTAATCCTCCTTTGATAAGATTCCCTTCCCAGGTGCCAAGTCCATCCTGCCGTACGTATACATCCTGGTCTGTTTTTTTGAAACCTTGAAGAAATGTATCCCTGACTCGTTTAATGTACTTTGTTCTAACAAGATATAAAACTGTGCTAAAAACCCTGCTTCTCTGGAGCTATTTCTCAGAGTGATCTGGGAAGCCGGCTTCCAGGCTAGTCCTCAGTTGGGCTCCAATAAGACTCTTCTATTCTTACTATTATTTTTTGTCGACCCAAGTGAGAGGGGGACCAAAAATCAACCACACCCCCCAGGAAGACCTAAGGCCCAGAATCGGCAGCGACCACTGCGCAGGCCGCACCTCGCCCGCTGGTAACTCGCTCCTCTTCCTCTGCAGCCATAGTCGGACAAACTCGATAGGGCTGAGATTGAGAAATTCGGTAAGTCGAAATTAAAGAAAACAGAAACGAAAGAGAAAAATCCACTGCCTTCAAAAGAAACGACTGAACAGAAGAAGCAAGCAGGCGAGCCCTAAGGGGGCGTGCGCTGCCAATATACACTGTACATTTCACAAGCACTACCTTCTTATTTTACTTCTTTTAGCTGTTTAACTTCGTAAGATGCAAAGAGGCTGGATCAAGTTTAAATGACCGTACTGCCCCTTTTCACATCAAAGGATGGAAAACTACTGACAACGAAGGCCGCGCCCGCCTCTCCCATCCACCTGTCTGGCTGGCAGGAAAGGAAAAGAACTTGCATGTTGGTGAAGGAGGAGGCTGGGATGACAGTGAAATCTAGAATAAAGAGTAAGCTGGTCCAAGGTGTCCTGCGGGCTGTAAAATGCAGTTTAATTAGAGTGCCATTTTTTGTTGTTGTTCAAATGATTTTAATTATTGGAATACACAATTTTTTTAATATGCAAGTTTTAAAACCTGGGGGAAAAAAGACCTAAGGCCCAAGTGGGCCCCTCAATATCATTAAACGACAATGAAGAGAAGCAGAGCCTGACACACAGGAGGCTCTCCCCCAACAGTCACCATCACTAGTCGTCAGAACGGCCACCTCCACGACAGAGGAGGATGTCCGGGTCTTCTCCTCCTCCAACCATCACCTCTACTTGGCCCCTCCTCCCCTACGAAATTTGCTTCTCCCGCCCCACGATACCTTTACTACATTTCTGGACTTCAATGTGAAGACCCGCCCTGACAGAGGGTACTCTCTCCTCACCTTGGATCCCCTTGCTCACCGGTTCTTTTTCACCAGCCCTGAATCACCACCTTCACCCTCCCACTTCACTCCTGCATCCACCCGAGCAGTGTCTGGCACCACAATAAATCAGCAAGCTCACCGGAGTCTTCCGCGTCCGCTTACAAACCCTGCCCAGGACACAGCCCCTCCTTCCCTAACTCCTGGCTTTTATTTCTCCAAACGAACAGCTCCAAGGTTTCATCTAGCTTCCCGAATTTCAGCGTTTCTTTCTACAAACTTTGGATTCCACGCTCCCGACAGGCAGCCGCTGCATCCTCTTCGGCTTGCCCTTGGGCAGTGGTTTTTCAAGCCTGGCTGCAGATCAGAATCACCTGGGGCCCCTCTATGACCACGCCCTCCAGGCCCCTGGATTTAATTGTCTGAGGCTGAGCCTCGTTAAAAAACAAAAACACCACCCTTATCCTCATCTCATCTGTGATGGTTCCCACAATGACCTTAAGAGAGTTCTAGAAGCCGGGGGGAGGCCAGTTCTAAAGATGTCACAATTTATACTTCATTAACTTCATCTGGGTAGGCCGGACCGCTTCTCTGGGTTCTTCCAGCAGAGCCGGGTACAGAGCAGCTGACAACTCTGTAGAGTGTGAATTACTCTCCAGCAAAGAACAGAGAGAAGAATCCAATGGCCCCACGCCTCTAATTCTATGAGCCATGGACTACAACCTTTAGGACACATTTTAATAACAAGTCAGTTTAAAAAACCATTTTCAGGGACTTCCCTGGCGGCCCAGTGGTTAGGACTTCGCCTTCCAAAGCAGGAGGAGCCAGTTCGTTCGATCCCTAGTCGGGGAGCTAAGATCCCACATGTCCCGTAGCCAAAAAACCAAAACATAAAACAGAAGCAAAATTGTAACAAATTCAATAAAGACTTTAAAAATGGTCCACATCAAAAAAATCTTTAAAAAATCATTTTCCAACACAGATAAGAACATGACTTCCAGAGTTTAAAAGGCAGCTAACATAGCAGAAAACTCAACCTCAAGAATGAAAAGACATTGTCTGACTTTGTATTATACCTAAATAGCCTTCCTCCAAGATGGGATTCAGCTGAACATATCTGGTTTACTAAATCTAGAAATTTAATGAAAACTACATTGCATAGAAAATGACAGTCAAACACTATAAATGAACAGACTATATTTTACTAGTTAAAGAAATTTTAAAAAAAGAAAGAAATTAAGCCATTCAGGACATAGCTGTAATCTCTGCAAATAAATTTCACCCACCACACAAACCCTGTAAAGGAAAACATCGTACCTGATGACATCTGGTTCTGCACCCTCGTTCTTAAAGGATGTCAGAAGTAGTCTCTCTCGAGTTACAAGATCATCCAAAAGGTTTTGTCTTCGGTCTCCTTCGAGCTGCGTTCTGCAGGCATCTCGTTAAGGTCCAAGAGCAGGTGAATTACCTCATTTGACCTATTACGTTATTAAGTGAGCTCTCCGAGTCAGAAAGGACTGTTACAGACTCTGATCAATCCTACCCAGAAGAGGCCTGAACCGACCTTCTCCTCCTGCTCTAACCTCAGACTTCACTGATACTTCCAGTAAAGGACCTAGACAGAACCATCGCAGAGGGACTTACAAACACTGACACATCCGCCACATGAGATCCTTCACTGAGAAATACAGCTGGTCAACACGATTTTCCTCCCAGCGGCCACCCCTGAAATGTCCTTCCTCTCAACAGGGCAATGTGACTCAGGAAGGCATCAGGCTTTGAGTTTTAGGTCACAGTGGTCAAGGGTTTTTCCTAGACACTAATACCCTAAGATACTCTGCTAAAAAAGGAAAAAGGGAAAGACAAGTTTTCTATGTTGCCCCCTTTCTTCCATGTTAATGAACACCTATCAACACACGTGGAATGTATTTTGTAAAGGGCTACTTTATGTAACAGATTTGCTCTAAAAAGCTGTTATCATCGGCTCATTAAATACATTGCATGAGCTTTAATTCTCAACAAAGTTACAAAGAAATCATCATATTTTAATGTGTTAATCTACTAAGCATGCTCGACTAGGAGTCCAAAGGCCGGCTAGTCCTATTTTGATCATTACCTATGATCCTGAACCAATTACTTCACCTTTTTGTATTTGTTCCTTTATATGGCACCCAGATAATCTCTCACACCTCTTCCGGCATAATCCATGGCCCCAGTTTTCCTGGTTCCAGTAAAAGTGAGACTACTACTTTGGATTTCTGGATTTATTGATACTTGTCCTTTCAAGAGGGGATATTAAACCCTGCATTTAGGCCCCAGAAGTTTGAGAACTTGGCAGAATCAAATAAGTTTCCCTGGGTGGGAAAACCACGGCCCAGTGAATCTACTTTTGTTGATAATTTTGAATAGAAAAAGCTGGCCAGCTAGCAAAAAAAGCAAATAAACCCATCAAAAATGTTCCCCAGTAACAGATATTAGTTAGAAAAATCATAAACCCCCCCCCAAACCAACGTAACTAAGGAGTGTTAGTGACTTTGAATACTTAAAAAATAATAATGGATACATTCTCTCAACATTCCAGAATGCCACACTTTCCTGAGAAAAATGACTACCATCGCTTTTCCGCTTCCTGCTTGACTAAAGTCATTAAGAACCCATCTTGGAAACCATGAAGTAGCAACTGTAACTAAGAAACAGTGAGCTTAAGTCCTTCCTCTGTACTAATAAAAGGGCCAAATATTAGCCTTCTGATCAATGCAACGCCAAGAATAAATATCAATGTGTTTCAAATCAGTGGCAAATTGTCAATAAAGCAGAAGCCTCTTCTATCTAAAAAAACGCTCCTGGGGGTGGGGAGAGACAGAACCTATGTCATGAATTACACAGGACAAAACTGAATTTTAATCATGGAACACTATTAACTATATCACAATGCTGATTAGCCTTGTCTTCTGTTCTACGCTCAACCTACTCTGGCAATCTGTGGTTTTGTTGGGATTTTAGTTATCCAACCATCCAAGCGAGCATAAGCTGAACGATAATCCAATATTACAATTAAGCACAGATCTGACTGGCTCAGGGGTTTAAACATAAAAAGTAAAATTACATATCATTAGAAGATGACTTTGGAGAACTTTCTAATACTCTTAGAGTAAGAAAGATCTTTCTAGTAAAGAATGAAAACCCAGAGGCCATGAAGGAAACATTAAATCTGGCTCTATAAAAATTTTAAATATCTGCAAAGTAAAATTACAAGTGACAAATTAATAGTGGCAAATTTTAAAACAGCAAAGGATATAACAGGGCATAGAAAAAAGAAACAACAATAATGCTAATCAAATGAAAAAAAATGCAGTTTCACATTAGTAAAAGAAATGCAAATTGAACCAT
Organism: Mesoplodon densirostris; assembly: GCF_025265405.1. NCBI lineage: Eukaryota > Metazoa > Chordata > Mammalia > Artiodactyla > Ziphiidae > Mesoplodon > Mesoplodon densirostris. Next base: position 42,244,622 of record NC_082678.1, on the reverse strand, counting down.
GCTATCACTTTCACCCATCAGGTAAGAAACTATGACAGGGCGATTCTGGAAAGGGGCAAGGAACCAAGCACTCTCAGACATCCTTGGTGGGAATGGAAATGGGTTCAACCAATTGCCACTCTCCCTTTTATATACATAACAAAATTTAAAAGGCACATTCTTTCAACAGGAATTTCTCCTACAGATATATTCACATGTCTATACAAAGATGGAGGAACAAAGATGTTCACTGCAGCATTATTTATAATAGCCAAATATTGGAAACATTCTAAGGTCCGTCAATAAGGAACTAGAACACCTCTACAATGGTATGTTTTGCAGCCCCCCAAAAAAGAGAGAGAAGAGGAAAGCTCTTTATGTATTGATGATAATGATAATTAACATTTCTGAGCACTTACTAAGTGCTACATAAGTTATTTGGTATGGAATAATCTCCAAAATAGTGTTAAACAAAAACAAAAAGCAGCAAAGAGCTAAACAGTGAATAGTATGCTCTCACTGCATACACTAAAAAAAATCAGAGAAACATATATGTTTGTATATACACTTAAAATTTATGGAAGGATACACAAAAGAGTTGCCTCTAAGGAACAGGAACTGGGGATTCAGGGTGTAAGGGAGACTTACTTCCCATCCAATATTGTTATGGACTGTTTGACTCTATCAAATGCTAATTAACAAAAAATTTCAGAACCAAACGTATAATATGATCCCTCTGTAGTCAAAAGCATTTTATATTTACATGTGTATATATTTGTTCATGCCTAGAAAAGTCTGTGATGGCAGGTACCAACCACTAACACATTAACTATGAAAGAATGAGCTGGAATAGGATGGGGATGGGGAAGAGAGAGAAGAGTCATTGGTTAAAAATAAGAACTATAGGGCTTCCCTGGTGGCGCAGTGGTTGAGAGTCCACCTGCCGATGCAGGGGACACGGGTTCATGCCCCGGTCTGGGAAGATCCCACATGCCGCGGAGCAGCTAGGCCCGTGAGCCATGGCCGCTGAGCCTGCGCGTCCGGAGCCTGTGCTCTGCAACGGAGAGGCCACAACAGTGAGAGGCCTGCGTTTCGCAAAAAAAAAAAAGAAAAAATAAGAACTATACAGGTAGAAAGTACTTTTTAAATAAAAACAATAAAGGCAAGTTTTAAATTTAGCAGGTATTAGATATAAACTAGTTGAGAATAAATTAAAAGAACATCAATTTTAGGAGCAATAAAACTTGGTGATTATGTTTTGAAGATTAGTAAGTGAAGAACAGAATCACAGACAGCTGATGCTAGGAGAGGCCTATCCGAGTCTCTTGTTCTTCTGACCAGGAAACCAGGGCCCTGTGCAGCTGGTAATGACAATAGTGGGCTAGAGCCCAGCTCTTTCCAGTCTAAGTCAGGGCTTTCCTACCACCTCGTGTGGGGCTTGACCACCAAACGTTCCAGAGGCTCCTCCACCCTGAGGCCCCCAGTACTGCTCACTTAACTTTGCCACTTCTTAGCATCCTGTTAATAACAATACTGGTAATATTAGTTCAGAATATTCCCAGAGACTCCCTGTAAATCTGGGACAACTGGAAAACTGTCCAGTTAGGAACGCTCACTCTACCTCTTTGTTCTGTTTTTATTTTAACCTATTAAGAGAACAGAGCATAAGGAGATGGGGGGAGGGTAGGGGAGGTTGAAGAGAGTAGATAGATGCACAGCCCTTCTGCATAGCACACTTACTATACAGAAGCTGTTGTTAACGAGAGGTCAAAGAATCGTCTAGGCAGTGGTGACGCTGCATGGATGTGGTCTCATGGTAGTTGGGGGAGGCGAGGACAGGGTAAGGAAGGACAAGCAGAACACAGGGCACACAGTCAGTGGCCAGAGCTGGGACCTCCTCTTCCACCAACGTGGTGAGTAACCAAGGAAGAAGGTCAGAGAACAGACAAATAAGGAAACAGAAGAGCTAGCTACCATAGTACTTTTTCATCGGCTAGGCTGATGTTACATGTAATTATAACCAGTTCATGGCAATGCAACGCTGCAAATGAAACTGGGTCCTGATTTCGTATCACCAATACCCATGACCAACATGCCTCAGCCCAGCTTCTCTGCTATAACCTGGGAAGCACTTCCAACCTACGATGGAGTGGGCTGAAGATGGTGCTGGATCCAGGGGACGTCCCACCCCCGCTCTAGCTCCTGGAGTTTCTCCTTATTTGGTAAAAGGCTTAAGAATTTAGGCAAGTCTTACGTGCAGATTAATTGCTCTGGAGAAGCATAATTACTTCCCACTGCCGCAAGAAGGACTGCACAGAGACAGTGTAAGGTCCCAGAGGCCAGAAAAATTTTCTGACTCACATAGTACTTCATTCCTTTCATTTTACTATTTTTTTTTTAAGTTAACAAACTCTGCTGAATATCTATTATATACCTGGCCAGGTCCTTATCTTCCTCAAAGCACTGATCATATTTTGCAAGTAGTATCGTAATACTATCACTACCTGTGTGCTTTGATATACCCTCTTTCTTGATTATAAACTCCATAAAAGGACTACGTGTAAATTCTCCAAGATGGCTGTAATTTTAACAATGATAAAATAGTAAGTAGCAGCTAATCCTCGAGGAGGGCTTACTTTATGTGAAACACCTTCTATGCATATAATTTAATCCTCCCAACAATCCCATAAGCTGGGTGTACTTTGATTATCCCTATTTCACAAATGAGAAAACAGGCACAAAGAAGTAACTTGCCCACAAAGGGTTAATAACTATCTTTTATTTAACACCCACAATTATGGGGGTGGCTTGTCCTGTGAGATGCTTTAAATATATTTTCTTCAACTTTCACAACAACCTGCAAAACAAGTATGATTATTCCTACTCTACAGATTAATGAAACTAAGGTCAAGAAAGGCTACGTTGCTCTCTGGCCTTGGGGAAGTGATGGAGCTGGTCTTCCACCTCAGTTCCGTCTGGCTCCAAAGCCAGTGTTGTTCCCAGTATTCCAACGGTGCCCAGACTTTTGGATTTCATGGAGCAGAATTATTTCCAAACAAACTGTGGGGATGGCGATGGGGGGATTTATATGGACCAATTATACATTTTGCCATCTATGGACATTCCAAAACCCGCAACAGACAAAAGTCTTATCTACTTTTACTATCATGGTGAAAAAGCAAGCAGATGTTAATACCCAAAACTAGGGAGAACCATGTAAACAGACTATAAATCAGAAAATTTCTACTGAAATAAGAATTATCTTGTCCTTATTTTTCTTACAGTAGCAGACACCAGTGAAAACTTTCATGGCCAGGTGCAGTGTTTTAGAACCATTTCACCTCCACTGGAGCCCCGAGGGGCTTTCCCTAAAATCTATCCAGTGAGCCTCTCCACACCTCCATGTATCCAGGTTTGTTACACGGTGATTGGGGCATCTATCCTGCCATCTACCTATCTGTCTACGCATCTTTTTTTTCCCAAAAAAATACAAAGTGGAGCAGAGTTATTTATGGATTTAAAAAAATTATTTCTAGGGAATTTCCTGGTGGTCCAGTGGTTAGGACTCGGTGCTTTCACTGCTGGGGGCCTGGGTTCAATCCCTGGTCAGGAAACTAAGATGCCACAAGATGTATGGCACAACCAAAAAATAATAATTATTACTATTTCTGCCGGACTTCTCCCAAGAGACCAAAATACCTTTTGATACTGAACCCCTCTGTAAAGTGATTTTTAAAAATTCTTTTAAAAGTACCAGAAGTGCTGCCTTTGAAAACCCCAACAAAAAGACAAGCTTCATTTAAAGCTAATTCTAAGAATAATTTTAGTATTCCCTGAAATTTCCTATGCGCCCTCCTGTAAACACACCTTTTCTCAGCTGGTGAGGCCATTATAATCCCTATCTCCAAGAAGCACTGTGAACAGAAGTTAATGTTTTTCAGCAATTTTCAACTCTCTGGCTGCAGGACTTTCAATTATGAATTGCAAGTTAATCAATTTGAAAGCACGCCACTTTCATTTTAATTTCACATTTATTCTTGCTAGAGAAAAATACTTCTTCAGGAAAGAGCAGTAACATCTTAGGCCTAACCTCCCAGAATTTAACTGTTTGGAAGGCATTTTCATAGGACTTATCTTTCCAGCAACTCCTAGTGTTCTCTGGAAAACTTCACGAATGCAGAAAGGCATAAATTTATTAAGTAAGGTACCATAAACTCAACTACCCAACACAGTAAGGAAATGCGGTTTTCAAATATTCACGTTAAAAAAGTCACCCAACATTAATTATGCCTCAAGAAAAAGGATTAAAAAGTCACTCTCCTGGCGATTTATGGACACAAATTTTTCTAAGAATTACAACATCATAAAGTATACCTAATAAACCATAGTGAAGACTGTTTAATCTTTCTGATGATTAAGAAGGGTCTTGAGGATTTGCATTATAAACAAGATTTGTCTTGGCATTACGGCAACATGCCAAGCAATAGGGAACTCTAGTTGAAGACAGGCCACGTGACAGTGGACTGTATTCTATCACTAAAGTAGAATTCAGCTTTTAAACAAGTGGCTTTGGGTTCAGACAGCCCTGCATTGGAATCCTAGCTTTCCATTTCTTAGCAGTGGGGTCTGGGTAAGTTACTTAAGCTCTTAAATATTCTCCTCCTCGGTGTGAAAAAATTCCTCTGCTGGAATGCTGTCCTTTCTTTCCAACTTCATCAGTGACTTGAGGTACAAGTTTACCTTGGCCTCAATACCTATTTTGTAAAGAAGGAAATGAACCACCCAAACAACTTCATAATATGAGGTTATTAGGCCTGACCAGTTGGTATCTGATACATCTTAAATCTGGAATGACAGCTGCCACAGAATTATCTTATACGTTTGGGAAGAGGAAGGTCAGGGAAAGGGAAGATGTGAGGAAGAAGAGGGGAAGTAAATAGAGGCCTTTGTAACGTGGAAGCTGCCTCCTTTCCATTCTATCTAAGAAATGGTCTCCCTGAAAATACAGAGGTTTATGAGCGCCCCCATGGGGTGGATTATCTGAATTCCATTCCTAGTTTTGGCTGCAGTTCCAGTAGAAATAGACCCAATTATTTGAAAAAAATAATTAGATTTTAAAGAAAGCTGTTATATTCCAGACGAGTTTTTGATTTCTCCTGGGAAATTCTAAATTATTCACATGATGGTCCTTAAATATTTTCATAAATATTTCATATTTTCAGAGTATTTAATAACTCTGGTGTTTTCAAATGCCTGGTGTTTCATTCAGCAAATTCTGAGATCACCACAAAGCCAGAGTCTATGAGATTTCAAAATATGGTCAGACTGCAAGCATTTAGAAGAACAAAGTCAATTATTACTGTAGCGTGCTTGGTGCACCCCATAATTAATAACTAGCAGAAATTATTAATAGAAAAAAGTAAAAGTTATTAATTTATATCTTCTTGCCCTATAGGTTTAGCACATAAATATTATAAGATGCATAATAATCAGTTACCTGTTAGCAAATAAAGTTATTAATATTACACTGGGAAACAATATTTAACTACGTTTCTAATACATGCGATTTAGGTAATATTAAAATGAGTTTGCACACCTTGATCCCATGTGCAGAATTCCAAGTACTTAGTACTGAAAGTGGAGAACACAGCTCTGCCAACTTGAGGTCTATATATTAAGACTTGTGCATTTTGATAAAATAAAAACTCCTTATATAATAGACTGTGCAGTAACAAATGATGCCAGATGGAGGGTAAAGTTACAAACTAAACATATCAGAATATTCCAACTGTGTTAAAAATAAGGGCCCAATTGTTTACTGAAATTAAACTTATATTTAAAACCTTAGTGTTTTAATAAGTGCACACTGGAAATCATGCAACTATCTAAACCAGCCTCCCTGGTGACATACAGTGGTGATACTTGGAGAAAAACATTTTTAAAACAACTTCTATTGTTTTATCTAAAAAGCTATATTCCTACATTTTCCCATGTTTAAAATTGGGCAATAACAACCATTTCCCGAGATACCAAAGTTTGGTACAAACTAAAGACAATAGAAAGGAATGGTAAGAGAGGACCAGCTTGAGGTCAGTTTTAAACTCGGATTTAAAGGATTAGTTTATGTAACAGGTCAAGTGTATTTTCCTAAATTGATCAGATTATGAATTTCTAAAAAAAAAAAAGAAAGAAAGAAAGAAAAAATATTTTGGGGAGTTCCCTGGCGGTCCAATGGTTAGGACTCCGCACTTTCACTGCCAGGGCCCAGGTCGGATCCCTGGTTAGGGAACTAAGATCCCACAAGCCACTGCATGGCGTGGCCAAAAAAAAAAGAAAGAAATATTTTAATTCTTGGCATTGTTGGTGGGAGGCTGAGGTGATGACATAACTTGCTTCAGAAAAGTGTCTCCCACCCCCCAAAACTCCCAAAACAGGGGTACTGTCTGGACCTCTAGAACAATAAGGCAAAGAAGTCACATCTCAATAATCTACATAATTGGGGGGAAAAATGCATCTTTTCTACTGGTACTGGCTTCTCAGAAAAGAAAATGAATCGTTCAAAACTCTGGGAACTACAGAAGCAGAATCACAACTCAAGGGTGTCATGGAAGTTCTCCTGCTGGACCACCTTCAAGGCAGTCTAGACAGGTAGCAACATGGGGCTCGGTGTAAATACAGCACTGACAGAAAGCATGAGCTTCCTGCACTATTAAGGTTACACCCAACTAAGTTAATTCCTGTCGCGTGTCTTGCTTTGCCAGCATATTCACTGTAAAACATGTAACAGACGCTTAAAATAGAAATTGAGATTATAGGCAATATTTTGGAAACCAGGTCTTCCTCAAGCTGTGGAAAAATCTGGGTGGCCCAGATTCCTTCCTTTCTTAAAATAAGACTGCTTGCTTGTCCTCCCACTCTAGCAAGAGGTGGAAATGTTTACATGGATACATCTGATGTGTTGACACAGCTCTTAGCAATAAGTCCTTCAAAAGGGCGATCTTTTCCTTCAGTTTCTGCAACAAAGCTCTGATTGTCACCGTAAGCTGAAAAGAAAAGAACACAGCCTGAGTATGCTAGTCCAAAGGTGTGAGGTCTCCTAAAAATATTATGTACACGTTGCTTTACAAACTATGATTCAATCAAGGAAGGGCTGCAACGACAACCTCAGGGTTGTGCGGAATCTTAACAGTCACCTGGGCCAGCCACCCACCTAATGCTCATACCCAGCCCTATGACCTGACCAGCTGGTAAGCCGGTCCATACCTGAACCCTGACATTGACTGGAAACTGTCACTTTGCTCTCACAATCAGCTGAATTCTGTCCCTTGAGCATCTACCCTCGGATCCTATTTGTCTACCTTGGAGCCACGCAGGAAATTGCATGTCCCCAGTCTTTGTTCACCAGAAAAAGCCCCACGGTTCCCTCAACCATGCTGCAAAGAACAAGACGTCAAGTCCCACTGCCATCCCGGCCAGTCCTCCCTAAACACACTGGTATACTTACAACCCATTAAAAGTTTTAGAGCAGGGTGTCCTTTTTATACAAGAGGAATGTTGACCACATAGGACTCTTTTTCCAGGAGGTGTGAATTTTCTCCAGTTTACAAACCCAGAGTAAAGTTTTGTTTGTGACTCTAAGTGCTGCCTTAAAGGATGGTGGAGAGGTGGGGAGGAAGCCTCTTAGGAATTAAAAAATATGAAAAATAGAATCGCCCATGTAAAGTAAACATAGTCAACCACAGATATAATTGGAGATATGTTTAAAAAGGCACTCTCACAAGTTTGCTACCTTGTTAAAAGAAGCAATTATACAACTGCAGTGGAAGCAGGGGCTCTCTCCTTAGATTAGCAGGGTCACAAAAAGAAAATACAGCGCAACAGCAGAGGCTGGCCAAGGGCTACACACGTCAAGCAACCCTCAAAGGTATCAGCAGCCAAGAAAAATCTCACCTTAACTATTCTAATACCTCTGGGAACCACAGAAAAACCACCCACAACGTTTATGGGGAAATGCCAAGGAAAGCAGATCCCTCCTCATTCAAGAAGTAAAGAGCAAAACAAACAAACAAATGAACAAAAGAACAACAAACACACACACCAGGTCTAAGAAGAATCTACGAAATTAAAGATCAAAAGCATTCAACAGATGAAAGAATATGTAGCCATTAAAAAGTATGACTGGGGACCTCCCTGGCGGTCCAGTAGTTGACACTCCATGCCTCCAGTGCGGAAGGCACGGGTTCAATCCTTGGTTGGGGAACTAAGATCCCACATGTGGCACAGCGTGGCCAAAAAAAAAAAAAAAAAAAGTATGACTGAAATCTATATTTGTTAACATAGAAAGATACCCATCATAATTTATTCAAAGAAAAAGAGGGCTTCCCTGGTGGCGCAGTGGCTGAGAGTCCGCCTGCCAATGCAGGGGACACAGGTTTGTGCCCCGGTCTGAGAAGATCCCACATGCCGCAAAGTGGCTGGGCCCGTGAGCCATGGCTGCTGAGCCTGCGCATCCGGAGCCTGTGCTCCGCAACAGGAGAGGCCACAACAGTGAGAGGCCCACGTACCGCAAAAAAAAAAAGAAAAAGAAATCAAGTCATAAAAAGAAGTGCCATCCACATAGAGAAAAAACAACCCAGGACCTAAAGACATCAAAACATCAAGGGTAATTATCTCTAAGTAGTGGGATTTCTTAATACTTTATAAGAAAACTATTACTTTCATAATCAGAAGAAATTTCCCATTACGATAATTTAACAGAAGCTTTCCAAAGCATAGAAAAGGATGGAAAGCCTAATTCATATTTTAAGCTAACACAACCCTGGTAACAAGCGCTGACAGAGATAACAGAAAAAAAGAAACTACTTGCCAATCTCCCTTAAGGTTATAAATGTAAAAGTCTTTAAAAATTTTTAGCAAAGCAAATTCAGAATTACATTAAAAATGACAATATACCATCACCAAGTAGAATTTATCTGAGTAATTTAAGAATAGTTTGATGTTAGAAAATCTAATAATAAAGCTAACAGTGTTAATTACTAAAAACAGACTAAGCATATGATTAATACAGCATGGGAGAAATTAATTAAAAACATAACAAAAACAAAGAAAACTAAAAATCAGTCAGTGCTGCCTTAACTACAATATTATTTAACTTTGGTCTAGAAGTTCTAACCAACATGATAAGACAAGTTAAAGAAATACATAAGGGCTGGAAAGAAGGAAATGAAATTATCATTATTTGCAGACTGATAATAGTCTGTTTGGGAAAGTTAGGAGGATCTCCTAAAAGATGACTAGAAACATAAAGAATTCAGGATGGTGATCAATCACAAAATGAAAAAATCTAGGGCATTCCTAAATTCAAGTAATAGGGAAAACTTTCAAAAATTATTTTAAAACATCATTAACAATATCAACAAAATCTAAAAAATATCTAGCACAGTGCCTGGTGTATAGTAACTGCAGGAAATACTGCTGATGGAATGAGTGAAAGGAAACATGCAATACTGCAAAAATGTAAATGCTCCCCAGTTTAGTCTATAAATATACTACACATCTACCCAAAATGCTATTTGGAGTCCTTTTATTGGAGAGGAGGTGGTAACTGAGGCACAGCACAAAATTCTTTTTAATAAAGCTATGCAAAATTGCTCTAAAAGGAGGATAAATGAAGGGACATATAGAAAGATCACGGATATGTGTAACAAAGGGGGCCTTAAACAATTAGATATTAAATCTTTACAAAAAACTACAAGAGTGGGCCTCCCTGGTGGCGCAGTGGTTGAGAGTCCGCCTGCCGATGCAGGGGATACGGGTTCGTGCCCCGGTCTGGGAGGATCCCATATGCTGCGGAGCGGCTGGGCCCGTGAGCCATGGCCGCTGGGCCTGCGCATCCGGAGCCTGTGCTCCGCAACGGGAGAGGCCACAACAGTGAGAGGCCCACATAACGCAAAAAGGAAAAAAAAAAAAAAAAAAAAACTACAAGAGTATGATGCTGGCAGTTACCAATGGCTTCGTTAGTGCAACAGAACAGAAGGTCCAGAAACAGTGCAGTTGTGTAAGAACTTAGTGAATAAAATATGGACTATTTCATATTTGGGGGGATTAATAATTTAGCAAATGGGAAAAAAATTAGATGCCTACAATACATGAAATAAATTTCAAATATTATAAAGATTTATGAGTTTTAAAAAAGATAAAAAAGAGGAGAAAAGCTTAATGAAAATTTAGATAATAAGGCAAAGTACTTCTATAATCCCTGGGTGTGAAAGGCCTTTCTAAGCAGTATCTCCCCTTCTCCTATAAGAAAAGGCCATAAATAAAAATAGTGATAATTTCAAATAAAAATTTTAAAAAGTGTATATATATATTTTAAAGTCATTTATAAAATCAAAATCCAAATTAATAGAAAAAATATTTGTACCAAATATGCCAGATCAAAGCTTAATCAAAGCTTAGTTAACATATATATAAGGAACACTTGGAGATTAAGAAATAATAAGCTAGGTTAAGAACTAAATACAAACATCCAATAAATATATGAAAAGACTTTCAATGGCATAAGTGATTTTAAGAATGCATATTAAACTCTTGTATACTTTCACCTAACAGAGAAAGATTTTTTTTTTAAGTGAATCAGAATTGGTGTAGAAATGTGACTCTGAGACATTTTCAAAATGCTTAAATTTTATACAACCTAAAGCCAGAAATCCTACATTGCAGAATTTATTCTAACCTGGGCAATAATTCAGCCATACTGAAAACTCATTTTTATAATTAGAAACAATCTAACAGTCCAAGAAGATGATACTGGTTAAATGGATCAGGGATCTAAATGTAAAAAAATGAAACCATACATTTGCTAGAAGAAAACATAAATAAATTCCTTTATAACCTACAACTAGCAAAAGCTATGAGTGAAAATACAGAAGCAATTAAAAATTGATAGTCAACTTCATTTAAAAAAAACTAAAACTTTCACATGACAGAAGCTACCATAAGCAAAGTCAAGCAGCAAATGATAAAGGAGAGGAAATAATTACAATATATCACAAAGAGCTAATCTCCCTAATATATGAGGAGCTCTTAAACATTAAAAAGACCAACAATCCAATAGAAAAAATGGGCAAAAGATAAGAAGTTAGTTTACAGAATATATACCTAGTGTTTAAGAATGTGAAAACACATACTTCACTTGATTCAGAGTATGAAAAACGCAAATTTAAAACTACACTGGAAGGTAAGGGAGAGGTACAGACTTCCAGTTATAAAGTAAGTCAAGGTGATGTAATGTACAGCATAGGGAATATAGTCAATAATATTGTAACAACTTCATATGGTAACAGATGGTAACTAGACTTATCTGATGATCATTTTGTAATGTACAGAAATATCAAATCACTATGCTGTATACCCAAAACTAATATAATATTGTAAGTCAATTATGCTTCAATTAAAAAAATGAAGAAAATAAAACTACACTAAAATATTTTCTCTCACTTATCAGACTGGCAAAAATTCAGAAAATTGACAACGCCCTCTGCTGGCCAGGCTGTGAAGCCAAAGGTGACAACTCCTGTGGAGGGGAATTTGGCAACAGGTAAAAAAAAAATCACATATGCCCTGGTTCTGAGAATTCACCCTTAAAAGAACCTCCACAAATACAAAAAAAAAAAAAAAAAAATCACAAAGCTATTTATTGCAGCATTATTCATAACAGCAAAAGACTGGAAACACTCTAAATGCCCATTCTTAGGAGACAGGTTAATGAACTAGAGTATACACAATGGAGGACTATAAGGCCCTAAGAAAAACTGAGAAGATCTCAGTGAATTAAGATCTCTATGATATATTATCAAATGAAAAGAGCAAGATACAAAAGAGTAACTTTTGTGTCAAAGGAACAGAAATGAGAATACACACACACACACACACACACACACACACACACACACACCTGAATGCCTATTTCTGCAAGAAGTCACACAGGAAGAATAAATGAGAAATTAATTTTAAAAAAAGGTTACCTCTAAGAAGCAGGTGAAGAAGGCATGGAAAAGAGTGGGATGTGGACAAGACTTTGAGTATACCGTTGTATATAATATTGACTTTTGAACTATGTAAATGTTCTACATATTAAAAATTGTATCAGCAAGGGTAGGGAAGAAAAGCAAACCCTGAAAATGAATATCAATAGATACAAAGGAGAGCATAAGACAGAAAAAAAAGAAACAATTCTAATAGCTTTAGAACAGAATAACCTCAGCATCCTTTGGGGGATATTCTAAATTAAAAATAATAATAATAAAGACTCAAACTTTACTTATTGTTTGTAGTGGCCCTTGTGTAATGATTCTGAAACTATTTTCTATAAACTCTAAGAGAAACCAAATGAGCAAAAACATATCAATGCTTCTGGAAACCTGGGTTCTCACTGTGGGAGAAGGAAGGAAAATACTAATTTAGAATGGGGAAGTTACAAAGAAACCTGTGAATGTTGGATTAGAATCAAAAGTATTGGCATGGACTCATGGTTTTCTAAAACCATATTTCCTCGCCAAATCCCACCATTGTTTTTTACAGCCCACAAGCGAAGGATGATTTTTTACATTTTTAAATGTAAAATGTAAAAAACCAAAAAAGTCGGGCTTCCCTCGTGGCGCAGTGGTTGAGAGTCCGCCTGTCGATGCAGGGGACATGGGTTCATGCCCCGGTCCGGGAAGATCCCACATGCCGCAGAGCGGCTGGGCCTGTGAGTCATGGCCGCTGAGCCTGCGCGTATGGCGCCTATGCTCCTCAACGGGAGAGGCCACAACAGTGAGAGGCCCGCATATCGCAAAAACAAAAACAAACAAACAAACAAAAACCAAAAAAGTCTATTATTCTTTTGTCGAGAATGGGTACTCAATGAGGTGAGAACTTGGCCTCTTGTCCTGCAAAGCCTGACAGAGTTACCATCTGGGGGAAAGTGTACCAAGCTTGGAACTACACTATGAAATTGTTAGAAACTTTTTAAGGTAAAGTAGGAGAAATTATAGAGATGCCATGCTTCATTTAGTCCTAGTGATTAAATAACTATTAACTGATTGGTTGTAATGTCAATTCGACATGTGTAAGCATAAAGGCCATTATACACACACACACACACAAACACACAGAGTCAGAAAGGGGAGGGTTTTGAGACCTCAGAGCTCAAACAAATCATTTGAAGTACTCATTCCTGGTCTTACCTTGGTTGTATTTTCACCATTTCTTTCATACTGATTTCGCTGTTGAATTTTCTCAGCAATCTCTTGTGCAATTTGGCAGGTAGAATCGTAGGTAGAGAACCTGCAGCAAAGTCATAAAGGGAGAAAAATGTTGAAGGTTCTTTAAAGGAAATTTCTGCATAATCTAAGTTTCAGTTTGTAATTCTAGTCACAAATGCAAACAGGAAGGGAGGATGATAATTTTAACAGTAATGGCAACAGGGGTTGAACGGTACTTAGTACAGGCTGGGCTCAATTCTCAAAGTTTCCTTTGTAATAACTCACTTACTCCACACAAGAACACTGGGAGGTGGGTCACCATCCCCATCATACACGTGAGAAAATCAGGCACAAAGAGGTAGAGCGACTTGCCCTATGGGTACCACCAGCTGCAAACCAAGGCTGCCTGGCCCTGAGTCTCTGCTCCTAGCCACTGTGCTATCTGGCCGCTGATAAAGCATACAGATTCGTTCATTCACAAAACATTCAGCAAACATTTCTGGAGGGCCGCCTCTGTGCTGAGCACTGCTCCAGGCACTGGAGAATAGAGCAGGGAACAAAATGGACGAAGTCCCTGCTTTCAAGGAGTTTAGTGAAGGGAGAAAGGCATCAAACAAACCAAAACATAGTATGTCAGGTGTTGCTATGGGCTAAGAAGGAAAATAAAGCAGGATAAAGGGATGGAGAGTGACAGGCCAGGTGAGCAGCTATTTGGGGAAGAGCTACACAGATCAGCAGGTAACACGATGCTCTGCGGTCAAAGGACACACACCCACCTGACACCTAAGCTTACCAGAATTCTCTCAAAGCAGGTCCTGAGCTTCTATTTCTTATTCAATAGTGTTGGGGGTTTTGGAGGATTCACAATCAATCCCCAATAGTCCCTTATTTTTTCCTTCGCTTACAGCCTTTTTACTTTTTATCTGTTTTACAGAAAATACTTAAGTGTGTACACACATTTCATCTCTCCTAAAGGGCAGGGACTATAAATATACGACGAACCTGTTTTCCAGGAGTGCCCAGTAAAAAATATTAAAATCTGCTATTTAGGGGCTTCCCTGGTGATGCAGTGGTTGAGAGTCCGCCTGCCGATGCAGGGGACACGGGTTCGTGCCCCGGTTCAGGAAGATCCCACATGCCGCGGAGTGGCTAGGCCCATGAGCCATGGCCGCTGAGCCTGCGCGTCCGGAGCCTGTGCTCTGCAACAGGAGAGGCCACAACAGTGAGAGGCCCGCGTACCACAAAAAAAAAAAATCTGCTGTTTAACCTAATGTTAAACACCAAGGGGGGAAAGCCACGCGGGGGTGGGGATGGTGGTGTGCTGAATTGGGCGATTTGGATTGACATGTACACACTGATGTGTATAAAATTGATAACTAATAACAACCTGCTGTATAAAAAAATAAGTAAAATTAAATTAAAAAAAATTTTTAACTAATACTAAACTTTCTTTGGGTTATTTGTATGGAAATATGTTAATATAAATGTTTCAGACATTACATGAAATTCCTAAAAATCTTATATGTTCTGGTATAATGTTATAAGTCATAATTCTAGTTATTACTTTAAAATGTATATCTCAGAAATAACTAAATTTCCTTGTCAATTGCATTATTATGAACTTTCATCAAATCTTTAACCGTGGTCATTTTTAAGTCTTTTGTCATTTACAGACAGTTCTGGGTGTACTCTGATGCTTTTGCAAAAATGTTCCTATAAAAGGGTTTCATCTTCAAGGAATTCATGGAAAAGACTCTGACAAGTACAGGTTTCTGGTAACTGACTATACTGCTGAACTGAATGAATAAGCATTTTCAGAACTCTAATGGAAAACTGGTGAATTCATAAAAGTGCTAACAAAAGATCAAGATGAAAAAAGAATTAATTACATGGGACTGAGTGAACTGATGAGGATGATTATAATTTTTGTGGCTTTCTGTTTGAATAAAAAAAATGTGATGTAAATTTATGTAAAAAGAACTTAATGTAAAACAATGCCACTCTTCTCACTTATTTTCTCTTGTTTTGGAAAATATAGATATTTTCTGTTAAAAATGTGATTTATGCTGACATGTAATAGGTTGATTATTGTTATTATAAATGAATTAATAAATATTTTTAAGTTTCAAAAAAATATTAAAATCTGCTGTTTAACCTAATGTTCCAATTTTTGTTGGAAAAAATAAGCAATCCATTTCTTAAAATCTCTGAATTCCCACATATCACTTGAACAATGAGGGGACCTGGCAAATGTCTTTGAATGAAGGAAAAATAAACAATCTCCAGTCGTTTCCCTTACGAGTCTTACTACAGTAATTATAGCTGTGGCTAACAACTGAGTACCTGATCTGGGCCAGGTCCTATGTTAAGAGCTGTACATTTTAAATTCAATAAGGATCCAATGAGATAGTGTAACCGAGCAGGACCCTGTGGGGCCTTCCTGGAACAGACCCCCATCCCCTTGTCCTCCTCTTGCCCTCTTGTCTATAGAAAAGCTTTAGTCTCCTAGGGCTTCCCTGAGTTCCAAAGAGTAAATTTAATCAGAGAAGTGAGAAGCAGGAAAACAGTCAAGCAAAACAAAATAATAATAGTTTAGCCATTAAAGTCAAGGACCTTTGGTTACTCCTCAAGGGCTGTAGATAATATTCTGAGCCGCGTCCTTTGAGCTGCTTTGAAGATACCGAAACCCCCGCTGGGTGGGAGAAGTTAACTGTATGCTGCCCAAAAGGCACGTAGACCCCAGACCAACTGGAACCAGAAAGTGACTCCTAATTGCCCCTCCACCAACCAATCAGAAGAGTGTCCACGAGCTGATCACGACCCCACAACGCCCCTCCCTCACCCTGTCTTTAAAATCCTTTCCCTGAAGGCTATCAGGGAATTCGGATGTTTTGAGCACTAGCACTAGACTCCTTGCTTGGTGCTCTTCGATAAATGCTGCACTTTCCTTCACCACAACCTGGTATCAGTAGATTGGCTTTACTGCATGCGGGCGAGTCAACCCAAGTTCGGTTTGCTAACAGTAGGATCCTTGGCAACTCACCACTATAATCTAAAGTAGCATCATTCATATACATATATTCATGCATACCAAAAGAGCAGGTGATATAAGACAATATACAATTAAGAAAGTAGGAGGGGAGACTTCCCTGCTGGTCCAGGGGTTGAGAATCCGCCTTCCAACGCAGGGGACGCGGGTGCGACCCCTGGTCAGGAAACTAAGATCCCACATGCCGTGGGGAAACTAAGCCCGGGGGCCACAACTAAGACCTGACGCAGCCAAAAATAAATACATAAATATTAAAAAAAAAAAAAAAAAAGAAAGGAAAAGAAAGTAGGAGGGAGGCTGATAAGAAAAATTGGGTCCTGGTCCCAGCTTTGCCACATTTTCCCCTTTTTCCCTCCATATTGTCATCTATGAAAAGAGGTTCTGAGGTCTGGCTCTGTGGTCCCAGACCACACGTATGAAAATCAATAACAAGGTACAACACACCTCCTGCCAAACGCGGAGTATAAATGGCAAGTGCATATTTCTGGAGTTCGGAAATGAGAGAAATTACTGTTGGCCGAGACAGACCTGATAAGGCTGGGCCAAGAGGTTACACCTTGGGCTGAACCACAAGGTCAAAGCAGGCTTCTCATTCCAACAAGAGGGAGGAGCACATTCTAGACTAGGTGAGAGGCACAGGGAGCAAGCAAAGATGGAAGGGAGGGTAAGAGCCTGGCATGGTGGGCTGAGTGGTGGTCCTGGGTAGGAGGGTAAAGTATAAAATGGTAGAGATGAGTCGAAGCTAGTTTCTGCAAGAGCCTTGAACAGCAGAACAAGGTTTGACTCAGCAGAGAATCTGAGAGGTGTAGGGGATACTTGTACACATAGAGTGAGGCCTGGAAGAGGTTACATGAAACGCTGATGGCCAAAACCCCAGATGTCTTGCTCCTAATCCTCACGTTCTCAGTTGAGCTCTAAAACAGCATTTCTGAAGCTTTGCTACACAGTTGAATCACCAGAGAAGACTTAAAAAAAAAAAAAATCCTGGCTCCTACCCCAGGCATCATTCTGATTGAATTGGCAGGGGGTTTGACCTGGACGTGAGGAGTTGTAAAGCTCCCCAGGTGATTCCAATCTGTAGCAAAGCTTGAGAACCACTGGCCTAGTGGTAATGGGCAACCTCATGATGGAATCAAGCACACAGGTACCTAAAATACTAGTTTAGGAAAAGTAACCTGAACTCCACGTACATAAATCACTGGGGGGATGAGAGAAGAATGGCAAGAGACCAGTAGAAGACTTCTCCAGCTATTCAACGCAGTAACCAACCACCAATATTTACTCTCTGTAAGCCCTAAGGCTATAAAGGATTGGACTATGGCAGAAAAGAAAAAAAAATACTGGAGATTAGTGAATAATCTGATAGGAAGAGTGAGGAAAAAGTAGATGATTAGAGTTCTTAGGCCTAAGTGACTAAGAGGATGGTGATGCCATGACAGAGGCTGTGGAACTGGAACAGAGAGAAAAAAGTGGTAAAGCTGATTAACTTTAGCAAAGAACTCATTCGGAGACAGTCACCACTGGCTACTTCTAGTACACAGTGAGCTTACCACTGGCTTTGATATGCCATTAAAATAGTAACAGCCATATTCCATTTCTGAACAGTAGAACACTACTCAAGAGTAAAGCATCGGGCCTCCCTGGTGGCGCAAGTGGTTGAGAGTCCGCCTGCCGATGCAGGGGATACGGGTTCGTGCCCCGGTCTGGGAGGATCCCATATGCCGCGGAGCGGCTGGGCCCGTGAGCCATGGCCGCTGAGCCTGCGCGTCCGGAGCCTGCGCGTCCGGAGCCTGTGCTCCACAACGGGGGAGGCCACAACAGTGAGAGGCCCGCATACCGCAAAAAAAAAAAAAAAAAAAAAAAAAAAAAGAGTAAAGCATCACTGAGCTATGCTATTTCAATAGTAGGAGAGCAAAGCTGTAGTCAAGTCTGTTTTATAGATTTTTCAAAGTCCTATTCCATACTCCTTTCCTGCTCCCGTGATCAGCAACCTACTTTGCAAGGAAGCTGACCTAGCACAGCACAGTCCCTCATTGTTTCACTTTCAACAAATGAGAAAGCTGTTGAGTCAAACTACTTGAGAGGAACAGGAAAAATTATCAGCGCTTTTTCAACATTACCTGTGGAAGAGGCCTAGGGTTCAGTGATAGCTTCTACCAACCTAAATGGATACCCTGGGGCCTCTACCTTATTTCTAAGCTTTATTTCCTACCTTATGTGTAAAATGAGGGAGTTAGCTTCCAGGAAGTGGAGGGCAACTTAGCCCTTGGACCCAGTAGTTCCACTTCTAGGGAGTGAGCCAAGGAAATAAGAGATGGAACAAAAGGGCAGTCTTTGTAATTAAAAAAAAAAAAAGCCAAAAAATCCCTCACATTTTTTAAAGGGTACAAAGAAGGGAATGATTAAATCATAGTGCATCATGGTCATTCATATGATGCACTATTAAGCACCATTAAAATTGTGTTTTCAGGGCTTCCCTGGTGGCGCAGTGGTTGAGAGTCCGCCTGTCGATGCAGAGGACACGGGTTCATTCCCTGGTCCGGGAAGATCCCACATGCCGCGGAGCGACTGGGCCCGTGAGCCATGGCCGCTGAGCCTGCGCGTCCGGAGCCTGTGTTCCGCAATGGGAGAGGTCACAACAGTGAGAGGCCCGCGTACCGCAAAAAAAAAAAAAAAAAAAAAAAAAATTGTGTTTTCAGTGAGTATTTAATGATATGGAGGAATGTTCCCTGTTTTGTAAAATATATAGGGGTGTGTGTATATATATATATATACACACACACATATATTATACAAAGTAATAAATTCATTTTAAAAATCAACAGTGCCAGGTTTCCCTGGTGGCGCAGTGGTTGAGAATCCGCCTGTCCATGCAGGGGACACGGGTTCGAGCCCTGGTCCGGGAAGATACCACATGCCGCGGAGCAACTAAGCCCGTGCACCACAACTACTGAGCCTGCGCTCTAGGGCCCACTCGCCACAACTACTGAAGCCCGCGCGCCTACAGCCCGTGCTCTGCAACAAGAGAAGCCACCGCAGTGAGAAGCCCGCGAGTAGTCCCCACTCGCCACAACCAGAGAAAAGCCCACGTGCAGCAAAAAAGAAAGCGCAGCCAAAAATAAATAAATTAATTTAAAAAAATCAACAGTGGCAATTATTCTAAATGATAAGAGTTAAAGATGGGGTTTTTTTCCTCTGCAAATATTCAATATTTTCTAAATTTTCTATTGGGGTGTTAAAATTAGGTGAAACAAAATTAGTGTTAAATCAATTAAGCCATTGGCCCAGATAATCTAGATCCCAGGTAGATTAAGTTTGATCTTGCAAAGTTAATCTCTTAATATCCAGACTATCTGCAACTTAAACAATAAACTATGTTAGAAGCACTAATATGACATATTGTCCCAAAGAACTGTGTTGAGCTATAGCATTTTAAATTAGTAAACAAAAAGCTCAAGTCCAATACGCTATAGGAATAGGTTCCTCGTATCAGAACTTGTGTCTTTCACCATTCAGTCCTTGGGACTTAACTGTTGAATAAAAGACCCTTATCACCTATTGTTTTACTGCAGAAGTTGCTGCCGTAGAAACAGTCTTCCTGGTACTAAAATACCTTATCAACGGCATAATTTCCCTCCCAGATTCCTATAGGTTTTTTGAAGGGCCCACAAGATCTAGATGCTAGCGCCAACTGGTTACTAACTCGCTGATAACCATGAATTCTGAACCTCAGTTTCTCCACTTGGGAAATAAGGAGGTTCACCAGATACACTGGCGTTCCACAAAAAGGTCACTCCGACTTCACTTTCGCAGGAGTCCAGGGAAGACTGCATCAGCCGTCTCCGCAACCACGATGGGCGGGAATCCGGGAGATGCAGCCAAGAAGGGCTAAAGGAATGCTCAGAGATTCGGCACTGGAACTCAGCTCCCCAGGGGTCCACCGGGTCTCCCGCCCCGGCCACCCCTGTCAGGACCGAGGGTGTCGGGATGCGGCAGAGCCCAGCCCCTCAACCCCCGCCCCCGGCAGCAGGGGAAGGGGCCTTGCTCCCCCTCCCCTCATCCCGAAAGGCCTCCAGCCCTAATGCCTAGCGATCGCCCGCTCCCCAGCAGCACGGCCTCCCCAGGGACGGTCCGCGTGCAGCCTCCCTCATCCCGAGCTCACCAGGGGTCCGGGGCCATGGTGCAGTCTCCACCCACTCCTCGGACACTTCCTGCTCGCAACAGCTGACTACGGCGGCCCGCGCGGCTCACACCCCGCGGCTCGACCCGTGCGCGACCGGAACCAGGAGTTTGCACAGTGAATATACATACCCCAAGGCCTCCAAACTGTGATGAAGAAAGGAAAGCGCTCCCCCGGGGAACTGTAGGTTGGAGCAATCGGGTCCCACTAAGAGACGCGAACAGTTGGGTGCAATTAAAATAAAATTGTTTTTGAACAAAATCTAAGCATTTTTCCCAGGTAGGTGGGAGCCCCTCAAGACCTCTAGCAGTTACTTAAAATTTTATCCTGCTTAAAACAAAAACAAACAAACAAACAAAAAATGGATTGTGGTGATAGTTGCACAACTATATAAATTTACTAAAGCCCACTTTAAGTAAATGCTATATTTAATTTATACCTCAGTATAGTTAAAAAAAACTTTTTGTCCTGCTTTAAACAAGGGACCCAAAGAAGTATCAATTATATATTGTCTTACAGCAGCATTCCCATCAGAGGCAATCCTTTATGTTTAATTTTTAAATGCCATTAGGTGCTTGATTATATAGTTACTCCAAAGGTCACAGACTCTTTACATGGGACAGCAGGGAATTAGTTCTGTGCATTTAGTGCCCCTTAAATTTCCAGAGAAATACTAGAAGGTAAAAAGAACCGCTCTTTCCATTTGCAAGAGAGCAAAAGGACTCGAACTCCTTCGGCTGGGTTTCAGCGCAGGCGTTGATCTGGTGCGCATGCGCAAGTCCGTTACCATAACGGCCGGAAGACGCTGCATCTCTGGAGGCTGAGAGGAACGTGAGCGGAGTCTCCGGGTGATGGAGACCCAAACTTCGCCCAAGGATGAGGTGGCTGAGGTGGCCAAGCTGGAGCTTGAGGCCGTGATCGGATTCAATGGTGAGACCTCAAGCATGTCTGGGTTGGGCGGTTTAGGAACCCCCAGGGACGCGTAGTGCAAACAGGGAGAGTGAGACCCCAGGTAGCACCTGGAAGGCGGCTTGGGACGCTGGCATGAGCGAAGCACTGGGGACCCAGAGAGCCTCTCCTCCCCAAAAATCTTAGAGAGTCACATCCTCACTCCAAGCCTCAAAGAATGGGATGGGTTTTGCCAGGACCTAAAAGGAACGAAATGCCTCCTCCTCCTTAAGGGTAAGTAAGTGTGACTTGAAAGCCTTCTCCCACTAGTCAGCTCTCCCCTGGCTCTAAGCCCCACACAACCCGCAATACTGCCTGCCCCTCAGTAACCACCTACAGAATCCGTGTAGGCCCCTGGGACCAACTACCTTCTAAAGTCCCAGCTGATGTACTGATGAGAAGGGGCTGGCGGGGAGGGGGTATTCTAATGGTGAGGATTTCAGTCCACGACAGAAGGCGAAGAGGACGCCAGGGGGAGCTGGAGAGGAGAGATGCTTTGGTCAGAGGAGGCCTGGTTGTTCTGCCTAAATCTGACTTATGACCCCCTCCTATTTGCAACATGAAGGGGGGAAATGCTGTTTGGTTTTCTGAGAAGGATGAAAACAAGCAATGGATTGCATTTTTTAAAAAGCAAACTTTTTATGGCTGAATAATATTCCATTGTATATATGTGCCACATCTTCTTTATCCATTCATCTGTCGATGGACTATTACTCAGCCACAAAAAGAAATGAAATTGAGTTATTTGTACTGAGGTGGATGGACCTAGAGTCTGTCATACAGAGTGAGGTAAGTCAGAAAGAGAGAAACAAATACCGTATGCTAATGCACATATATGGAATCTAAAAAAAAAAAAATGGTACTGATGAACCTTGTGGCAGGGCAGGAATAAAGAAGTAGACATAGAGAATGGATTTGAGGACACGGCGGGGAGGGGAAGCTGGGGCGAAGTGAGAGGAGCATGGACATATGTACACGACCGAATGTAAAAGAGTTAGCTAGTGGGAGGCAGCCGCATAGCACAGGGAGATCAGCTCTGCGCTTTGCAATGACTTAGAGTTGTGGGATAGGGAGGGTGGGAGGGATGCTCAAGAGAGGGGATATATGTATGCATACGGCTGATTAACTTTGTTGTACAACAGAAACTAACACAGTATTGTGAAGCAATTATACTCCAATAAAGATCTATTTTTTTTAAAAAAAGCAAACTTTAAAAAAAAGTGCACTGTGATGTCTGAAATCTTTAAAATTGTGGTAATGTAGACACAGAACAATCAATGGTTAAAGCGTTAGCACATTCTAGGACTTGGCTCTTGAGTCTTCACTTTAGGTTAACAGTCTCTGATAGAAAGTGGGCATTTAGTGCATCCGAGATACTGGCCATCTTTAGAGCTGATCACCAGGTCATTGGTAAAGGATGTGGGTGACCTGCTATGAGGGCAAAGGGTCACAATGGTGACCAGCAGAGAGCCCTGCTACTGAATTCATGATATTTTGTGGCACTCAAAGACCAAATATATGGTCAATTATACCTCAGTGTCTCCCATGGCAATTATCTCGGCCTTTTAAAATTGAATAAAATTAATTGAATTGTTTTTACCTTCTTGATTTTGTGACAATTTATATTTTTTCATAGAGTCAAATATGCATTTATCTAGAACTACTGTATGCCAAATAGTATGCTGTGCACTGAGAATACAGTGTAATACAGGGGTAAATCCATAGCCATACTTAAGAACAAGAATTTAGAAAATTGGAAAAATACAGTGAAACTGAAAAAAAATCAGCCATCATTGCATTTCCTAAAGATATCACTGTTAAACTTTTGGTATGATCCTTTCAAATATACATTGACATATAAATTTTTTTCACAAAAGTGGTCTCATGCTGATATATTCTCTTATAATCAGATTTTTTTCCACCTAGGATGCCATGCAAATCTTTCCTTAGCAGTAAATATACTCTATGCCATAATTTTAATATATTTTAATATAATATTCTGTTGCATAGATAGGCCCCATTTATTTAACCAGTCCTGTTTTTAAAAATTTAGTATAACTTACATTTTTTGCATTTATTTTTAAATGCTACAAAGAACACCTGCACAGCTAAATCTTTTAACTCTTTAACTTTTTCCTTGGGATAAATTCTGAGTACATCTTAAAGATTTTTGATGTATCCTC
Source organism: Mesoplodon densirostris (assembly GCF_025265405.1). Lineage (NCBI taxonomy): Eukaryota > Metazoa > Chordata > Mammalia > Artiodactyla > Ziphiidae > Mesoplodon > Mesoplodon densirostris. The sequence continues at coordinate 42,221,036 of NC_082678.1, read as the reverse complement.
CAAATGCCATACAAAATGCATACCAAAAAGACATATATGCGAATGGTTATAGTAGCATTATTTCAAATAGCTAAAAACCACAACCAAAATGTCCATCAAAAGTAGAAAGGACCAATAAATTGGTATATTCATAGAATGGATTATTCTGAAGCAATGAAAAAGAATGAACTACATATAGAGGGCAGAAAAATCTGTCCGCGGTTGGCAGAACACACGGATGCCGAGGGCCAACTGTAGTACACACTTCTATGTAAGGAACTCGCGCATCCGCGTGTTTTGGTATCCGCAGGGGTCCTGGAGCCAATCTTCCACCGATGCAGAGGGACCGCTGTAGTGCTACACGCAACAATGTGGATAGATTTCACAAAGAATGTTGAATGAAAAAAGCCAGATGTGACAGAATACGTACTGTACAGTGTAATTCCATTCATATAAAGTTCTAAGATGAGGAAAATTAATTTACAGGAATAGAAGTCAAAACAGCAATTACCTTTGGGGAGATGTAGCCTGGGAGAAGGCAGATGGGAAATGTCTGGGGTGTGGTTATAATCGGCTTCTTGATCTGGGCTGTAGTTATATTGGTTTGTTGGTAAAAAGTGACTGAGTTTCCCGTAATTTTGCCTTCAATGCAACACGTTTACGTAAAAAGGCTATACTACTTGTCAGAAAATAACCAAAGTTTTATGAAAGTGTGGGCTTCTATTCTAGGTTTGAATGGGGTCAAAGGTTAATTCAAGTAGTCTTTTTTTTTTTTTTTTTTTTGGCTGCATTGGGTCTTCCTTGCTGAGCGCCAGCTTTCTCTAGTTGTGGCCAGCGGGTGCTACTTTTCATCGTGGTGCGTGTGGGCTTCTCACTGCTCTGGCTTCTCTTGTTGCGGGTTGCGGAGCCGGGCTCTAGGCGTGCGGGCTTCAGTAGTTGTGGCACGTGGGCTCAGTAGCCCTGGCTTGAGGGCTCTAGAGCGCAGGCTCAGTAGTTGTGGTGCTCAGACTTAGTTTCTCCGCGGCATGTGGGATCTTCCTGAACCAGAGCTGGAGCCCGTGTCCCCTGCACTGGCAGGCAGATTCTTAACCACTGCACCACCAGGGAAGCCCTCAAGTAGTCTTTAAAGTTGGGTAGGAGTCGGTGGGTAAATATCCCAGGGAACAGATATAGGGTGAGCCAAGGAGGAAGGGGGAGAGTGTGGGGTCAGTTGGGGAATGGCAAACACTTGGCTGGCTTCAGTGTCGTGGACTGGCAGGATAATACAGTAAAGAGAGCCTGGGATTCAATTTTGGGGGCCTTAAACACCAGGTAATGGAGTTTAGTAGCTCTCACATGGAAACAAATCAGAAGCAAAAGCAAAGCCCCTTTTATCATGGTGACACTAGAACTCATTGTAGAGTTACATTATAGTTTATGAGTTTTAACTTGAGGGTGTAAATATGTAAGTGTGCTTGAATCTTCCAGCTACTATACATTTTTTTTTTTTTTTTTTGGCGGTACGCGGGCCTCTCACTGTTGTGGCCTCTCCCAATGCGGAGCACAGGCTCCGGACGCACAGGCTCACGGGGCCAGCTGCTCCACGGCACGTGGGATCTTCCCAACCAGTGCACGAACCCGTGTCCCCTGCATCGGCAGGCGGACTCTCAACCACTGCACCACCAGGGAAGCCCCTCAGCTACTATACATTTTAAGTTCTCTCTCCTATAACACTGTCTGCTTCTTTCTCCCTCTAGAGAGACAACCATTATCCTGAAGTTAGTGTACCCTTCCCAGCTATGTTTTAAAATTTCACTATATATGTAAAATAGTAAATATACTATATATAAATTTTATATGTTTATGTGTTCTTATATTTTATAATCTTTTAAAAAGATTAATCTTCTGTTCTATTGCACATTTGAAACCTGCTTTTTTTCACCCAACATTACTTGGGTGATGATTTAATTTGCTTTAAATATCTATTTCCCTGTTGATGGGCTTTTCATTCATTTACACCTTTTTACTAATATAAACAACGGCACAGTGAGTACCTTTGTACATGGCCCATAAGCACAGTTGCAAGTATTTCTCTAGGTTATATACTGAAGGGTAGATCTCGGTCCTAGGATACATACATATTCAACAATACTCAATACGGACACATTTTCCAAAGCAGTTCTACCAATTTACCCTCCCGTTAAGCAGTCTGTGAGTGTTCCCTTTGCTACACATCACTAATGCTTGGTATTGTCCGCCTACTTAATTTTAGCCATTAGGATGGAAATGAAATGGTATCTCGTTTTGGATATAATTTGCATTTCCCTGGTTACTTGTGCAGCTGCATGTCTTTCTATGTGTTTTCTGGCTTTTGAGTTTCCTCCATCATAAATTGCCTCTTCATAGCCTTTGCTCATTTTTCTGTCGGGCAGTTTGTGTTTTTCTTATTGCTTCATGGAAGTTCTTTGTATATTCTGCTGGGTATGATTCTCTGTCTGTTATTACAGACATTGCAAATATCTTCTCCTGGTTTGGGTTTTCTTTTCATTTAGTCTTTTGTCATTAGTTTTTAATTTTTTTTTTTTTTTGGCTGTGCCGCACAGCTTTAGGGATCTCAGTTCCCTGACCAGGGATTGAACCCGGGCCACGGCAGTGAAAGCCCAGAATTCTAACCACTAGGCCACCAGGGAACTCCCAGGAAGTTTGTGATTTTTAACATAACTGGATGCACACATTGGCCTTCTCTGTTAGGATTTGCTCTTTTGCGTCATGTTCAAGTCATTTCCTACAACTTGTATGTACATTAAGTCTTGTTTTTCACATTTAGGTCCGTGATCTATCTGGAATATATTGTTTGTGGATGGTGTGAAGTAGGGATCTAATTTTACTTTTACCATATGGCCAGTCATATGATTGTTTATAAGGAGGCTGCAATGAGAAAAACTAAGTGTACATTTCACAAGGACAAGATCACCCCCAGACACAAACCTTAGTATTATGAGAACTTACTGCATAAAAAAAGGAACGATGATCACAATTAAAGTGAAAGAAATCATTTATTCAATTAATATATTTGGCCGTTTGAAGAAAAAAAATCTGTTTAGCTACTGGAATCACATTATGCATCAAACTAAATTCCAGAGGGAGTTAAATATAAAAGCTGAGTTCATTAAGGACCAGAAAACTATATTAATAAATATCTGTGACTCTTTTGATGGGGAAGGAAATAGCAATAAAAAAAAGATGTTAGGGCTTCCCTGGTGGCTCAGTGGTTGAGAGTCCGCCTGCCGATGCAGGGGACACGGGTTCGTGCCCCGGTCTGGGAGGATCCCACATGCCGTGGAGTGGCTGGGCCCGTGAGCCATGGCCGCTGAGCCTGCGTGTCCAGAGCCTGTGCTCCACAACGGGAGAGGCCACAACAGCGAGAGGCCCGTGTACCGCAAAAAAAAAAAAAAAAAAGATGTTAAACTACCAAGAAGTAAACAAAATAAATGTGTGAGATCTTTATGAAGAAATATTAGAAATGCCGCCAGGGAACATAAAAGGAGACTTCATGGAAAAACATACCCTGCTTTTAGAAAGGAAATATAATGTATTATTATAAAAATTATTTTTCCTTAAATTAATCTATACATTTAATGCCACTCCCCTAAATATAAACATTAGTTTTTCAAGTACTCAAGCTGACTTTAAAGGGTATATTGTAACATAAATATGAAGAATAACCAAAACAATTCTGACCAAAGATGAGTAATAAGGGAGGACTCATGTCTATTTCATATTAGAACATATTACAAAGATTTATAATTGTTGAGATGGTTCTTGGCAAATATCTGGAGGATTGGGGTCTCACTATGAGAAGTCCTGGGATTCTTCAGCCTGCCAGAGACTTAGAACGAAAACCCCAATTTTTATCTTTACCAAACTTCTGCCCAAGGCAGTGAATTCACGTTCTCCCTATGGCTATGCACTCACCCAGACAGGCTTCTCCTGCTTCATGTGCTCTGTGCTTATCAGAATTACAAACACTGGACCTAGGTCTGAAGTGAGGTTCCTGGACCAGCATCAGCAACATCAGCATCACTTGGGGGCTTGTCAGAAATGCAGTATCTCGGCCCCTCCCGAGACCTAAAATCAGAATCTGCATTTTAACCGGAGGCCCCTGGGGACTTTTATGCACCTTAAAGTTTGAGAAGCTTATATATTATTAGATCAACCTTCTTGTTAGTGGAATAAAATTATCTATCACCCCTCCCTGATACACACACACACACCACACACACACACACACACATATTTTAGCTGAACTAAGGCTTATTTCAAAAGCGTTCTTTTGTGCTCAATTAAAATAAAAACCACCAGCCACTTCTGCCCCTGACTTATTTTTTAATTTTTTACTCTTATTTTTAATCTCTCTTTTAGGACATGTCCCCACTGGTCTAAAATGCCATCCCGACCAGGAGCATCTGGTTTACCCTCTGGGTTGCACCATCCTCATTCAGGCACTAAATACTCAGGAACAGAATTTCCTACATGGTCATGGCAACAATGTCTCCTGTGTGACCATCTCCAAGAGCGGAGTTTACATTGCTTCCGGACAAGTCACATTCATGGGCTTCAAGGTGAATAAACTAAAAAATCATTCATTCTGAATAGATTTAGCAGTGCCTCCCAAGAAAAACTGCCCACTTCAGAATAGCTCTGTGCTACCCTGTTTATACCCTTCCTCCTCTTCCTTTGACCTCTCTCAGAACTCATTTTCATCCTATCAGGCTGAGAGCAGAGGAACCTGGTGGTTTTATAGCCGATTTTGCGACTTGTGACCAGTAATGCTCAGAAACAAATGTCCCTGCTTACAACTGTTTCCATCTTGTTCCTGTCATGTTTGTAAGACCTGCTCTAATTTCTAGAAAAGTGATGAATGATTATTTCTCACCGAGAGGGGTAGCTATCTCTTCCAGTTCTTTCAAAGCCTGTCTATGATCTGACAGTGTATTCTTGCCCCCAGGCGGATATCATTTTGTGGCATTTTAAGAAAAGGGAGCTGATTGCTCGGCTATCACTTCACAAGGGCAAAATTGAAGCTCTGGCCTTTTCACCAAATGATTTGTACTTAGTATCACTAGGAGGCCCGGATGATGGAAGGTAATGAACTAAGCATATTTACCTATTTTCCGCCATGCATATTTCTAGATGTGTTAAGTACCCTCTCCTTTCTCACATTCTGTTTGCCCATTTATAGAGCGTGTGTGGTGTGAAAAGGCTATGACGAAAATACCATGGGATGCTGATTCTCACACCTGGCAGTGCACTGAAATCAACTGGGAGCTTTAGAAAATTAGTGATGGTTGGCTCCACCTTCAGAGACTTTGATCACTTGGCCTTGGCTTTAAGAGTTAGAAAGACTTCCCAGGTGATTCTAATGTGCAACTAAATCGACAACCATTGCTATAAAAGATGACATCATCTTGTCACCATCATTCTCATCCTAGACAACAGCTAATTTTTTTTTTTGAGCACTTACTATGGGACAGGTGTGTGCTGAGTAACTTAACTTCATTATCTCATTTAAGCCTCATGACAACTCCATGAGGTTGGAGCTATTGGGACTGTATGACTGATGAGGAACTAAACTCACCAGCTGTTAAGTAGCAGAGCTGGGGGACAAACCCTGGCAGTGTGACTCCAGAGGTGGCATTTTAAATTTTTTAACTTGCCTCACCAAGACATGATCTTGGCCCTCAAGGATCTCACAGTCAAGTTTAGTAGGGAGAGAATACATACAAATGAAATGGGGGGGGGGAAGTATTTCAAAGCATTATATTAGGAATAAAAATCAATGTAGTACATATTCCTGTGTTAATGCTAAAGGAACATCATTTATAGAAGAAAAATAACACCTGAGGTTTGTGTAGGATTTAATACTTTGGTGCACTTTCACAGATATTTTCTTGTTTGAGATCCACAGGTTAATTACAATGGAAATTTACATTTGTATGTACGTTGTATATTGACAGTTCTCTTAATATATAGCAAATCAACAAAATCGTCACGAGATTTCCTCCTTTCACAGTCATTCCCTTGCCATGTAAATAATCAGACTTCCCTGGCTTATCCCCATTTGACTGTTTTGGTTTTTTTTTTGGTAAGAAATGCATCCAGAAATCAGCTATTAACATTCTTAGCTCAACTTAAGGCAGTTGTTCTCAATCTTGCGTGCACATTGAAATCACCTGAGGAAATAAGACCCCTGATGCCTGGGTCCCAGCCCCAGAGGCTTTTTAAGCTTGGTAATTATCACCTCCACCCCAGACCCTGCCGAAGAGTTGCCAAGGCTAGGCCTTGGGGGGAGAAAAAAATGGCTCCTTAACCAAGATTAATCTGCAAAACTGTCATCTCCTCTGTAATTTTAAGCTTGATTTTAGGCTATCGAAGATTTGCTTACGGAAAACTGGAGATGTTGAGAAAAACATTCTCAAGCAAGTTTCTTCTCGAAAGAAAAACAAATTTTGCTGTACTAGGAAAATGCAACATGCCCATCTCTGAATAGTCACGGTGGTGAGGAGCATGGGGTCCTGTTGACTGCTTTTGGATAGTCATGGGTCAACCCTGACCGTGTGGGCGGGTCTATTCTACCCAAACCACCTGACGTCTCCACAGAGGGGGAGAAACAGAAGGGATGCTGGGAGCTAGAGTGGACACTCTAGAATTTGCATATGCATACATTTTGAATATTTTGTAACCTATCTGTGAAGTTTTTGCATTAATGTTATTGTACTATCAGTGTTGTACTACAACCTGCTTTTGACTAACTTTATACCAAGGATATCTTCTATGTATATATATTTAGACATACATATCACTCTTTGCAACAACTGTATGCTACTCAATTGTATGGATATGCTGGAGTTTATTTGGCCAGCTATCTATGTTGGTGCCTTTTATTTATTTTTAAATCTTAAACTTGTTTTTGAAAAATTAAAGCTATACCTGTTCATGGTTTATAAAGCAAGTGTGTTGTCCTACTATGCAGAAGGATTCAAAATTTGTATCCCCTCCACCATGAAGAGTTCTACTGTCCAGAGGCACTTGGATTCTTTTTTTTTTTTGCGGTACGCGGGCCTCTCACTGTTGTGGCCTCTCCCGTTGCAGAGCACAGGCTCCGGATGCGCAGGCTCAGCAGCCATGGCTCACGGGCCCAGCCGCTCTGCGGCACGTAGGATCTTCCCGGACCGGGGCACGAACCCGTGTCCTCCACATCAGCAGGCGGACTCTCAACCACTGCGCCACCAGGGAAGCCCTTAACAGTCTTTTTTGATATTGGTTCCTCTAGTTTTTTACAACTTTTAAGTGACATGCCTCTCAGTTTTTCCACGTTAGGTGGTATCTATCAACTTCCTACTAAGAAAAAGAATTCATAGCTCTTATACTATTTCCTCCTTCCCCCTTCCTGGCGATCTTGGTTATATCTTGATTTAGACCACCTGTAGACCACTTCTACATTCCACATGTAGAAAATTTGGGGAACATAGGTAGGCATGTTTTTACATTAACCAGGTTTGTACCATCTGCATTCTTTTTCTTTAATACTCTGATCCCAGTGTTTAATGTAACACCCCCCCACACACATTTTTGATATCATTAAGCAAACACTACTCAGTTTAGGACTAAACTATGACTGTACTCAGAAAGATGGAAAGGTTACCTACAACCGCACTTCTCCAAGTGTGGTCCCCGGACCACCAGCATCAGTGTCACCTGAGACTTTTTAGCAAAGCAGACTCTCAGGCCCCACCTCAGACCTACTGAATCAGAAAGTCTGGGGGTAGGTCCTAGCACTCTCTGTTTTACTAAGCCCTCCAGGGGAATCAGCTGCATGTTCAAGTTTGAAAACACGCCTATGTCATCCCCTTTATTGCTTCTAATTAATGAATTTTTTTTTTTTTGCTGGAGTACTTCCCCAAGGAAATTTTTTTACAAGAGATAAATGAGTGGTAAACTTTTACGCCCTGCTTGTCTGAAAATCTCTTTAGATTTAGCACCAAACTTGATGGTTTTCCAGCCTCATAATCATTTTCCTTCAAAACGTTTAAAATGTCACCCATTTATCTTCTAACCCAGTGTGATTGAGGAGATGTCTGGGGGGCAGGGGGGCAGTGTAATTCTTTTGTTCCTCTGTAAGTAACCTTTTTTTCCCCTCTAGAACCGCTAAAAGAGCCGTTTCTTATTTTGAAAGCCTGTTTTCCCCTGACTCTCTTTGTCCTTTCTCTGGGCAGTGTGGTGGTGTGGAGCATAGCCAAGAGGGACGCCATCTGTGGCAGCCTTGCTGCCGGCCCCAACGTCGGCAATGCCACCACGGTCATCTTCTCCAAATGCTGCGATGAGATGTTTGTCACTGCTGGAAAGTATGCATCTGCTGTCAAGGTGTCCAGAATTTGTAAATCACTCGATTTGCTTGCACAGAAAACATGGTCATTCCAATTCGGGTGAACGTGGCTTTTATCCTGGAAAAAGAACTTGCTTTTTTTTTTTTTTTTTGCGGTACGCGGGCCTCTCACTGTTGTGGCCTCTCCCGTTGCAGAGCACAGGCTCCGGACACGCATGCTCAGCAGCCATGGCGCAGGCTCAGCCGGTCTGCGGCATGTGGGATCCTCCCGGACTGGGGCACAAACCCGTGTCCCCTGTATCGGCAGGCGGACTCTCAACCACTGCGCCACCAGGGAAGCCCGTGAAAGTCTTTTTAAATATGGTTATTTGACCGTTCTGTGCTTCCTACTGAAAAGGTTCTGCCGATGTGCTAAACCCATTTCAGGCTCTGGTCTGTTTGTTACAGATAACACATTGCCCCCAATCAGTGCTCCCAGGGTCATTTGCCCAGTAGCACCGATTCACTTACTGGCTGATGTTTCTTACCACCTGCGCTTAATTTAGATCTCGTGAAATGAGAGTTTGCGAATGAACTGCACCAGCAAGTTTCAAACATTTGACTATCAGCCATATGCGATCATTTCTGGTAGGGTCAGCATCAAGAAGCTAAGCGGGGTGGGGTACCAAGCTGAAGGTCTGAACAGAGGCCTGCATCTGTCTAACAGAAGAACTTAATTTACAGGTTCACCTATCAGAGCCCTGTTTGGAGTTGGACATGAAGGTTAAACCTATATAAAAGCATCCTCTTTCATGTCACATACCAATAGGTCAGAAATCTGAAGGTAGGGTTGAAGCATATGTTGGTTGGAACGATCCTTTTCAGCCCACCTGTGGTTTCCCATCTGTGAAAGTCGCACGTCATTTGTTACTTTTCCATCCAGAGTAAAGAATCTGTGCTGTTTCCTGCCCCCACCTTGTGACATCCGGCATGCATCTGTTCCGTGGCTAATTACGAGGAAGGGTTTATTCAGAGGCCATGAAACTAACTGGCTGGCATGAAAGCCAGCCCCTAAGGAGAGAATCTTTTTTTTTTTTTTTTTTGCGGTACGTGGGCCTCTCACCGCTGCGTCCCCTCCTGTTGCAGACAGGCTCAGAACGCGCAGGCTCAGTGGCCATGGCTCACAGGCCCAGCCGCTCCGTGGTATGTGGGATCTTCCTGGACCGGGGCACGAACCCGCGTCCCCTGCATCGGCAGGTGGACTCTCAACCACTGCGCCACCAGGGAAGCCCCTAAGGGGAGAATCGTATCAGGACAGTTCTCTGATCCTAAAGCAGCTGACCACGTCCTACCCTGACTTCGGGGGGTCACTGGTGGCCGTGAAGCTCTTCAACTCTCTTCAGGTTTGCAGAGTCATTTGCCTAAAACTTTTATGGGGGGGGGGTCTATCTGCTCTTCCACAGGTGACTGAGCAGCAGGCATCAGCCAGTTCTGATGTCTGCTGATAATGTTTCTCCAGGAGTCAAAACCTGAATTTAAACCCCCCCAAAAAAAATTTTTTAGGACCATCTTTATTATAGGTCTGCTTTAATTTCTCGTGACATTGGCAACTGAGAAAAAGTTAGCACTCTTAAATAATATTTCTGGTATGTACCCATATACACTGGATTCTCCGTGATGGTCCCAATTTCAGGTATTCCATTATACTGACCCTCATGAGATGTCCTGCAAATTCCAGTATTTCAGCATCCAAATGACATCTACCAGAGAGGCCATGGAAAAGCTGATTTTTTTTTCTTAGTTTGCAAAGTACATTCAAAATATCAATACTATTGAGCACTTACTAATATGTGTGTGACTCTGGGTGCTAAAAAAATAAAAAAGAAAAACTAAACTTGATGAACTATATTTTAGCATTAATCTTTTCTGCCTTAAGATATTAGCTGAAGTCTTTGTGATGTTAACCATGATATTTTTATACAGGTATTCAGAGTAACTTAACATACAATGATTAAATAGCAAGTATGTGCCGAGTCTCATCTGAGGTGCTGATGTTGTTTGGCATTTAGTTCCCCTGTCTCGTTTCTCCTTCCTTGTAGACTACTCTCCATAAGGTAGTCCTTCCCTTTAAAATTTTTCCTCACAGGGCTTCCCTGGTGGCGCAGTGGCTGAGAGTCCGCCTGTCGATGCAGGGGACACGGGGTCGTGCCCCGGTCCGGGAAGATCCCACGTGCCGTGGAGCGGCTGGGCCCGTGAGCCATGGCCGCTGAGCCTGCGCGTCCAGAGCCTGTGCTCCGCGACGGGAGGGGCCGCAGCGGTGAGAGGCCTGCGTACCGCAAAAAAAAAAAAAATTTTTCCTCACAACTCCATACCTTGAAAGAAACATAACTTGATGAATTTTGGTTTGCTTTACTTACTTGTTTATTCGTATGTCTCTGTTTTCACCAGTGGATAGAGTATTCGCTTCAAAGTGAGAGAGAGCTGGGTGTGAATCCTTGCTCTGCTGTGTGTAGGCTCTGCGTTTCCTCATTTGGAGAGTGGGGGGATCATAAATCCTACTTCACAGGGTGTTTGTGAGCATTGAATGGAATTCAATCATCCCTCGGTATCCTTGGGTTACGCATCCGCAGATTCAACCAACTGTGGGTCACGTACCATGTTTAGATCTGCAGTTGGTAGAATCTGCGAGTGCGGAATAGCAGATGCAGAACCCGTGGATACCGAGGAGGAGCACCTATGCGCTATGAGCATGCGTGGATTTTGGTGTCCGCTGGCGGGTCCTGGAACCAATCCCCCGTGGATACCAAGGGACGACTGTATCTTGGGTAGAGCACCAGGCTGTAACAAATCCCCCGAAATACCTAGTTCTCTTCCTTTCAGCTTCTCCTTCAAGGCACTGCAGAAAACAGAGAAGAGATGACATGTCTATTAAATGGGTATCCATTTGATTGTGGGTTTCTTTTCTCCAGTGGGACAATTCGAGTATGGGAACTGGATCTCCCAAATAGAAAGATCTGGCCAACTGAGTGCCAAACAGGACAAATGAAAAGAATAGTCATGAGTATCTCAGTGAGTATTACTCTAAGTGTTATTTTAGGTAGCTGTTAGTACACATTCCTGTTAACAGTACTGACCAAGATAGGTGTCTGTGCGTGTACGCATGTGTGTGTACGTGTGTGTAGGTACACGTACCTAGGGCTAGGGGTGGGGAGGTGAGGTCTGGACATGGGGGACATTGACTGAGGAGGCACAGGTGAGGGAGCTCCTGTGAGAAGCTGGAGAGGCTGCCTAGACGCAGCTCTGGGGAAATCTGTTTCAGTGGGACCTGAACTGCCATCAGACCCCAGGAACCTGCCTCACCTGGAGGGAAGCAACGTAGCCAGGAGGTACTCAGAGCCCCCAGCACCTCCCTTCGCCACTTATGTTATTTCTGCACCGGAAATAAAGTTTCTGACAATGAAACTCCTTGTTGAAATGCAGTTTCCTCCATAAGGAGGAATAATTCGTATGTTTTTAAGGTGGATTCAAATATTCATGCATATAACCCCATTCTCCACTGACTTGTTCCTCTTGTTTAATGCATACTCATTTTATGAATGTAGACTTTGAAATAGGAGATAAAGCAAATGCACATTCTCTCTGGAGGAGCACACTTTCTCCCTAGGAGCCCTTCGGAGGTGTCTCGGGATGTGCAGGCTAACAACAGACACAGGTCAACTTCCAGTGAAATGCACAGGCTGCTTGGAGTCTAATGTTTCCTCCAGTTCTGAGTTTGGCCCTATTGTGCTCCCCTCGAAGCTGTTCTTACCCATCTTTGAGTCTGAGGAAACGGGAGTTGCCATAAGGACCTTTGTAGGTCTTTTTTTTTTTAACTTTTTATTTTATATTGGAGTATAGTTGATTAACAATGTTGTGATAGTTTCAGGTGTACAGCAAGGTGATTCAGTTATACATTTTCCCATTTAGGTTGTTACATAATATTGAGCAGAGTTCCCTGTGCCCTTTGTAGGTCACAGTGGGGTTCAGAGAAAGCTCATCCCCTCCCTGATCAGGGGCTTTTGCACATCACTGGGGAAAACCAGCTCTTCAGATTTCGTTTTCCCTCTGATCCCCAGATGGCCAATGATGATAGCTTTTTCTACCTCGGCACCACCACTGGAGATATTCTAAAGATGAGCCCTAGGACCAAGCTGCTGGCAGACACTGGGCCTGCCAAGGACAGATTCAGTCTGGTGAGTAGAGACCATCAAAGTCTGCTCTGCCCTGACATTTTCTAGTGATTTCTTCCTGCCACTGTGAACACAGACTTCTGTTAAGTGTCTGTGGAGAAAAAATGACAAGTCTGTGGTGGACCCAAGGCCACACCTAAATTTGCAAGGTTAAGTTGATTAGTTCGCTCAAGCCCTCCTCCCTGGTTTATATTCAGGGCAGAGGTATTCCTACGTGTCCTCAATTAGGGATCAGAATCACACGTTTTTTTCCCTTATCTTCAAAGCTCAGGGCCTGTGGCTTTGTGATTTGTAACCACATTGGTTCCAGCATTTGGGCAGCCTAGTTGCCATGTGTAAGAGACATGTGCTCTTTCATTTACAAGACTGTATATCATTTTATTTTCTAATCGAATAACCAGATCTTAGATTTTAGCCTCAGCTGACATTTTAAGTCATGAGCAAGACATAGAAATTGTTCATTGTTTATATTTGCAGAATTCCTAGCAATTCAGGTTAAAAGTCCAGTGAGAGATTTTGATATTTAAACTAAAATAAAAAGCCTACGGGCTTCCCTGGTGGCGCAGTGGTTGAGAGTCCACCTGCCAATGCAGGGGACACGGGTTCGTGCCCCGGTCCGGGAAGATCCCACATGCCGCGGAGCAGCTGGGCCCGCGAGCCATGGCCGCTGAGCCTGCGCGTCCGGAGCCTGTGCTCCGCAACGGGAGAGGCCACAACAGTGAGAGGCCCAAGTACCGCAAAAAAAAAAAAACAACAATAAAAGATCTCATGGCTAGCAAGTAGTAGAACTGCTATTGGAAGCCAGGCAGACTGGCTCCAGAACCTGTGCACTTGAACAATATCATCTATAGTCTCAAAAAAGTTTATTTAGAAATTACACATATGTAACTTCGAAGCTCTGTGAAACTCTATCCCTTGCTTCCCTAAGTCCCTGAACAAATGCTAAAAATATTTAGCATTCAGGGTTGCCTCCTCAAGGGCCAGGCATTCATCCCATGGTCCTGCTCCAGCACTTTTGGAGCTAGGGGTGGGATGCAGGAGAGGGCAGCATGCCATTCTGGTTCATGCCTTCATATTCCTGAGCCTTGGTTTCCCTTCTCAAGCGTCATGGAATGCCTTTTGAGCCAGAACAGGCAAAATTCAATTTAAAGTAACTTGAAGGGACATAATATTTGTTTTATAATATCCAAACTTCATTAAGACACAAACCTCTTAAGTCACTAGCTATATTATTATTGAGTGTTTTAAAATAATATGTTGGGGGACTTCCCTGATGGTCCAGTGGTTAGGACTCCACGCTTCCACTTCAGGGGGCATGGGTTCGATCCCTGGTCGGGGAACTAAGATTCTGCATGCTGCGTGGCTTGGCCAAAAAAAAAAAAAAAAAAAAAAAAAAATTGTAAAAAGGAAGATATTGGTCATGCACATTTTCAGATTAGAACTTCATAGAGGGCGATATAAAATGACCATCATACATCCCCAAACTTTGAAGATGGATTTGACTTTAAATGTGTTTCCTATTACTGGTAAGATTACAAACTGAATGCTTTAGTTCAGAAAATATAGTCACCAAACAATAAGGAGTCTCCTGTGCTTTCTTTGGATTTCAAATACAGTCTCTTTGCATTCTAAGGATTAAGTTCTGGTGAAAGCAGTGGCAACTGAGGAACTGATGTTGCTGTGGCCGTGCTTATGTCTCTGTGCTAACTGCATTTGGGTGGATATAAAGTGTTAATTTTTAATATATTCAGAATGCACAGGTGGTTTTAAAGGCAAGAAGCTTGGTGCAGCATGTTTGCTCCTTGCAGGACCAGGAGGGCTACTTCCTGGCACACGAGCTTGTTGTTGGCACCGAGGCGTCTTAGCCAGCCTGTGGGTACATCACAGGCAATACCTTCCTTAGCTTCATCCAGGGCAGCATCAGCATGGCCCTGGCCATGCCCATTGTGTCAGGTCACACATAGATTCTTAATGATGAAACCATTTGGCCTTTTTCTTAATGCTCTTTCTCCCTCTAGGGGGTGTCAGCTATCACGTGCCTGAAGATGGGGGGTTTATTGGTGGGCTCTGGAGCCGGATTGCTGGTCTTCTGTAAAAGCCCCAGCTACAAACCCATCAAGTAAGTTCCAGACTCCAGAGGGTTTGAATGGGGAGAGACCTTCTAGAGGGAGGTTTGCTTATAGCTGGGAACTAAGTGATATTGGCAAAGTGATATTAGGTTAAAGAATCTCATCTTAGAGGGAGGAGATATGAGGATATACGTATATGTATAGCTGATTCACTTTGTTATAAAGCAGAAACTAACATGCCATTGTAAAGCAATTATACTCCAATAAAGATGTTAAAAAAAAGAAAGAAAGAAAGAAAATAAATAAAGAAAAAGTAAGTTGTGTCTTTGCCCTCCCAGAACTTACAGTCTGGTTTGGGGAAAAAGTCACTAAAATACAAGATGATATATAAACACAATCTCATGGTCCAGATAAAGTAAAATATATAATGAATGTTGCAGAGAAGATCAGAGAAGGGAGTGATCTTGTTGGGATGGAAAGACACTTCCCAGAGGAGCAGAGGCAGCACTTGAACTTAGCTTCAACAGAAGCCAGATACCCCTAGACATGCTCCACATGGCCTCTGAGCTCTATGTATATGGATATACATTGGAGAAACGAGCATCACCTGTTTTCATGCAGATGAATCTGTATTGAGCGCTTGCTATGTACCAGGCACTATTTTAGGTGCTTGGGAAATCAATGAATAAAGCAAAGAAAAAGAAGGAAGAAAACCATCCCTACCCTCATGGAGTTTACATTCCAGCAGGAGGGAGACGACAATAAATAATAAACAAGTAAAGTACATGGTATTAGAGAGTGATGAGTACCATGGGGATAAATGAGTAGCTTGTGGAGGAGGGGGGTTAGGTTTTGAAGCAGATGGGACAGGTTGCAACTTTAAATTCAGTGCTCAGTGTAGGTCTTATGGAGAATATATTGGGACCAGTTTTGTGTTTGTATGAAGGGGAATAAAAAAAGGGGGAGGCAACTTCAGAGCAGTGTTGGGTAGACTCTGGACCCATGAAGTGAGTATAGGAAATTAACCCTTTCATTTTTTAACCCCTTGTTTTTAATACACAAATGGTCCCATTGTAATGAAGATAATTAGACTCAAAGTAATTATTACAAGGTCGGTGCTATAAATGTTTCCAGAATAACCCTGTGTGCCAGCAAGGCTCAAATTGGATACTGTGATTTCCTTCTCCTTGGGTATGTAGATTGAGGAAGCAGCTCCCAGGAGAGGTCATGGAGGCTAGAAAGGGAACTCGGATGCTTGTACAGACGGCTGGGGGTCAGAGGTCCTGCCCTTGCCCCTATAGCCCTGGGAACCCTAGCACCACGTATTCTTTGCAGCCCAGATGCCAAGGGCCAGTGTTTCTCAGCTGCCCTGTATGGGCTCATGTAGGGTTACCTCCGTTATCTCCAGCTGCAACCCTGTAAAGGAGGAATTATTCTGTGGTTGAGTAAACTGAGGCCCAGAGTTTTCTAACTTATCCAAGAGTCACAGAGCTCTAGTTAGTGAAGGAGCTGGGATATGACTTGGGTTCCGTCCTTTCCCCCTTAACTGTTCTGTGTCCCAACAACAAATGACTCTTTGTAAAATATTGCATTTCCCATGCTCATTCCCTGCACAAAAACCCTCACTGTATTTTCACTGTCAAAACTAAGTTAGTTGCAGAGCAAGGTTGGGTTTCGAGGGCCTCGTTCATTTATATATTCTTTTTTTAAGAAAGCTCATACTCAGTAAACTTTTGGGGAGCAGGGGGATCTGAAATATCTGAAAGGTGGAAGAAGAAAAAAGACCCCCTGAAAGTTCTGGCAAACATACACTATTAACATTTTGTTATTTCTTCTTGCCTGTGTTATTCATATACATTTTAAAAGAATTGTACTTTTTTAATATATAAACTTTTGTATTCTGGTCTTTTACTTAATGCAAACATCATAAATAGTCTCAGTATTACTACATGATCTTTTATGGTGGTAAAATATGTATACTCCATAACCTTTTAAACATGGTTTTAGTGGCCAGGCAAATACTTTTTGAAGTCACTGCTCCATAGATCATTTAACCATTCCAATACAATTGGATACTTAGGTTGTTTCCAACTTTTTACTCTTTTAAATAAGGTTATACTAACATTCTTTGACATAAAGCGTTTTCCCCCTGATTTTAGGATTATTTCCCAGAAATGGAATTAATAAAGTGTTTAATTAATTGGCATGGTCATTTGTGCCCATTTGCTTGCCTGGAATGTTCCCTCTATCTAAATCCAACCTGTGTTACATGACGCATTTCAGACCACATTTCACAGACAATGTCCTCTGACTATAGTCAGCCATGTGGGCCTCTCCCTTTGCTGACCATGGGCACTTAATATTGTAACCCCTGCCTTTCCAACTATGCCACCTCCTCAAAGGCATGTCCCAGGTCACACGTCTGATATGTGTCCTCTGTAATGCTTCGGACAGTTAACAAATACTCATCGATTGAGGAAATCTGCTTCTCCTTTTGCTTCTCCTTAAAGGAAAATCCAGTTACAAGGTGGCATCACTTCTATCACACTTCGAGGGGAAGGACACCAGTTCTTTGTAGGAACAGAAGAGTCACACATTTATCGTGTCAACTTCACAGATTTCAAAGAGACTCTCATTACAACTTGTCACTTTGAAGCTGTTGAGGACATTGTCTTTCCATTGTAAGTAGAAGACAGTAAAAATGATAAGAACGTGGAGATTTGGTGCTGTGTGCAAGCAAATGTAATTTTATTAATATACTTTCAATACCAACTAACATACTTGATCATGATAAGTCATAATAAATTATTTTTTCTCCTGAAATTTTTCTATTGTAGCGAATTATTTTAATAGGCTTTCTATTGCCTTTACCAAGCAGCTACATTCGTTTCATAATTCAAATTTGGGCCTCTTTAGAATGTTGGCTTTTCTAATAAATCCATCATGGAAATGGTGAACAGACTGGCAAAACGTTTCTATGTTTTCCCACTGCTGTCTGGAGAAAAGCTTAGTAGTGCCTTTTTTCAAACATCTTTCAAGTCATTTGTTTGCACCTCTTGGGTCTTCCAGATTTGGCATGCTCGATAGCAGTGGTCATAAGATTGAGTTCTTCTGGATCTCGTTGCTGTATATCTTGATAAATCCCTCACAAACCCAGTGAAACAAATAGCCATCAGCAGTTTTAATATCAAAAAGAGCTACAGTCATAGTTTGCCATTATTTGAATTTGAAACCTCTTTTGTCTTTGGTGAGATTTGTTCCATGAGGTTGGTCACAGTTTTTGCTCTGAACTTCCTCAGTGTTTCACTTGAATTTACAAAACTCAAAGTCATTGTTCTGTAGGTAGCAAGGCTCTCTTTGAAACCTTGATCCTTAAGATCACAAAATGTAGTTTTGGTTCCATGAGTCTTTGTGATTAGGTTCTTCCAAATATTTCTAATAGTGAAAATAGCTGGTGCCTCCCATTAGGTGAATCTTTATTTGAAAATTGGTCATTTCCTTTCTGTATCACGTTTCCTCTCTTTTTCTAAGGAGCTTGGTAGAATCAATCTGTAAAATTATTTGGTCCTGGTGCCTTTTGTAAGGGTAAGTTTTTAAATACCTTTTCAATTTCTTATGTAGTCTTTATTTAGGTTTTGATACTTCTTTCTTTTTTTTTTTAACAGAGCTACTGAAATTTAATTTACATATCATAAAGTTCACCCATTAGAGTGTACAATTCAATGGTTTTTCTAGGGGCATATTTACAAGGTTGTGTAACCATCACCATAAACTAATTTTAGAACATTTTTTATCCCCCAAAGAAACATACTAGCAGTCACTTTAAGCCTATAAGGTTCAGTTTTCAGCCACCCAACTGAGCACAGTTGGTGAATGTACTGTGCTCAGCTAAAAGTAAAAAGGTAAAAAACTCTCTTAAAAAGGTAAAAAACTCTCCAATTGATCCCATGAGCTCTGTCCTCAAAAACAGAATCTTAAAATTAAAAAAAGAAAGAAAAAAAAACAATAGAATTTTTAAAAAGAAAAATAGTATCCTCTCTGGTCTCTGCCTGCTTCTTCTTCCTTTTGAGGTTTCCCCCTCCATGTAGAATTCAGCTGGCACACAGTAATTTGGGCAGTTTTTAAAAAATATTAATTAATTAATTAATTAATTTTTTGTTGCACCACACGGCGTGTAAGATCTTAGTTCCCCAGCCAGGAATCGAACCTACACCCTCTGCGGTGGAAGCGCAGGGTCTCAACCACTGGACCACCAGGGAAGTCCCTGCATTTCTTTTTTCTTTTTTAATAAATACATTTATTTATTTATTTATTTATTTATTTATTTATGGATTTATGGCCACGTTGGGTCTTCGTTGCTGCATGCAGGCTTTCTCTAGTTGTGGAGAGCTACTCTACGTTGCGGTGCACGGGCTTCTCTTGCGTTGGTTTCTGTTGTTGCGGAGCGTGGGCTCTAGGTTCGCAGGTTTCAGTAGTGGTGGCTCGTGGGCTCTAGAGCGCAGGCTCTGTAGTTGCGGCTCACGAGCTTAGTTGCTCCGCCTAATGTGGGATCTTCCCGGACCAGGGCTCGGGCCCGCGTCCCCTGCATTGGCAGGCAGATTCTTAACCACTGCGCCACCAGGGAAGCCCTGTCTTCAGGATTTTTGGTTCTTACTGTTGTTCATTTTATCTGGCTTTTATAAATGTTATCTGTGGGAAGTTTGTGTGACCACTTCACTGCTCCAACATTACAAGCATATGTTTCTGGATATATGCCCAGGAGTAGGATTTTATTTTATTTTATTTTTTTGACTGTGCCGTGCAGCTTGTGGGATCTTAGTTCCTCGACCAGGGATTGAACCTGGGCAACGGCAGTGAAAGCTCTGAGTCCTAACCACTGGACCGCCAGGGAACTCCCCAGGAGTGGGATTTTAGCTGGGTGGGAAGGAGCACACATACTTAGTGTACCATCTTGATCCCATCAATTTGGACCTTAACCTCTCAGATCTTAAATTCAGGACGTTTTTGGACTAGGCTTAATTCCTGAGGAAGTGGACTGTCCATCTCGGGGAGGGAGAATTTGGAAAGTTCTCTAGGTAGATTCATTCCATGATACTTGATTTTCATAGGAGTCCATATGCTTCTTTAAGAGCTCATGTTGGGACTTCCCTGGTGGTGCAGTGGTTAAGAATCCTCCTGCCAATGCAGGGGACACGGGTTTGAGCCCTGGTCTGGAAAGATCCCACATGCTACAGAGCAACTAAGCCTGTGCGCCACAACTACCGAGCCTGCACTCTAGAGCCCACGTGCCACAACTACTGAGCCCGCACGCCTAGAGCCCATGTTCCGCAACAAGAGAAGCCACAGCAATGAGAAGCCCGTGCACCGCAACGAAGAGTAGCCCCCGCTCACCACAACTAGAGAAAGCCCACGAGCAGCAACGAAGACCCAACACAGCCAAAAATAAATAAATGAATTAAAAAAAAAAAAAAAGAGCTCATGTTCCCCCAAGGAGGAGCTCATTCACTGAAGGCAGTGTCTGACATAAAACATTTCTTATTTCAATAAATATTACCACTCTAACGTTGGCTTGATTTGATCTCTGTTAATCAGAATTGCCTGGAGCAAGGAGCTCCTGCTTTCCTGTTCCAGCACTTGCTGTTTCTTTTTTTTTTTTAATTTTATTTATTTATTTTATTTGGCTGCACCGGGTCTTAGTTGTGGCATGCATGCAGGATCAAGTTCCCTGACCAAGGATCGAACCCAGCCGGGCCCCCTGCATTGGGAGCGTGGAGTCTTAACCTCTGGACCACCAGGAGGGTCCCAGAACTTGCTGTTTCTAGGTAGTAGTCCAGCATCATAATTCTACCTCTGAGCCCCAAAGCTAAATATGTGGAAAAGATCCACTTATTTTTCCACTCATTCCAAAGTGAGTAGATCTTAACCTAAGAGAGAGGGACTCTCTTTTTATGGATGTGCTTATGCTGATAGGTAGGAATTTCTTGAGAAGTATTTAAATCTAAAAGCCCAGTCTCCACAAGGACTGTAGCTAGAAATGCATACTTTATTTTTCTGGACACGCCCTGTGGCATGTGGGAATTTAGTTCCCCCAACCAGGGATGGAACCGTGCCCCCTGCAGTGGAAGCGGGGAGTCTTAACCACTGGACCACCAGGGAAGTCCCTAGAAATGCATACTTATAAAGCAGATGGTCTTTATTGTACCCTGGTATGACTCCTTTTTCTCAAATTGGAATAATCTGTAATTTTTTGGACATTTTTCATTATATTTATGAGTTGTCCGTTGGGGGAAAAAAACCCCAACAGACCAATTACTATGGGTTTTTCTTCCTTGTTCACAATCTCATATTTTCTCATAACTAAGCAAAGAGTATTTTGGGTTGTCTGCAAACATGAATTCTAGAACCCTTGTCGTTTTCTTCTTTGAAATTTTAACAAGATTGTCTCCTTTACAGGAAAAGGTTTGTTTGGTCTCTTTTTTTTTTTTTTTTTTTTTTGCGGTATGCGGGCCTCTCACTGTTGTGGCCTCCCCCGTTGCGGAGCACAGGCTCCGGACGCGCAGGCTCCGGACGCGCAGGCTCAGCGGCCATGGCTCACGGGCCCAGCCGCTCCGCGGCATATGGGATCCTCCCAGACCGGGGCACGAACCCGTATCCCCTGCATCGGCAGGCGGACTCTCAACCACTTGCGCCACCAGGGAGGCCCTTGGTCTCTTTTAATATAAATATTCCACAGATGTATTTCTTCTCATGTGTTACTTGCGATCAACAGGACACTGAAAGACTTTTAAATTGGCATTTTCTTTTTGAGCAACTTTGTCCCAACCCTTTGTAAGAAAAAAGACTATGAAAGATTTTTTTTTTTTTTTTTTGGCCACACCGCGTGGTTTGCAGTATCTTAGTTCCCCGACCAGGGGTTGAACCCGTGCCCCCTGCAATGGAATTGCAGAGCCCTAAATGCTGGACTGCCAGGGAAGTCCCAAGACTATGAAAGATTGTCCACAGATGGTTTGAGGGTATCACATGCCATTTTACACAAAAAATCTGTAAGGCCATCAAGCTTGAGATAATAGGTGTCTATAGGCATCCTTCCCTACCTCCTCGTGAAGGCCATTTTAGTGTCAAACCGGCACCTGAGAAACACTGTGCATCTCGTATGGCTGCATCCCTTATCCTCTTGGTGGCTTCTTTGCAGTGGCACCGCTGAGCTCTTTGCCACCTGTGCCAAGAAGGACATCCGGGTGTGGCACACGCTGTCCAACAGGGAGCTGCTGCGGATCACTGTGCCCAACATGACCTGCCATGGCATCGATTTCATGAGGGATGGCAAGAGCATCATTTCCGGTAAGGTCGGTGTGCCAGGGTTTGGCTTCGGGCTCTGGCTGTGGCTTTGGTTCTCGTCATTCTTATCCTACCAGGCTCGACATGGGGATGACCTGGAACAGCCTCCCACTGTCCACTTGCTTCTCATCTAGCCTCTCTTTGGAATTCCCGTCCAGCTGGGATTCCTTCTGAGCTAGGAATTACCAAGCAGCAATCTCTCTTCCCCCACGCTGCTGCATAGAGCATGTTGCTTTCTCTCTAGCAAGGAAATTCAGTGACTCATTTACAAAGTGGATTTGAGGCCTTAGCGAGTCCAGGGCACTTGAGTGAGAACCTTTTTTGTTGTTCAAGAGATTAAAAACTACTTAAACTAAGTTATAGCTCCAAGGGAATTTATTTTTAATTCAGTTGATTATGTGATGCCAAAATATTTTAACATAAATTAGAGACACCATGATATATTCTACCTCTAAATACTTCAGTATGCATCTCTAAAAATATTTTCCTATAAAATCCTAATTTCTTAATATTATTTATGTTCAATCCATATACAGATTTCCCCAGTGGTCAAAAGTGAATTCACTGGTTCACATGAATGAAAAGTCAAGTGGGTCTTTAGGGGCAGCTATTTAAACAGTGATATCTGGAGACTTCCCTGGTGGTCCAGTGGTTAGGACCCTGCGCTTCCACTGCAGGGGGCACGGGTTTGATCCCTGGCTGGGGAACTAAGATCCCACATGCTGCGACACAGCCAAAAAATAATAATAATAATAATAAATAAAATAAAATAAAACCCATCTCATCCCCTCTTTTCTTGGCTGTGTCTCCTCGTGTTGGATTCTCCCCTGGGGCGTGTCTTTTCCACAGAGCAGTCACCGGAAGCTCCTGGCTTACATTACACTTAGAACTAACAAACCCTGGGGTCAAGAACCTTGGAGTCCCCATCACCTGCTCTTTTCCGCTAATGCCCCACCCCCATTTCCCCCCAGTGGCTCCCCCTTCAGAGTATATCCAAGATCCCATCCATCTCATAATCTCCACCCTCGTCTCAGCCACCACCTTCTCTCTCCTAGATTATTCTGGTATCTTCCTACCGGGACTCCCTGCTTCTGCTCTTGCCCATTACTCTTCTCCCCCCATCTGCTCTCAACACAGATGCCAGAAAACTCTTTAAAGTGTTAAGTCAGATCGTGCCATTTCTAGGGCTCAACGGTCTCTTCCTTTTTAAAAATAAAAGACAGGGCTTCCCTGGTGGCGCAGTGGTTGAGGATCTGCCTGCCAATGCAGGAGACACGGGTTCGAGCCCTGGTCTGGGAAGGTCCCACATGCCGCGGAGCAACTAGGGCCGTGAGCCACAGCTACTGAGCCTGCACGTCTGGAGCCTGTGCTCCGCAACAAGAGAGGCCGCGACAGTGAGAGGCCCACGTGCCTCGATGAAGAGTGGCCCCCACTTGCCACAACTAGAGAAAGCCCTGGCTCAGAGACGAAGACCCAACACAGCCAAAAATAAAAAAATTAAAAAAAAGACAAAGTCCCTGCAATTGCCTGCAAGGTCCCCCCTGACTTCTTTCTCCCCGCAGCCCCACCTTCTTACCTCTGACTTTTGTCTCTTACTGCCCAGCCCCTCGAGCCATACGTGCTTCTTTGCTCTTCCTATGCTACACAGAGGGCCTTTGCTATAGCTATTCAGTCTGCCTGGAATGTTCTTTCCCCAGAGAACCCCATGACTCACTCCCTCACCACCTCACTGCCTCGAGTCTTGGCTGAAATGGGATCCACCTTGAGCATCCTATTTAAAATTGCTGAGGTCCACAGCTGATGCTGAAGGTGATGAGGAGCAGACAGCCAGGTGAAGAGCATAGCAGGAAGAGGGAACAGCAAGTGCAAAGGCCCTGAGGTGGGAAATCACTTGGTGTGTTTGAGGGATAGAAAGAGGACCAGTGTGTCTGAAGCTTAGAGGGTAAGGTTGGGGTCAGGGCTGAGGGAGAGTGGTAGTAGAGGAAATTGAAGAGGTAGGTAGGCAGCAGAGACTAGTTACTGTAGAGAATTAAGGAGCTGGTTTTCATTGTAAGTGCAGTGGGAAAAACTTTTTTTTTTTTTTTGCGATACGCGGGCCTCTCACTGTTGTGGCCTTTCCCGTTGCAGAGCACAGGCTCTGGACGCGCAGGCTCAGCGGCCATGGCTCACGGGCCCAGCTGCTCCGCAGCATGTGGGATCTTCCCAGACCGGGGCATGAACCCATGTCCCCTGCATCGGCAGGCGGACTCTCAACCACTGCGCCACCAGGGAAGACCTAGAAAAGCTTTTTGAAAGTTCTTGATCAAGGAGGTGACATGATTTTAAGAAGTTCACCCTGGCCCCTGCATAAAATAATTGATTGCAGGAGGGCAAGAGTCTCAGGCTAGGGAGAAAGCTGTTATCATAATCCAGGAGAGAGATGCTGGTGGCTTGGACAAAGGTGGTCCCAGGGGAAGGGTTGAGATGTGGCCAGATTTACTGTCTTCAAATTGTAATGCTGATGGGACTTGTGATGGATGGGAGGTTGGGTTGGGCTGGGTGGATGGCATGGAGAGGAATCAAGGATGGCTCTGAAGTTCTTGGCTTGAGCGGCTGGATGGGTGGTGGCGACTTTTATTGAGACGGGGAAGATGATGGGAGTGGGAGGAGAAGCATCAGGTTTAAAGCGGGGGTGAGGGGTGGGAAGCCAACATTTATTTGCATCCCAGAGGCATGATCAACCAGCTGCTTGAATGTGCGAGTTTTGCGGCTCGTGGGAGAGGTGGGAGGTGGCCTCCCGCTTCTCTCTCCTGGGATGGGGCTCACCTGGAGGCAGGTTCAACTAAGGCAAGCCACTCATTTCCCTCAGGAGGTGTGGCCAGTTTGGGGAATCAGGGAAAAGGGGGCTACGATTCCTGGCAGCTGGTGGGAGATCGGCCTCTTGCCTCCATCACCACCACTGCCCCCAGCCCTGTCTCTCACTTATGATTTAAGAGAGCCGCAGTCTGCAGAGACCATGAGTATACTCATCCTGCCTGCCTTTGTTTCCCTTTCGTGCCAGCGTGGGACGACGGTAAGATCCGAGCCTTCGCCCCAGAGACAGGCCGACTGATGTATGTCATTAACAACGCCCACAGGATTGGAGTGACGGCCATCGCCACCACCCGTGACTGTAAAAGGGTCATCAGCGGCGGTGGGGAAGGAGAGGTATTATTCTCGAAGGCAGAATCTTTTTAAAATAACCCTTGGTTTAGAGCAACTGCCTCATAGCAGGCCACTAATTTGAGTTTTTCACCTGTACTAGGAATCAGGCAGGACCAAATTAAGATTTTTGATGAAACTCTGAAATACATCATAAATTAAAGTTCTAATAATATAAATACACATATCAATATTTTTGTTCCCAGAAAGGACGTTTAGGATACAGACATGAAATCATTCTACAGGGAATTGAGCTAGGAATCCAAGTTGGTGTTTTGCCAGAGTTTTAGAATACTTTTTTTTCCCCTTCAAAAACCAGTTATATCAATTGTCTTTATCTTATCTTTTAAGGGAGATGCTATTTTTAGAATTGATTCTTTAATCTACCCAGATGCTTCGACCATCATTTCAAAATTATTACACTCAACCTTTTCGTTCCATCATTTCAAGGAGCCTAAAACATCTTTCACAAATTCATCTCAGTGTCTCCCCTCCCCTACTCTCCAGCTTTCTTCCTATCCCAAAGCCTTCCCTCTCTCAACGTAGGACATTTCCCTTTTCCTTTCCTTTCCCCATGCTATCATAGGAATAACCCAGGGAGAAGAAAGATACAGCATCTTCACGTAGCCTTTGGCAGAGTTTGGATCAAACCTGTTAGTGGCTGAATGTTTGGGTTCTGGGGCCACACCGCCTGAGCTCAGATTTCACTTCTGCACTTCCCAGCTGTGTGACCTAGGGTGTGTGCTTTAACCTCTCTGTGCTTCAGTTTCCTGTGAAAGTAAAGTGTAAAGTGAAGATAGCAATACTCCAATTAGTGAGGTTTTTTTTTACACTCTTTATTTTGTATGAAGTCTTCAGAATCTGGTGTGCATTTCACGTTCAGAGCACATCTCCATGTGGACGAAACCCTGCAGATGCTCCACAGACACACCTAGTCCTAGACCATCCCCCTGCTCTCTGCCCATTACCACCCTCGCGGCTCTGTTCCCTTCCCTCATCCCTTCAGCCACGCTGTTGCTAACACCCACAGCATCCTTGCTTGCTCCCTCAGCCTTTGGGGGCATCGACCTTGCTGAGGAGGGTTACAGGAGGGAATCGCACAAAACGGATTCGTCGCCCCAGCCCTGATCAGCAGTCTTTTCACAATGCCCGCTCCCATTCCCCACAGCTACTCCAGACCTTTTCTTCCAAGAGACATAGTCTTCGAGGTCTTTGTAAGTACTAGAGACCAGGGCTGCTGGTCCGCAGGGGTGCACCGGTCTGAATACTGGGGTTGCTAAGGTACTCTTAAGTATTTTATTTCCATTTTCACTGGTAAATGGCTGTTACCTGAGTTGTGAAGACCCTAATACCACCACTTTATACCCAAACCTCCCTGCCATCCCACAGCTAATGGCCGGCACATCCAAGGCTCCAGTCCTGTGCTGTTTGGCTGGTGCCCACACCACACTGGCTAGAACATCTGCATCTCACCCTGGCTAGAGAGCCACTGCCTGCCTCCATACATTCAAGATTGGGGATTTGTTTTCTCTGGCAATAGTCCTCACCCTGTCCCATGTCAAGACATACTGAGTTATTTGAACACCCTAGCAAGGAAGATGGCCCGGCTCGTTTGGGATAACCTCATGCTTCCTCATCTTCTTGACTAAGAACGTGTCTTTGAATGTTTTTCTTACTTCATTTAAGGTTATTTTCCTCTTGTCAGGTGCAAATAAGTTAGTCTGTTACTACTGATCCCAATGCTATTTTCCAGTTTAGTGTTCAGCTAGACTATGGCTCCTTTGTTGTCTTATATCACTTACACAAAATAATTTCTGCTCTTCTTATGTT
Organism: Mesoplodon densirostris; assembly: GCF_025265405.1. Classification (NCBI taxonomy): domain Eukaryota; kingdom Metazoa; phylum Chordata; class Mammalia; order Artiodactyla; family Ziphiidae; genus Mesoplodon; species Mesoplodon densirostris. The sequence continues at coordinate 42,194,067 of NC_082678.1, read as the reverse complement.
TCAGACGTCCAACACATTCATTATAAGAGGCATCTGACTACATTATTATGTTCTCTGGTATAGTTGTGACAGAGCGTTTATCCATTACAGGACCTACTGTTAGAACCAAATGACTTTCCTTTTTACCTACCCTTTTTATTACAGTTAGGGCATCATACCGCCAGTTTTGAAATTTTGTGTGTAGGTAGTTGTATCACCTCTGCACTTCATTTCAAGATAGCAAAGGGATATTAGACAATCTTTGCTACTGAAAGTGGGTGTTGGCTTCAATGGAGTTGAGAACCACTGATTTTAAATGATTGAGACTGAGCAGCTGATGTGAAAGTTTAAATATGGCTCTGGGTACCCAAGAGATTCCCTGATGGCAGCAGAAATTTGAGAAAAATGCTCAGCAGAAGTGAGCAGACATGTTATTTCACTTGGTTTAGCAGCAGGCCCTGCATTACTGGTTTTAGCAGCGGGTGTCTGATATATTTCTCAGCCCTAAAGTAAAAACAGGTGTAGGCTCCCTGGTAGGCATCTCCCTGGTATGGAAGAATATTCCCGCCTTGCAACTTGGCATCCCTACCTCACTCAACTGAGATGAGGACAGGGAATTAGAAAAGCAAGTCAGCCCAGGAGGTGAGAAAGCTCTTGGCATCTTTTTATTTTTTTTTTAACCTCCTTCAAAAATTCCCAAGTTGGAATTGAGAGCCTGTGCTTTGTGGCTTCCAGGTGAGGGTGTGGCAGATAGGCCACCAGACCCAGAAGCTGGAGGAGGCACTGAAAGAACACAAGTCCACCGTGTCCTGCATCAGGGTGAAGAAGAGCAACGAGGAGTGCGTCACGGCCAGCACGGACGGCACCTGCATCATATGGGACCTTGTGTAGGTACCAGTGATGGGGAGGACCAAGTGATGCAGAGCTCAATCCCGGCATTTTATTGAATTCAAGGGAAGACTCAAACAAAGGGTAGAGGGCTTCCCTGGTGGCGCAGTGGTTGAGAGTCTGCCTGCCCATGCAGGGGACACGGGTTCATGCCCCAGTCCGGGAAGATCCCACATGCTGCGGAGCAGCTGGGCCCATGAGCCATGGCCGCTGAGCCTGCGCGTCCGGAGCCTGTGCTCCGCAACGGGAGAGGCCACAACAGTGAGAGGCCTGCGTACCGCAAAAAAAAAAAAAAAAAAAAAAAAAAAAGGTAGAAATCTTACTTTGGGCAACAGGAAAGGGATGTTCCTCAGAAGCCATTCATCTCCATGGCTGTTCAGAGTTCACAGATACTGGTGGGAAGGGTAGAGTTTCCAGGAAGAGCTGGATGTTAGAAGTTTCTGGACAGATAGGGAAGTAGCTTTCCGGATATACAGGGTGAGACATGGTTTAACCTACATTAATGCAACTCTAAGAATTTTCCAGAAGGGGGAGAAAGGCAATAATGTAAAGAATGCAAGCATTTCCTCTGGCCCTTCCTCGCAGTCCAGTCGAGCCCAGAGTGAGCTTGCCATGGGGGTGGGAGTGGGGCAGTGCTGTCTACTTGCCACGTTCTCAGGGACCTCTTGTTCTGTGCGTGTATGGTCACCCCCGTAGACTGCCTGACTCTGACCTAACTGGACCAAAGCATGTGAACGTGGCTGTTGGAGTAATTCACAGGATTTCCAAGGATGCTTTTTTTTTTTTGACTATAAGCATGTTTGCTCTGTGTCTTTTTTTTTTTTTTTTTTTTTCTTTTTGCGGTATGCGGGCCTCTCACTGTTGTGGCCTCTCCCGTTGCGGAGCACAGGCTCCGGACGCGCAGGCCCAGCGGCCATGGCTCACGGGCCCAGCCGCTCCGCGGCATATGGGATCCTCCCAGACCGGGGCACGAACCCATATCCCCTGCATCGGCAGGCGGACTCTCAACCACTTGCGCCACCAGGGAGGCCCGCTCTGTGTCTTTTATTTAGAATTATACCCTATTCCTCCGACCCCTCTCCCAGCCGAGCACCCCTCTACCACTAATATGCCTCACTCCTGTATATAACTACATGAGAGAGACTTGAATAAGTACAGAGATGGGAGAAAAGAGATAGGTAGGTAGATAGATAGATAGATAGATAGACAGATAGATGTCTATACAGAGATATTGCAAAAGGATATGAAATGTTCTAGATTGGGGAGAAAACAATGGAACTAAAGGCAAAGGCAAAGGGGGTGGGGGAGGGAAGGATTGGGAGTTTGGGGTTAGCAAATGCAAACTAGTATATATAGAATGGATAAACAACAAGGTCCTACTGTGTAGCACAGGGAACTATATTCACTATCCTATGATAAACCATCATGGAAAAGAATATGATAAAGAATATATATGTATAACTGAGTCACTGTGCTGTAGAGCAGAAATTAACACAACATTGTAAATCAACTATGCTTCAATAAAATTTTTAGAAAGGTAAATTTAAAAAGGCAAAGGCAGAACACTTTTTATTTTTTAATTTTTTTGGCTGCACCACACGGCATGCAGGATCTTAGTTCCCCAACCAGGGATCGAACCCAGGCCCTTGGCAGTGAGCGTGTGGAGTCCTAACCACCGGACCTCCAGGGAATTCCCAGGACACTTTTTATTTAGTACATTAAAAAACAAAAACCAAAGCAAGGCTCTGTCTTCTGGCTCAGTGTGTCTCTAATTTTTCTATGCATACGAACCACCTGGGGATATTGTTTAAATGTAGGTTTTGATTCAGTAGGTCTAGAGTGGTGCCTGAGATTCTGCATTTCTTTATTTTTCTTTTTTAAAAATATTTATTTATTTATTTATTTTCTGTTGCACTGCACGGCGTGTAAGATCTTAGTTCTCCAGCCAGGAATCAAACCTGCGGCCCCTGTGGGGGAAGCAGAGTCTCAACCACTGGACTGCCAGGGAGGTCCCTGCATTTCTTTTTTCTTTCTTTCTTTCTCTTTTTCTTTCTTTCTTCTCTTCGTTGCGGTGCGCGGGCTTCTCCTTGCCATGGCTTCTGTTGTTGCAGAGCACGGGCTCTGGGTACGCGGGCTTCATTAGTTGTGGCTTGCGGGCTCTAGAGCGCAGGCTCAGTAGTTGTGGCACATGGGCTTAGTTGCTCTGTGGCATGTGGGATCTTCCCGGACCAGGGCTCAAACCCGTGTGCCCTGCATTAGCAGGCGGATTCTTAACCACTGCGCCACCAGGGAAGTCCTGAAGTCTCTACATTTCTAACAAGCTCCCAAGTGATGGAGCTTGTCCCAGGGTCACACTTGCAGAAGATGTTAGCCTACACTTGAACTTCCCATTGGGAAAATATATAACTAGAAGGGTAGGTCGGAACTTGTTTCTGTGGATGGTTTGTGACCAGCTCAAATCCTTAAATCCTCCCTGTGTGTAGCAGGAATATCTGGTTCATTTGTGCCAAAATCTTTAGAATTGCTCAGCTCAGCTTCCGTGTTTGAAAACTTCCTGGCCTGTGACATGACCACCCAGCCTCCTGGTCTGTGGAAGGAGAAGGGATATTTACATATGTCTCGGTATCATATCTGAAGCAGTGGCTCTCAACCCACTGTGCACAGCAGAATCAACTGGGATGCTGATTAAAAATGCAGATCTGCTGGCCTCATCCCCCCGACTGATCCAAATCTAGGGAGAGGTAAGGCCCAAGAATACCCATTTTTAAAAAGCCCTCCCCAACACTTTGCTACTCAGCTTGTAGGGACCTTCACTTCGGAATGGTGGCCTCAGGAATAAAGTCCCGAATGTGGAAGACAGAAGATTGATACTGAGTTCAGCTTCTCCTACTTCCTTCTCACTGGAACTTGAGGCTTCCCGTTGAGTTCTGTGCTTCGTCTTTAGAAAAGGGCCCCTGTCAGTGTCTTCTGACTGTTCCCAATAGGTGCAAGGGGAGGATGCTGAGTGGAGTGGGCAGACTCACCGGAAGTCTACTGGGGATAAATCAACTAACCCATATCCACGCTTTACCAAATCCAGTTTGAATAGTAAATAAGGGGGACTTTCCTGGTGGCGCAGCGGTTAAGAATCCGCCTGCCAATGCAGGGGACTCGGGTTCGAGCCCTGGCCCGGGAAGATCCCACATGCTGCGGAGCAACTAAGCCCATGAGTCACAACTACTGAGCCTGCGCTCTAGAGCCCGTGAGACACAACTACTGAAGCCCGTGCGCCTAGAGCCCGTGCTCTGCAACAACAGAAGCCCCCACAATGAGAAGCCCATGCACCGCAAAGAAGAGTAGACCCCACTCACTGCAACTAGAGAAAAGCCCGCGTGCAGCGATGAAGACCCAATGCAGCCAAAAGTAAATAAATAAATAAATAAATAAATAAATAAATAAATAAATTTTAAAAAATAGTGAATAAGGTTTCTCAGGAAGAGAAAGTCATGTTTCACAGCTCTGGAATCTATTTTTTCAGGCATCTTAGGAGGAATCAGATGATCCTGGCTAACACCTTATTCCAGTGTGTTTGTTACCACCCTGAAGAGTTCCAGATCATCACCAGCGGGACAGACAGAAAGGTAAGAGTCAAGATCTTTCTGGTACAAGAGAAGAGCAGTGAAGCCTTGTGGCTGAGGGTACTGGCTCTGGAGTCAGGCCATGCCAGTTCAAACCATGGGTTTGCTGGTGATCTGCCGTGTCAGTTTGGAAATGCTACCTAACGTTTTGGGGTGCCTTTGCTTCCTCGTCTGCAAAATGGAAATGATGACGCCACTGACCTCATGCAGTTGCTGTGGGGCTTAAAGTCATGATTGAATATGATGCTAAAAGCAGGGAGCCTGGCACATAGCTGGCACTCAGTAAGTACTGGTTTTGATTATGAGGACATTTCTAAGGCTGGAAGTGTTGTGCCCAAAGGAGCTGTCACTTTGATTAAATTTAAATTGAATGACAATAGAGCTCATCTCTCACCACCCTACTTCATCAATATATTAAAAATCGCTTTAGCTAGGGCGTCAATGTCCTTCAGTGAAAATTGGCCATTATTTGGGGGGGGGGAACATTTCCCCCTTGGAGCAAGCAAGAGGCTTCAGGAGAGAGACATACGGAAGGGCAAGGAAGCTGGGGTGTCTTCCACCCTGCCAGCCACATCGGATCAGCCAGATCTTGGCCTGATGACCAGCACATCCAATTACTGGGTTTGAATACCCCTAATGTAGACTTTGAGATGACTTTGAGATAATTGAAGAAGAGTTTGCATTATTTATTGTTTTGCCAGATACAGGCTAAGTTAGTGGAGTTAAAAGTATTGAGGGAAAAATACAAAAGGTATCTTCCCTCCCCACCTCCACCCCCCAGATTAGAATCTAGGAGTGGGGCTTTTTCCTGTTTAAGCTTCCCAGGTGATTGGGAACGACTGCCTGAGACACTTTGTCATAAAAACCCAAGGAATGCTGCCTGGTCCAACCGGGATCTGCCCGACACAGACAGAATGTTCTGGGAGGGCGTGAAGAACTGCCTCTGTGTTCCAGTCTCTGTAGGTTGTTAGGTTTCTTTGTGTCTCATCCGCCCAAACTGGCCTATGCCTGCCCATCCCCCAACCTGTGCTTGACTTGTGGTCTAAGTGGGCTTCCTCTTGGCACTGGGGTGGGATGGATATTAGGGTGTTAATCACCACGTCACTATAAATGCTTTGATGGATGGTTCATATTGTTTCTAAATTAGTGTGATATCTGCCGTATTCTAGGTTTCAGCTTTTGAGGCTTGAAACAGTCTATTTCCCTCTTATTTGAATTTTGACCAGAATATTCCAACCATAAATCATAAATCTGTCAAACTACTCTAAGTGCTGGGGACATGGCAGTGTCCCTGCTGTCATGGAGCTTACCTACCTTCTGTATTAATTTTGGGTAGGAGGAGATGGAATTGGATAGTACACATGTAAATGAGTCCATGAAAGAGCAGTGAGTAATAAGTGAACAAGATGATACGAGATGGTGAAGGAACTAAAAAATATATAGAACAGGCTATAGGATAGTGGCTGGGAGAAGGAAGCTGTCTTAGCAAGGATGGTCAGCGAGGCCTCCTTGAGGAGGTGGCACTTGAGCTGAGGGCTGAGGGCCAGGAGGACCTAGCCATGCTTTGATCTCAGGGAAGACCATTTCTGGCAGAGGTCACTTGGGAAAGCCCAGGGGAGGCTCACTTTGACTTCCCTGGTCAAGGAAGCCGGTAGTCAAGCACCAATGACTTACATCGATGTGATTCCTGAGAAACTAGGATTTTGGCATGCTTTCATACTCCTTTATGTTTTTACTATGAAATCAGAACTTTATTGTTAAAGTGACCGAGCATCGATAGAAATTATAAAGCAAAATAAATGAATAAAAAGAAAAGAAAAATTTTAAATAGCATACGCCATTTCTAGCTAAATTCAGGGGAATACAGATTCCTGGCATAATGACAGGAACACAGCAAGTTGCCATCAACATGAAACAGAGAGAAAGTTCTGGGTGAAATACCCAAGTTCCCACTCCCGATTCCTGGTCAAGGGCTCTATGTTTATAAAGAAATTTTTTCTTTTTTTTTTTTCTTTTTTTGCGGTACGCGGGCCTCTCACTGTTGTGGCCTCTCCCATTGCGGAGCACAGGCTCCGGACGTGCAGGCTCAGCGGCCATGGCTCACGGGCCCAGCTGCTCCGCGGCATGTGGGATCTTCCCAGACCAGGGAATGAACCCGTGTCCCCTGCATCGGCAGGCGGACTCTCAACCACTGCGCCACCAGGGAAGCCCTAGAAATAAATTTCATTTGTGAATTGGTTGTACATTTACAAAGTTCAAAGTTCAAAAAGTATAAAAGCAGTATATTCAGAGAAAAATCTTCCTTCCTTGAGCCCCTGTCTCCTTTCCACCCCTAACCTAGTTCCTTGGCCCAGGAGGGGGCGGGGGGGCTGTGAGGATGGGGGTGGAATATGATCAGTCTCTGTTTAAACCCAGCCCTTCGGAATGTTCTGTTGCTTTGAGGCAGAAGAGAAGGTTTGGAATAAGGGTGGGGTGAGGAAGAGGGAGGGCCAGCCACGGTGAGAACTCACTTTGTAAGGCCCAGTCTCCAGAACTTTCCAGAACTCATTCCCCAAGCTGGAGGCAGGAAATGCTTTCCCCTCCCGCCAGGCCTAAAGAAAGCTTCACTTTCCTCCTCTTAAGAGCAGAATTGGGAAAGTGGATGCCGTGGCCGCTTTCTTCTCTCCTTTACAGCTTCCTTCAGGCTCAATCTGCTCCATCTGACCAAAAGTACTCTCTGTCTCAATCCAGTTTACCAGCATATCAACACCTCTTTAAATTGAATGCAAATTTAAAAGCCACTACTAAAAATATTAAAATGATTTCTCCACCCCCTGCTTTAGCCTATTTATAATTTCAGCTGGTATATCATCCCAGGGTGTATTTTTGCTGTCTGCTATATAAAGTAGAACCTTCTTTTGTTAGCATGCGTGTGGATGATTTCACTGAGCTGAACCCTGCCTCATGCTTCTTTCTTGAATTCCAGATTGCTTACTGGGAAGTGTTTGATGGGTCAGTAATCAGAGAGTTGGATGGTTCCTTGTCTGGGGCTGTCAATGGCATGGATATCACCGTGGAAGGAGTGCACTTTGTCACAGGTTAGTCCTGGGATAAGAGAAGAAAGCCAAGCCCAGCTTATTTAAATGGGAATGTGGAACTCCCAGGTGGGAGGCAACTGGAAGTGACCACAAAAGGGTCTAAAGGGCAACGTGGTTAGATTCAGGCCTGAACACTGCAGCCGGTGTGGCTGGGAAAGAAAAATCCAGAAGTCATATTTCAGTGAGAGGAAACATTTGCTCACGAGCCTTAGGGGCACAAATATAAACCTAAGCTTCCACTGCGTGCTTTTTTTGTGGTGGGCAGCGATGAAAGAAATGGGCCTTTACACAACATTGTAAACCAGTTATACTTCAATTTAAACAAATTAATTAATTAAAAAAAAAGAAAGAAAGAAATGGGCCTTTACATGGGCTGGGCTGTCCAGTCTGCCTTGCTCTGCTATTTCCTACTGAAGTCTTAAATGCCAGGCTTATCAGTCAGCATTTCCAGGGGGCATTCGCCACACAATGTGCCCATTGCAACAGCATCAGTCTCATTTCTTGCAGCCTCTTTGATTCTTCTGGACAGTAACCAGTTAATGTTCCAAATTAATAAGAGTTTCACAAACACATTTACGTGAAGCATGTTATAAAATTAGACACAGTATGATTCCAATCACATATTCAGATGTATATCTGTGTAACTTACAGAGAAAAGACCAGAGGGAACTAAACCAAGATGTTACTAGTGGTTCTCTCTGGATGGTGGGATCAAGGGTGATGTCACCTCTTTACATTTCCCCCCCCAAATTAACTACACCAGATCTAGATTTTTATAATCAAGGAAAAGAGTGTTTATAAAGATAAGTCTTTCTTCCTTTAAATCAGCACATGGGGAATGTATTGAAAATGATCCAGTAATTTAAAATCAGGACTGTTTCTCTCTGTTCTGTTGCAGCAGTGCCATGTAACTGCTTTGTCATTTTCAGGTGGAAATGACCGTCTTGTCAAAGTTTGGGATTACAATGAGGGTGAAGTGACTCATGTTGGGGTGGGACACAGTGGCAACATCACCCGCATCCGGATAAGTCCAGGAAATCAGTACATCGTTAGCGTGAGTGCCGATGGGGCCATTTTGAGATGGAAGTACCCATTTCCCTCATGAAGCATTGGAGACCTCCTGGATTCACAGCATTGAATACCATCCTGTTGGAGGCTGAGCTTAGATAACTCCACGACTAGTCTTTCTTTCTCACATCTGTGTTTCTGTGCTTTGGTCAAAATATTTTATCTACAAGTTTCTCCTTTCCTTTATAGAATGCATTTTACATTCTCGAATTGTATATTAAAACTGAGATGTGTTCAAGAATAATTCATCCAGACTGTAAAGTTTTTTTTATTATGAATAAGTTCCCAGTTGTTGGTTTCCTGTCATAATCTCCCTTCTATGACTCTGCAAAACCCACAGTCCTTCCTCATAATTTGTCCACAGACAACCATTGCTGTTAGTCTCTAAAAATAAGGAAGGTGAATTTACCTTCTTAATCAGCATTTCATTGGTCAAGCTGCCTGGGGCAAGACGTGGGTTTGGATTCAGATCTTGGGTAGGGTTTTTGTTTTGTTTGAACTCTCTGATACTCCGTTTAGTAAAGCAAGAATACCTGCTCAAAAAGTGATTGTGAGAATTAAGTGAAATAATGTATTAAAGCATCGGCAGAGTTCATGACACAGAGTAGAAACTTCAATATGAGTTATGGTGCTTTCTCAAAGAAAATGTGTGTCGGGGATCTTGGGGGTAATTATCAAAGGTGAAATTTCATAGATGCTTTTCTGGAGTTAACCATAAAATCTTTCTCCTCTGCTTACCATTAGAAGGGCGATGGAATGGACCTTGTGTATTGACCGTCCAACCAGGGACGGTGTCCTTTTCCAGGGAGGGTAAATAACGGCATTTCCCAGAAACACTTCAAGTCTCTAATTCACAGGACAGTCTTTTTTATTCTGCGCATATTCTTTATCCTTTACCTAATGCTTTTTTTTTTCTGCATCAGGTAACCTGCTGCTGCCCTATTTGACATATCAAGGTGGATATTTAATAAATGATGACCACTTATTCATCAAATAATAAGTAACATTTTAGGGCATTCATGTGATAATGCCTCCTGCTAATCTCTTGTTGAGCTAGAAATTGATGAGAAATTCACTTTGCGAGACTTTGCCGGATTAATTATAAACGTGACAATTACAGGATAAAGTGAGGGAAGTCCCCAGGGAATCAAGGGCAAGGCAATGCCAAGTCAATTCTTATTGGGCAACAATTCAGCTGGGATTTTGCGTTAAGGAGTGAACGTGAGACCTCCTAGGGGGCGCGCCCGGGAGCTGGAAAACTTCCTGGTGAACAAATACTGAGGCTGGAACGATCTAAGCTGCGGGGTTGGCAGTCCACAGACCCTCCTCGAGTTCCGGCTTCTCTGCTTACGGGTCGTGTGGCCTCAGCCCATTGCGTTAACCTCTCTGAGCCCGTTTCTCCACCAAATAAACCGAGGACGGTCAAGTCTCGCTTGCAAGTTTTGATAAACTCTGTAACCTAGTCTGTAATTTAAACAAGCAAACCACAACCATCCCGGGTGTTTCTACACGCTCCTCCCAGTTCGGGTCCCAGGATGGCGGGTCCCACAAAGGCTCTGCCTCCCCTGCGGGGCAGACGGGCTGGAAGGAGGTGGCGCCACCTGTCCGCACACACCTGAGCCTGCGGCGGAACCAGCTGTACCAAGGTACTCTCCACCCGTTCACCGCCCCCAGGGCGCGTCTCTGGCTACGCAGGAGGCTGCCCTCTGGGGAATCTTCCTTTCCCTTCTCTTCACCTTCGCCTGGAGGTAATTACAAGAAACTTAGCAACAGCCACTAGGGCGTTCACATTTATCATTCCTCTATTATTTTCACAGCTTGAAGGCTGGGAGGGGACTAGGAGCAGAGGTTAAATTCAGGTCGATAGGTTTAGGAGGGGTTAGGAAGGGGGCGGGAACCTGAACTCTGTGCTCCAGTGCTTTTATTCGTGGTCCGAGCGGCGGGGGCGGGACCAGACAGGGGTGGGGGCGGCAGGGCGCTGCCCGGGGCGGGCCCTAAGGCCTGATTCCCGCGCGGGGCGGGGCGGCCCCGCCCTTGGCTCCGCCTCCGCCCGGTCCCCGCACACCTGGCCCGCAGGTAGCCGGCGCCCGGGCGCCTTTCCGAGCCTGGAAGGGCCTGTTGGCTGCTCGTCTGTCCGGCGCCCGGAGGCTGGGGGCTCCGCTCCGGGAGGGGCGCCGGCGGGAGCCATGGACCCGGGCGCGGGGGCCGCGACCGGAGAGGGGCCGCCCGCGCCCCGGCCCCGCCGCCGCCGCTCCCTGCGCCGCCTGTTTGGCCGCTTCCTGCTGGCGCTGGGCAGCCGCTCCCGCCCCGGGGACTCGCCGTCCCGGCCCCAGCCCCAGCCGGGACACGGCGATGGCGACGGGGAGGGAGGCTTTGCTGGCCCCCCGGGCCCGGATCCAGCTGCGCCCGGAAGCCCCGGGGAGGAACGCCCGCCCCGACTCCAGCCCCAGCTCCCCGCCGGCGACGGGGCGCGGATCCCGGGAGCTCAGGGCTTGAAGAACCACGGCAACACCTGTTTCATGAACGCCGTGGTGCAGTGTCTCAGCAACACCGACCTGCTGGCCGAGTTCCTGGCGCTGGGGCGCTACCGGGCGGCGCCGGGCCGCGCCGAGGTCACCGAGCAGCTGGCGGCGCTGGTGCGCGCGCTTTGGACGCGCGAATACACGCCCCAACTTTCCGCCGCGTTCAAGGTAGGCAGCGCCGGGCTGCCTCCAGCCTTGGCCGCTCGGCGGCAGCCACGTTCCGGTCTTTAGGGTTTCCCTTCTGGACCGTTGGGTGCTCCACCAGGAAAGGGGTTTCTTGGGGACTTCTCTAGATGGCATTTGCCAGTTAAGCCTCGGATTATCGCTTCTTTTTAAAATTAAATTTATTTTTACATTTTTATTTATTTTTGTCTGCGTTGGGTCTTCGTTAAGGTGCGCGGGCTTCTCATTGCGGTGGTGGCTTCTCTTGTTGCTGAGCACGGGCTCTAGGCGTGCGGGCTTCAGCTGTTGTGGCACGTGGGCTCTAGGGCACAGGCTCAGTAGTTGTGGTGCACGGGCTTAGCTGCTCCTCAGCATGTGGGATCTTCCTCGACCTGGGCTCTGGCCCGCGTCCCCTGCATTGGCAAGCGGATTCTTAACCACTGCGCCACCAGGGAAGCCCATCGCCTTTGTTTTGAGTTGGTTAGTGTGTCAGCGCTTGAGGCGGGTGAGTGCAGGGAGCTGGTAGATTTGAGCGTATTCAGCATTTCTGCGCTCAGCAAACATTAGTTGAAGTATCGGAGGACTGTTCTAACGCCAGGGATAGAGAGTTTCCACTCTAATTTCCAGTGCGGTGCGGGGAGTCGGACTTCGAAGGCCAAGGTCTAGGAGGAAGGAGGTGAATGATGAGAAGGACGCAGCCAGGCCAAGATCTAGGAGTAATCCCCACAGGGGGAGGGAACAGCACGTGCAAAGACCAGAGGCCTGAAGGAGCTGAGAACTGGAGGCATGAAAAAAACTCGGGTGGCTCTTGTCCAGGAGAGTAGAGTGGGGAGGAGATGAGGTTGGCCAGATCATGTAAGGTTTTGGAGGCAACGGTAAGGAGTTTGGCTTTTATTCTAAGCCCATCGAAAGCTGAGAACCTGTGTGCCGGCTACTGCGCTGAGGGCCTGGGAGAGGCAGTGGGTGTGCTATATTGGAGGTGGCATCCTTTTGCTTAGTGTGAATGAAATCCCCTAGGATGCGTTAGCGTGGGTTTGTATCCTTTGTTCCTGGGGTCACGGTCTACTTACCGGGTATGCTGCAGGGTCATGAGGCTTTGGAAGTTATGTGTATCACTTCACCCAGGATTAAAGCCGGGCATTTGTTTGGGGTCCCAGTTGGATTAAAGAGTGCTGATAATTGACGCGCATGGCTGGCTTCCTGCTAAAAAACCACAGTTCTGGGCAGAGAGCTGAAGCTCCCCAAAGACTAGGGATTGTTGTTCTTGGGGGAGAGGGAACTTGTCAGTGTTCATTCCACAAGCATCACCGCTCTTGAGTTTCAGCCTGAGAAAGCAATCCTTGCCATGTGACCCACGAGGATGCCAACCCCCGCCATCCTCTCTCCTGCTTCCACTAGTGAAGCACTGTTCTGCAGGCGTCAGTGGGTCAAATGGGTGTCAGTAATATCTCCTTTTGGCATCATTTGCTTTTTAAATGTGAGAGGCAGTATCCTTTAGTGGTTCAGAGCAAGGTCTTGGTTACCTTGAGCAAGTTACTAAAATCTCAACTGTGCCTCAACTTTCCTTATCTGTAAAATGGGACTCTAGTGGTACCTACCTTCTTATAGGTTGTTGTGAGGGTAAAATGAGCTAATTACATAACTCCTCACCTGCAGAGACCTGGAGGGAGGGAGGTAATCCTGTGTACCTTTTCTACTGCTCCATGCATTCTCATCCAGTTACTGCAGCAATGGGAGAGACAGGAGTAGCTTGAAAAGTCTTCCAAATTAGTAATCACCCTCCATGACTCACCGGCGTTTCCTGTCTCTCTTGCCTGCTCTCAAATCCCTAGAGCCAAGAAGCTCCCTGTGAGCCTCGGGGAGCTGAAGGATAATCAAACTGTTAATATGTTAGTAAGGGTGTTATAAGCCAGGGGTTCCTGGAACTTTCCTGGTAGGCAGCCTTGGAGAGAGTGGGGAAGGATTTTTAAAAATCTGTGCTTTTAAACCTTGGGGATTGAAATCTAGGTGAGCTCCTCTTATTTTACAGATGAGGAAACATTTATTCATTCAACAAATATTGAGTGTCTAGATACTATACAGGGAGCCTGGAACACATGTGGGGTGATGAGTGCAAAACCTGATCCTGGGGCTCCTCTCCTGGAGTTTACGGTCCAGTGGGAGAGATGGATGTGAGTGAAGTCATACCACGGACCCACGATTAGAACTGGTGATAAGTGAGTTACTCCAGCCCAGCCACGCAAAAAGGATGGGTCTGTGGTGTTCCCCCTCCCTGGGCCCTGAGTCACCCGGCGTCCCAGTGGTAGTAGGACTTAAGAGCAAAGGAATAAATACATTTAAAAAATCCTGTCCATGGTATTATTCATAATACTTTGATTTCTAATGATGTAATTCAATGTATATACCTATAAAAAATTGGAAAATGTTAAAATGTAAAAAAAGAAAGATCTGGAACTCCACCCTCTGGAGATAACCATCATTACTGTGTTGATGTGCTTCAAATTGTGTACAAACAATTGGCAATTTTAGTTTTGTATCTTGCTGTTTTCAGTTAAGTATTATCATAGGACTTTCTCCTGGTCATTAAAATGTTTTATAAAACTTAATTTTTAATGATTGTGGAATATTTCATTAAATGAACCAATCCCTAGGGAGATGTTTATGCACTGTACAATTTTCCAGCTATCATGCTACATTGAAAATTCTTGTATTTAAATCATTGTCCTCAGCTCTGATCATTTCCATAAGCTTAATTCCTTGAAGTGAAACGACATGGTCAAAGCAAAGATGACTGTTTTGTTCTTTTTATGTTTTCTTGCTTTTTAAATCAACTTTTTTGAGGTATAAATTATGTACAGTGAAAGGCACCCATTTTTAAAAATTGAGTTATATGTGAGATATAACACTGTGCAGGGTATATAATACATTGGTTTGATACATTTGTATTGCAGTATGATTGCCAATAGTAGCATTGGTTAACACCCCTATCTCGTCATGTAATTATTATTTCTTTTAGCTCTGGGAAAAATTAATATCTAGTGTCTTAGCAAGTTTATCGTTTATAGTACAGTTTTGTTGTCTATAATCACTGTACAGGTACACTTCATTTCATTGTACTTTGCAGATATTGTGTTCTTGACAAATTGAAGGTTTGTGACAACCCTGCATTGGTCAAGTCTATCAGTGCCCTTTTTCCAAGAGCATTTGCTCACTTTGTGTCTCTGTCACATTTTGGTAATTCTCACAGTATCTACAACTTTTTCATTGTTATTATATTTGTTATGGTGATCTGTGCTCAGTGATCTTTGATGTTACTATTATAATTGTTTTGGGCTGCCGTGAGCTACGCCCATATAAGATAGTGAACTTAATAAATGTGTGTGTTCTGACTGCTCCACCAACAGGCTGTTCCCCCACCTCTCTCTCTGTCCTTGGGCCTCCCTCTTCCCTGAGACACACAATATTGAAATTAGGCCAATTAATAACCCCACAATGGCCTCTAAGTGTTCAAGTGAAAGAAGTCAATCCATGCGGCAAATGTCATCTGTGGTCTTACTTTTGGAAATTGCCGCAGTTACCCTGACCAGTCAGCAGCCACCAACATCAAGGCCAGACCCTCCACCAGCAACAGATTAGACTCGCTGAAGGCTCAGATGATGGTTAGCATTTTTTTTAGCAATAAATTGTTTTATTTATTTATTTACTTATTTATTTTTGCCTTTTTTTGAATTTTATTTTATAATAAATTGTTTTTTAATTAAGGTCTGTAGGTTTTTTTTTTAGACAAAGCTATTGTACATTATAATATCGTAGTGTTAAGAGACTACAGAATAGTGTGAATATAATTTTATATGCCCTGGGAAACCAAAAAATTCACGTGACTCGCTTTATTGAGATATTTGCTTTATTGTGATGGTCTGGAACTGAACCTACAATAACTCTGAGGTCTGCCTGTACCATGTATTAGTCTCCAGGACTTATTTATCTACTAGTTACAACTATGTACCCTTACACACCATCTGTCCCATTCCTCCACTCTCAGCCCCTGATAACCACTGTTTTATTTTCTGCTTTTCCAATTTTGATTTCTTTTTAGATTCCACATGTAAGAGGTATTATACACTATCTGTTCTTCTCTGACTTATTTCACTCAGCATAATGTCCTCATGGTCCATCCACATTGTTGCAAATGGCAGAATTTCTTTTCTCAGGGCTGAGTAAAAATTTTAAGTGTAGAATCTGATGAGTTTTGACATGTATGTACTTTTATAATCACATCCCAATTTTAAGTATTTATTGTTTTTTAGTTTTTAGTTCAATTTTGTTGGGCTTGATTATTTTTAGTACCCACACTGACAGATTTCTTTCCAAATAATTATATCAAGTTGTAGATACACCAGCAATGCATATTTTCCTAAGTATTGGTTATTCTCTCTTATTAATTTATTGAACAAAAAGAAATAGCATCTTGTTTTTACATTTGTTTTTTTGATTAGGAGTGAGGTGTTGGATTTTTCTATGCTTTTTTTTTACTAGTTGTAAGACTGCTCTTGGAATTGTCTGTTCATGTGGTTTGTCTATCCATTCTGCCTTGGTCTTAATGTTCTTTTTTCTTGTTTCTGTAAGTTCCTTAACTCTAGTCATATTTGCTGCAGATATTTTCTCCCAACTCTCTCCTTCTCCCTATGGAAAGTTTTAGATTTATTTATCTCATACCTTTTGATAAACAGTCTATGTTATGTACTTCTAGTTTTTCTATGGCTATATTAAGAATTTCAGCCATCTGGAATTTATCATAGCTCATGTGCTTGAGGATCAATTTTAGACTAACAATTTTAGACATACAGTATGCCTCAAGTGATACGGTGGAGGCATTGCTTTTTAAAAACAAGGATACCTTCATCACTTGTATGTTTTGGAAGTTCTGGACAAAACCAGTAAGACATGAAGTGGAAATGGAAAAAAAATATGTTGAACAGAAGGAAAATTACTAAATCATTGTAGAAATCCTTATTTTAGCATGATTGCTGTCACTAATGGGTTCAGGTACAACATAGACAGTCAAAAGCAAGACCCATTTAGAAACATATAAAAATGAGATTTCATACCTAAAAACAACCCAATGTATGAAATAAGTAGGAATACTTCTTAAAACAAATATGTTATAAATTATCAGTGGTGAGAGGAAGAAATACACACACACACACACACACACACACACACACACACGGATAGAGCTATGCCATATTGCAGGGTAGAAATACCAAATATTGCCATTCATCTCTCCCAAGTTAAATCCCAGGGATTTAGCTTTAATGCAGTTCTAGTTACATTTCAGTAGACTTTCTATGGGAATGTTTTCTGTAGAATCAATAGGTAAAGTTATCTTAAAAAACTCTGTAAAATACCTGACAGATACTGTTATAATTGGGAAAAGACCAATAAAGAATAGTGTTCACTGTTAAAAAAATTTGCAATGTACAAGTTAAAATGAAAAAGAAAATTACCTGTGGTCCCATCTTTCTATAACCATTTGCTAATATTTTGCCATATATTTTCTGGTCTTTTACCTTTCTATCTATAAATATATTTTTAAAATCTCAAATATATATTTTTGCTGTTTTTTTTTAACGACAGAATTATTTATCTTCTTTTCCCATTAGTATTTCCTCAAGCATAATTTTTAAGGCCATCTGATATAAGTGTGCAGTAAGTTCTCCCAAGATAACTTTGAGATATCTTTGCTTGGATCTCTCATTTCCTTAGGCTAAACCCCTTAAAGTGGAATCACTATGTTTATAAAGAGGGACATTATTAAGGCCTTATCTTGTCTGTCTTCTTGAAGTTGTCATATTCTTTCTGGAAAGGTTGTGTGGCTTTATGGCCAGACTAAGAGGACAAGAGTGTCAGTTTAAAGGATTAGCCTGATTAGCAGGAGAGGAATGGTTCTCACATGGAAGGAAGAATAAGTAAAGGTATAGCCCATAGAAGTGGGAAAGTATGTTTGGGGCACCCGAGTGGCTCATTTACCTGGAGCTTTGAAACATGAGATGGAGTGGTGAGTGATGGATGGGGCCAGACTGGAGGAATCTGGATTATTAGGTGGTGAGTCAGCGAGCCGGGAAGGGTTTGGGTGGGGACACGACATTACCAGCTGGGCTGTGGGAAGAAGGGTCTGTCCTGTCCTGCAGGCAGTGGGTGGTCAGGGGGAGGTGCTGGGGGCCGGGCTCCCCTCGAGGTAGGCATTGCAGTCTGGATCAGTGGGAGTTAGGACTCAACAGTGGGAAAGGGGCTCTGGTGAAGGGGTGGGATGGAAACAGTTGGGAAGGCAGACTCAGAATGCTTGACTGATGTGGGTGTGAGACGGAAGCTGCAAGAAGACCCTGACACTAAGAGAAAGAGCTGATGTTAGAGATTTCAAGCTGGAGGGGCTGGCTGCCCCCCTGGGAGGGAATGTTGGGACTAAGGGTGTAGGTTTGAGGGAGGCTGGGAGGTAGGGTTGCCAGGGAAAATACATGATGCCCAGCTCCATTTGAATTTCAGATAAGCAATATAACTTGTTAGTAGAAATACATTCCCAATATTGCCTGGGACATACTTACACCACAAACATTACCATTATTTACTGCTTATTCAAGGTTCATTTTATTTGCTAATTGGGCAGCCCTGCTTGGGGGTCAAAGTGCAGAGAAACCTAGACCCTCCGGTGCACCCAAGCTAGTGTGTTTCAAATAAAGACTCAGAACCAGCGTTTCAGTTAATTAAATCTTGAATTTCGCTTCGGCTCATCCTAAAGTTTCCTTTAAGTCCCAAGGAAAGATGAAAAAAAGGAAAAGAATAAAAAGCCCAGGGCCTTTGATTAGATTGGCCTTGGTGAGATCTGCTGGGTTCACAGCTTTGCTCACACAGCTGCCTTGGGTGGGCATGAGCAGAGGACAGACCTACAGGGCACAAGGCCTGCCCTGTGCACTCAACACAGAAAAGGGGGTTTGCTTACATTCAGATGCTCGTGCTTGCACAAAAAAGACCCTGGAAGGATGCTACGTGAGAAAATGTTCAAAGTGTCCTCCCTCTGGGGAGGGGAGGGGCACCCAGTCCTGGGAAGACTTTTCGTTACTGTTCTTTTTATATTTTGAATTATTTTTTTTTAAAGTAGGTACATATATTACCCTTTGAAATAAACTTTTTGAAAGCTGGAACATGCATTTACCCAGAAAATGGCAAAGCTGTCACCTCGTCTAACAGGACAGCGTGAAGGGTGCAGGAATGTGAGTGCCACAAGGGCAGGGAATCATATCGCCATTCGGTGTTGTAGCCCCAGGCCCTAGACTAGTGCCTGGCCCCTAGTAGGCACTCAACAAATAAGTATTTATTAAAGGGATTAAGGACTGGCCCAAACATTTTGTGATCTAACCACAGAAGGAGATGTTTGTACTTCTCAAGTTTCATTCATTTTAGGAAGAGGCAGTGAAGGAACCACATGCGTGGTATTTAAGGAAGCCCACTTCACTGGGCCATGTGGTCATTCTCAAAAAGAGTTGACGCTGTGGGAATGAAGGAAACTGCCGTGGAGAGAGAAGGACAAGAAGCTGTCCACCTTTGGGGTGAACAGAGAGAGACAGCGTGGAAATAGACTGAGGGTGTGGGTGGGGGGCCAGGTGAGCATGCCCCCCAGCAATCCAAGGACCAGAGCTTCTGGGAGGAGAGATGGTCACCTCTATCAAAACATTCTACCATGTGGTCCAGCAATCCCACTCCTGGGTATATTTCTAGAAAAAAATGAAAACACTAGTTTGAAAAGATACATGCACCCCAATGTTCATAGCAGCACTATTTACATTAGCCAAGACATGGAAGCAAGCTAAGTGCCCATCAACGGACAATTGGGGACTTCCCTGGTGGCGCAGTGGTTAAGAATCTGCCTGCCAATGCAGGGGACACGGGTTCGAGCCCTGGTCAGGGAAGATCCCACATGCCGCGGATCAACTAAGCCCGTCTGCCACAACTACTGAGCCTGTGCTCTAGAGCCCGCGAACCACAACTACTGAGCCCACGTGCCGCAACTACTGAGACCACCTGCCACAACTACTGAAGCCCACATGCCTAGAGCCTGTGCTCCACAACAAGAGAAGCCACCACAATGAGAAGCCCACGCACCACAACGAAGAGTAGGCCCCGCTCGCCACAACTAGAGAAAGCCAGCATGCAGCAACAAAGACCCAACACAGCCAAAAATAAATAAAATTAAGTCTTAAAAAAAAATCTTATTAATCATTAAAAAAAAAACAATTGGATTAAGAAGATGTGGTATAAACATACAATGGAACATTTCTCAGCCATAAAAAAGAATGAAATACTGCCATTTGCAGCAACGTGGATGGACCTGGAGAATATTATGCTTAGTGAAGTAAGTCAAAGACAAATACTATATGATATCACTTACATGTGGAATCTAAAAAATAATACAAATGAATCTATATTCAAACAGAAACATATAGCACAGGGAACTCTACTCAAAAGAATCTAAACAAGAGTGGATATATGTATATGTATAACTGATTTACTTTGCCGTACAGCAGAAACTAACAACATTGTAAATCAACTATACTTCAATAAAAATAAAATAAAATAAAATAAAAAAGAAACAAAACAAAACGGAAACAGCCTCACAGACATAGAAAACAAACTTGTGGTTACCAAAGGGGAAAGGGACAAATTAGGGGTATGGGATTAACAGATACAAACTACCATACATAAAATAGATAAGCAACAAGGATTTACTGTATAGCACAGGGGATTATACCCATTATATTGTAACAACCTATAGTGGAATAGAATCTGCAAAAACACTGAATCACTATGCTGTACACCTGAGACTAACACAATATTGTAAATCAACTATACTTCAATTAAAAAAAAATATATATATACATATATTCAACAGACAACCCTGTGTGTTTTCAAAGGACAGGATATACAATGGTAGTCTTTCTGGAAAAAACGATGCCTCCTCCTATACAGAGAACCCTCACAGCATTTGGGGACACTGCCCCCCAAATGACAGGCTTTAGCAGGAAAGACCATTTCTTGCCCCACGTTGTTTCTGACTTGTCATCCTGATCAAGGCTGAAGCACGACCATGGGTAGGCTTGGTGCTTCCAGGCCCTTATTTGGATGTTTGAAGGGCCAAATTGCCCCTCAAAGCGCGGGCTTCTCACTGCGGTGGCTTCTTGTTGCGGAGCACGGGCTCTAGGCACGCGGGCTTCAGTAGTTGTGGCTCGCAGGCTCTAGAGCTCAGGCTCAGTAGTTGCAGCGCATGGGCTTAGTTGCTCCACGGCATGTGGGATCTTCCCTGACCAGGGCTCGAACCCGTGTCCCCTGCATTGGCAGGCGGATTCTTAACCACTGCGCCACCAGGGAAGTCCCCAATTGTCTGTTGATGGGCATTTAGTTTGCTTCCATGTCTTGGCTAATGTAAACATTCTTCTGTTCCTTTCAGAACGCGGTCTCCAAGTACGGCTCTCAGTTCCAAGGCAATTCCCAGCACGACGCCCTGGAGTTCCTGCTCTGGTTGCTGGATCGTGTGCACGAGGACTTGGAGGGCGCGGCCTGGGGGCTGGGGTCCGACAAGGTCAGTCGCCCTCAAACAACACGTTGTGTTTGATTTTCTTTTTTCCCCTTGCACATTTACTCAGCTCTTCAAAACTAAATCTTGAAATTCGGATCCGTAGATTTTTGTGTATTCTGGCTGCTGTTCACATGGTACCGTTCCCTGCTCCTTCCTCTTTGCCTCTTTTGTTTTAGACCAGACGTTTCCTCCCATTGCTGTTCCTCATCCTCTTTAATCCC
The DNA here is from genome assembly GCF_025265405.1 of Mesoplodon densirostris. NCBI lineage: Eukaryota > Metazoa > Chordata > Mammalia > Artiodactyla > Ziphiidae > Mesoplodon > Mesoplodon densirostris. The sequence continues at coordinate 42,172,905 of NC_082678.1, read as the reverse complement.
AGTGATATGGTGAATAGGGTTTCTGTTTGGTTTAAAGTTTGAAAAAAAAAATCTCCTTTTTGTCAATATCCTATGCCTTAGTATGGTCATCTGAGGCCATGAGTGCCATTGCTTATTATTTTTAGATGCTTCCATTTTAACTCCACCCTTGCTTTTTTAGTTACTTATCCTACAGAGCAAGCGATTCCCAATCTTTTTTCTCAAGACACAGGATGGATGATCTTTACATGTGTGCACTCAGCAGTCTCAGATTTGGATGAAACCTCAAACTTTTGGGAGTAAGAAAGCCCTACGATCATTTGTAGTAGCCACCGCTAGTTGATAAATCAGCTGTGTTCTCTAGGGGCCTTGCTAAATAAAGATCAGTGATGGGTTCTACTCTAATCCTATCCTTTTCTCTCTCTCTTAAGAAAGTAAAAACGAGTGCAGTTATTATTCCATCAGTGAGCAAAGTTATTACAACAATATCCATGAATAATCTGCTATAATTTAAAAAATGTTTCACAAGCTTTGGTAATTAATCAGTCGCATATTACTTTTTATGTGTCTCAAAACTGATCCAGATGCAGCTACAAGAACTGCTTTACTTGTTTTTTGTTTGTTTTAATTCTGGACATTTTTTTCCCATCCCCCTCATGAATCAATTAAAAAGCCCTCTGGAAGTGTTTCAATCTTTCACCCGTTACCTTCCCATCCTTACATTATCTGCCCAGAGACCATTATTCTAGAGTAATAAAGATTGAATGGAAAAATGTGACACAAATGGACCTATCTACAAAACAGAAACAGACTCCCAGACATAGAGAACAGACTAGTGGTTGCCAAGGGGGAGGGGGTTGGGGGAGGGAAGTATTGGGAGTTTGGGATTAGCAGATGCAAACTAGTTTATACAGGATGGATAAACAACAAGGTCCTACTGTATAGCACAGGGAATTATATTCAATATCCTGAGAAAAATCATAATGGAAAGGAATATGAAAAAGAAGGGACATATATGTATAACTGAATCACTTTGCTGTGCAGCGGAAATTAACACATTGTAAATCAACTATATTCAATAAAATAAATTTTAAAAATATAAATAAATAAATAAATGGGGGAGATTGAATGGCAGTCACAGTTTGTAGGATGAATGAATCGAGATATGTAATGTGCAACGTGATGACTGTAGTTAATAATACCATATTGAGTGCTGGAAATTTGCTAAGAGAGTAGATTTCAGGTCCTCTCACCACACACACCAAAAGGTAACTACATGAGGAGATGGATATGTTGGTTGGCTTGACTGAAGTAATCATTTCACCATGTAGATGTGTATCAAATCGTCATGTTGCACTCCTTAAATACATACAATGTTTATTTAAAAATAAAATGGCTCAAGAAGCTGAGTCATGTTTTTTCTTAACTTGTCCACACAGCCAGCTGTTGTCTTTGTTTCTTTCCCTTTTAAAAATGACAAGCGGCAACTTTAAGAAAAGGAGGGCATAACCATCTATGTCTTGAATAAAGAATAGACCTCTTTTAAACAACAATATAATGTAGAAGCTAAGAGCTTGACAGAGCTGCAGAAAGAGTACTCATGTCTGAGACATCAGGTTGCCAAATGCATGGAACAGGGAAGATAATGATTGTACAGTATTCTGTACTCCTCAGAGCACATCTTGGAGTGTTATACACAGTATGAGTAGCTACTATCATTTGTGGGGTGTTGTTAGAGTTATTATCCCCATTTTATATATGGGTAAACCAAGAATCAGAGAAGCTATGTAACCTTCCTGAAGCAGCACAGCTTAAGAAGAGGTAGAGTCAGGATTCAAATCCACGGGAGGTCTGGCTTGAAAGCCTGTTTTCTTATCTTAAAAAGAACCATCCCAGGACTTCCCTAGTAGTCCAGTGGTTAAGACTTCACCTTCCACTGCAAGGGGCACAGGTTCGATCCCTGGTTGGGGAACTAAGATCCCGCATGACAAAAAGATAGAAAAATAAAAAGAACCACTCCATTCACCCCCAAAACACACAAATGAAACAAAGCAAAAACTTCACCAAACAGAACCTGGGAGGACCAGACACTTAAAGGTTATGGTGGTTTCTCTGGGTTGTGGGATTATGGGTGATTTTTCTTATATGTACAATGATTTCCTGTTTATCTAATTCAGACCCTTTTAGTTGCAACTTGGTCCAACGTAAGGAGAGGGCATTTATTGTCTTTTAGAACTTGTGAGTCCAAGGGTTGATCCAGCTTCAGGTAAGGCTGGATCCAAGGTCTCTTTATCTCTTGTCTTTCTCTTCATTCTCAGACTGACTCTGCCCATCTAGTGGAAGGAGGGGCCCCTGCAATGCTCATAGAGCCTTTTTCACTTGGGATTCCAGAAAAAGCCCAGGCAAGAGTCCGATTGTCTTAGCGTGGCTCACATGTCCATTCCTGGGCAGGTGGCCAGCAGGATGGAATATTCTGATTGGGCACATGGGTTCCATGCCTGTGGGGTGAACTCCACCCAAATCACATGGGTAAGGAAGGTTTCTGTAGAGCTGGGGCACGTTGGAAAGGAATGCTGAGATGACAAGTGTGTCACTACACTGTGTTCCATAATCTTAGCGTGAACACATTTTGAAATCAGAATGATGTATTAAAAAGATATACTGTTTATTGAAGTGTGTTATGTGCCAGGCGTTTCATATGATGCTTTTCATGACTCATTTCACTGATGCATAGGAGACACTCAATAAACCCCTGAATGGTTGAATAAATTAAGTAGTTATCATGCTTTAATATTTGATAACTCATAATAAGGATAATAATAAGTAACTCATAATAAGGTTAATTCATATATTACAGTTAATGGAACTTTAGGTTAAATTGTCCAAGGTCATTCAACTTCTACCTGTGGAAAGAGAATCAAACCTGAGTCTGTCTATTTCAAAGCCAGTGCGCTGGATCCCTTTCCTTATCCTGAGTTTCTTGTGCCTTCTGTTTCCCACCAGAGGGAGGGAGGAGACCTGGGTGCCTCTTCCTTCTGGCTGCATCTAGGAAAGGCTTCTTGGGAGTTTTCTGGTGGCCTAGTGGTTAGCATTCCAGTCTTTCACTGCCATGGCCCCGGTTCAATCTCTGGTCAGGGAACTGAGATCCCGTAAGCCATGTGGCACAGCCAAAAAAAAAAAAAAAAGCTTTTTGTCCTGTTTTCCACTCCCTGGTTGTGCCAGGCAGTGCTTCCTACCTGGAAAGTAGGAAGGATAAACAGCCTTCCCAATTACCTTTCAGACTTCCTCTTTTGCGCCTTTGTGGGAAAGGTCTTTGGACTTAAGGATGAGGAAGAGCACAGAGAGGTTAAGTAATTTGCCCTAAGTCACACAGCAAGTCAGTCGGAGAGCCAGGATCTAGATCTAGAAAATTCAACTCTAGAACAGGGCTTCTTAGCCTCAGCACGTTTGACATTGGGGCTGGGTAATTCTTTACTGGGAGGGGGGTTGTCCTGTGCGTTGTAGCATTTGTAGCGCCCCTCTACCTACCAGATGCCGGTGGTACCCCTAACTGTGATTGATAACCAAAAATGTCTCCAGGCATGGCCAAATGTCCCCTGGCGGGGGGAGGGAAAAGCGTTTCCCCATTGAGAACCTCTGCTCTGGAGCCTTTGCTCCCAACCACAGTTCACCACCCCCAAACCTTTCTTTAAGACGCCTTTGAAAATCGGGCTGCCTGCGGAGGCCTGGCTGTGAACGCTTGAAGGTAAAAGAGCAGAGCTATTGGACTCTTGGGCACAAACTTCATTTTCTGTTTCCAAGAAGGAAAGGGACTGTCCCCTGTGTAACTCTGAACAATTTTTCTGAGGTTATTTCTGTTTCAAAACATATAAAAGCCATGTAGTTCGATTTATTTGAAACTAGAATAGAAAACATAAGGACCACTTTCTTCTCTGTTAATGCAACGATAAATGTTTTTGTCTGGTGAATAGGGCATCTTTTTACTATCCTGTAGACACTGTGACACTAGCAACCTTTTGGGTAGTTTATCTTATAGGAAATGCCACTCTTGCAGAATTAAGAAAGGGATGAGGCTGGGGAGAGGACCAGGAAGCTAACATTTATCAAGCACCTACTATGTGCCAGGCAGGATACCCACATCTTTTTTGGTTTAAATGATGGCTCCATGAGGTGGATGTAATACTGCTATTCCTTTTAGATGTGGAATGAGGCTCAGGGAGGGTTTTAGGGTCACTTAGTTAGCAGGGTAGCGCCAGCCGGGTCTCACCTGATGGACCATGCTTTGTGAGTGACTCTCTGCTGCCTCTTACCCCAGCCTTGTTTGGGATTTTCACTTTCCATACCCATCCTTGGATGGTCACATCCACAGCCTCTCTCAACACGTGCTGCCTTTTCATCTGGATGCAGAAGCAGCCTGGATCATTGTCTTTGGTTGCGAGGAACAGCAGCCAACCAGATGACCCAAACAAGAAGGGGATTCGTTGGAAGGCCAAGGGGGAGTGTGCAGAATCGAAAGGAAGGCAGAAGACCAGGCTTGGAACCATCAAGAACCAGACAGCTCTGGGGGGAGGGTGTCTCAGTGGCAGGAACAGCTCAATCCTCCAGCCTGGACACTTCTGCTAGAGTCGCTGTTTGCAGCCTTTGGGCCACTCTGCCCATGATTGACACGCAGGGCAGGAACATCTCATCCGTCTAGCTTGGGTCATGTGCCTGCCTGTCTCTTGGTCAGGGAGGACAGGACCCCCGAGGAAAGAGCCTCCCCCACCTCCCCTTGGACTGAGGCTACTGCCAAAGAAGAAGGGTCAGTCCTGAGCAGGCCCAGATGCCAGTATCTGCTCTGTATCCAAGTTCTCTCTCTCCTCCGAGCCCTTCATTTACCTGCCGTGTCTCTGCCTCGAACTTGGCTTGCCCTCCCCTCCTCCCCTGACCCACTTCTCCTTTTGCCTTTCCCTCTTCTGTTAATGGAAAGTGGTTCTCCAGGCATCAGACTGGAAGCTTGGAGCTGGCCCTGTGTATCCCTCCCTCTGTCTCCGTTTCCTTCCCCATCAGGTGCTCAGTTATGAGCTGTGCACACAGGGTGTCTTGATTGCGTTCCTACCTCCTTTTTATTTTCATGGCTGCTACTCTAGTTCACTCTGTTGGCACCCGGACTCTTGAGCCTCATAATTTGTGTCCTAACTCCAGACGCCCCCTCCTTCATCATGCCCATGCCTGTCAGGTTATAGCATGTCTCTGTGCATGTAGCCACCGCTTAGGTTCAAAACCCATTAGACACTCCCCATCATGTAACAACAGCAAACGCTTATACAGTGCTTGCTGTGTGCCAGGCACTATTCTAAGTGTTTTATATATATTAACTCTTTTAATCTCAAAATATCCCTAGCACGTTGGTACTCTCGTTCATTACCCCTTTATTAAATTGGAAAACCATGGAACAAAGAGTTTAAGTAATTGATTTAGCTGGATCAGAGGTTGAGAAACTCACAGCTAAGTGCCAGTGCAGGGACTTGAACCCCAGCAGTCTGACTCCAGCGTCTAACCCTTAACCCTGGTACTATACTGTTTACTGAACCAGGAATCTTCTTTAGGACATTTAAGACCCCATCCAACATGGTACCAGACTCTCCTCTCTAGCTCTGTTTTCTACTCCCCTTTGTACATCCTGTATTCTGGTCAAATTGGGTTGAATGAAATAGTGGGACTGACTGTTCTTAGTATTTGTCACTCTTATTTGTACCAAAATTTTATTATGAAAAATTTCAAACATGGAAAAGTTGAATTCCTTATACAGTGAATATCTCCTCCCCACCACCTAGATTCTATAATTTACATTTTACTAAAATTGTTTTATCATGTATTTATCTACCTATCCATCCGTCTGTCCACTCATCACTCCATCTTTTTCTCATCGTTTTTTTTTTTTGGATGCATTTAAAATTAAATTTCAGACATCAGTACATTTTTCCCCAAACACTTCCCCTGTGGTCCTTTCTCCTGGCTCTTTGAGGATGCTGGCCTTAAAGACGAGAGTGATGTGGCCATAAGCCATGGAATTCGCACAGCTACCAGAAGGTGGAAGAGTCAAGGAACGACCGTGTTTTCCTCCAGAACCTCCAGAGGGAGTGCAGCCTTGCTGACACCTTGGTTTCGGCTCCATGATGCTGATTTTGGACGTCCAGTCTCGAGACCTGTGAGGGGACACATTTCTGTTGTTTCAAGCCACTGGTTTGTGGTCGTTTGTTACAGCAGCAACAGGACACTTATACATAAGGGAATGTAGAGAAGGATACAATAGGACAGATTGTGGAGGGAGGAGGCTCATGCATTCATTATTCTAAGGTGCAAACCTGGTCTGTCTGTGAAAGACAATGCTTGTGTGAAGACTGGCTCCCTGGAAAATGTGGACAGAAACAGCTTAGCAGAAGATGGGCAGATTTGGTGTGGATGTATTTGAAGTGATGGCAGCTCACCCAATTGAAATGTACAGGAGGCATCTAGACACAGGGGGCCTAGAAGGATGGAGGTAAGGAACGGGGTTCTCCACCAAGGTTCATGACCTTTCAGCACACACACGCACACACACTCTCATACGCTCTCTCCTGTCTCTCTCTCCTCTCTCTCTGTCTCTCTGTCTCTGTCTCGGAATTGGGGAGGTCCAGCGGATTGAAGGAGAGGTGGATTACGGTAAGACAACATGGAAGGTCCTGGTTCTGCAGGTTTAGGTCCATAGAGTGGTGCTGAGGACCCAGGAGGAGGTGTAGGTTCGCTGGTCTGAACACAGTGGAGTGATGAGAGGCACATCTGATATTGCTTCCTCTCCTCATTTCTTTGCAGCTTCAGTCTGAAGCCAGGAAGACCTCCGAGAACCTCCTGTCGCCATCAGCTCAGCTTCCTCTAGGCCAAAGCTTTGTGCAAAGCCACTTTCAAGCACAGTACAGGTAAGAATAGGGTGTGTTTAGAATCTGTCCTTAAGGGCTCAGCAAACTGCTATGCTGGTAACTAACCTCCCTTTGCCAGGTTTACCCCGAGATTACAAAACAACAGAAACCGTAAACACCCTTCTCTCTCCCATTATAAATCCCAATTAACCACTAACTTCTATTGTCTCTGACCCTCAGTATTTCATTTTTTTGTGTTTTTTATTTTATTTTTGGCTGCGTTGGGTCTTCGTTGCTGCGCGTGGGCTTTCTCTAGTTGTGGTGAGCGGGGGCTACTCTTCATTGCGGTGCGCGGGCTTCTCTTTGCAGTGGCTTCTCTTGTTGTGGAGCACGGGCTCTAGGCACGCGGGCTTCAGTAGTTGTGGCTCGCGGGCTCTAGAGCGCAGGCTCAGTAGTTGTGATGCACGGGCTTTGTTGCTCCACGGCATGTGGGATCTTCCCGGACAGTGGCTGGAACCCGTGTCCCCTGCGTTGGCAGGCGGATTCTTAACCACAGTGCCACCAGGGAAGTCCCAATATCTTTTTTTTTTTTTTTTTTTCGGTACGCGGGCCTCTCACTGCTGTGGCCCCTCCCGCTGCGGAGCACAGGCTACGGACGCGCAGGCTCAGCGGCCATGGCTCACGGGCCCAGCCGCTCCGCGGCATGTGGGATCTTCCCGGACCGGGGCACGAACCCGTGTGCCCTGCATCAGCAGGCGGACTCTCAACCACTGCGCCACCAGGGAAGCCCGGAGGGAGCTTTGAAGTGCGTATTATGGATGCGAAAGAGGAAAAAAACTCGTTTCCCTTTGCATTACTCTTGACTACTTCCACACTCACAATCCTTCTGACCCCAGACGTGTGGGTGTTTTTCCCACACCAAGCAATTCGGCGATTCTCTCTGGACGCCAACTGAGTGTCCTACAATTTAACTCAATTCTGGCACTACCTACTTAGAGTGGGCACGGACCCCGCAGGTTAAGGGCTCAGTCCCACCGGACTGCCTGCCCACCGGACACCAATTGCAAGTCCCGGGTCGTCACCTGTGTTGCTGACTGACTGGCTATAAATTGGAGGTTTTCACGGCCCCCTCCTCAGGTTCAATGATTTGCTAGAGTGGCTCACAGAACTCAGGAAAACCGTTTACTTACCAGGTTACCAGTTGATTTGGAAAGGGTATAACTCAGGAACAGCCAGATGGGAGATTCATAGAGCAAGGTCTGTGGGAAGGGGCGAGGTTCCGCACCCCTCGCTGGGTGCACCACCCTCCCAGCACCTCCCCACGGTCACCAACTTGGAAGCTCTCCCAGCCCCTTCTGCTGGGGTTTTTATGGAAGCAACATTATGTAGGCATGATTGATCCAATTATTGGCCATACGTGGTTAACTCAACCTCTGACCCCGTTCTTTTTTTCCAGGAGGTAGGGGTGGAGCCCAAAGTCCTAGCCCTCTAATCCCATGCTTGGTCTCTCTGGCAACCAGCCCCCCTCCTGTGGTTTTCTCTGGGGGCTTTCCAGGTATCACCTCGTTAGCATAAACTCAGGTGTGGTGGGATGGGGTTTGTCATGAATAGCAAAAGATGCTCCTTTTACCTTCATTCTTGCTCTTATCACTTAGGAAATTCCAAAAGCTGTAGGAGCTCTGTGCCTGGAACAACTGTTGGAGACCAATTATATATTTCTTATTATAAATCACAGTATCATAAGGCGTAAGGTGAGTCAGGGGAGGATTCGTGAAGAAGTGACATTTGAGCTGATCCGAGACTAAGGACCGCAAGGACCGTTTGTCGATTACTATAGAATGATGAGTAAGAAGCAAGATATTCATGCTGGAAAAAAAGACTGGTGACAGCTAAAAATAGCTGCTTTCTGCCTGCTGGTCCAGAGTTAAGAAAAAATATAGTTAGAGACGTCCATCTAGGCTAGGACTTCTGAGGTCTGAAAAGTGATTTTCTGTAGCCGTCGGTGGGCACCAGCTCCACACTGGGGCCCCTGAAGGTGGTACTTGCTGTTCTGGACCCTCTTCAGCCTCTTTTCCTCGGGGGGAGGTTGCCTGGGATGGAGGGCCACCCTGGCATCGGCCTTTATGAAATTGAAAGCTGGAAATGTTATTATGGGTTAATTCAGAGATCCCTGTTCGCTGAGATTCTCCCTCCATCTCCCTTGTCCTCCTTTTTAGGGGGCTGAGTTTTTGCCTTTGGCTGGAGGAGAGAAGGAAGAAGAATAGTACTGGGGTGCTGGAGGTTATAAACTAGAGGACAAGTAATTCGTTATTCTATATGATGATTACCACAGCCTGGAAACATCTGCAAGTTTAATAGCCAAGGATTGTTGCAACGTTGGAGTTTGGGCTACAGGTGTGATTGTGTGTGTGTGTTCATCTCTTCATAGCTTTTATTCACAGAAAGCCTACTCTGGTCCCCGTTACAGGCAGCATTCCCTTTTAGGCAGAGCATGTTTTGGAAGGCTTCCTCAGAACAGATCTTGGAGAGGTGACATTTTGCTTGTGTGTCATCATAATTACCTTGCCGACTTGGACATCCGTCTCGCCAGCCAGCGAGCAGGTGAAGCTGGCCAGGTTGGAGGTGTCAGACGTATATTCAGCAGCAGTGAGAGGCCAGAATGTGACACGAGCAGTGCCATTTCGGGACATTTGTAACCAGTGGAGAGCAAAGAGCAGTTCTGAGTTTCAGCAGCAGGTGAGAGGCTGGCTTTGGGACAGAAGCAATTTGACAAGGAGGATGAATAGCTCAGGGAGATGGGCAAGTGAACATTGAAGGGCACTGGGGTGCTTTTCTGTCTCTTTCCTCTGTGAGTACCTGGGAGATAGCAGGACAGGACCGTGAAACTCTGGGGGAGACGGCAAGGACGAAAGGACCCCCAGGCCACATTTGAGGTGTAGATGGAGCCTGGTAACATCTGGAGTTTTCTGTGAAAGTGACACCGCCCTTCCCCCTGATCTGTTGGTCACACTCACTGTCCTCATTTCTCATCCTTTGAGGAACAGGTGCGTTTCATGTCCTCTCTGTGGTTTATTATGAAAACAATATATTTTCCCCATTCTTTAAATACAAAGTTAGGCTGTTCTGTGATTTCGCCAAACTACACATCTCTTGCTCCCTGCCAGAGATTCATGGCTTAATCTAAAGGCCATATCCCTGAATCAGTTGACTATGATGTATCTGCGAGAAAAAATGCAGCCTCGCTTAGTTTTAGTAGCTTTAAAGAAAAAATGAATAAGTCAAAGAAAAATATTCCTTCTCATTTGTTCACTTAAATATGAAACAGGGATTTGGAAATTTCCTAAGGACAAAAATACATGTGTCAGGCCTATGTTACGCCACGGTACGTGATGGGTGAGGGGAGGAGAGGGGAGGGAGAGAAGCTGGGGTGGCAGAGGGACCCCCACAAATGGCAGGTCCCCCTGCTGGTTGGAGCTTGATGTCTGATGCATTCTTTTTACCAAAATATTGCTATGGTTTTCCCAGAGGGAAATTTACCAGAGAGTGATTGAACATTAAATACTCCGGTCTGTACTCCGGTCTGTTTTCTAAAGTCATGGTTGGCATTCTATTAACTTGTATCCAGGAAAGCCTACTTGCTATGAGCAGAGAGCACTGAGGGTTGCCTGGGACAACACCCTGGAAACCTCAGGGGTTCTTGCTGGGCCCTGGCTTTTTCTATTTTGTCTGCTCAATGGAAAACCAATCCAGCAGGACTGGTGCTTTCTGTCGAGATTCAGGAAACCTGATTCTGATCCCAGCTCCGGTTTTCTTGCTGACTTACCCTAGGGCTGTCCAGTGCTGAGAGCAGGACCTGTGGCGGAGTATTCTCCCCTATTCCCAAGGAAATTCATGTAGATTTTAGGAGAAGGAATGTAGCATCCAGAAACCCCTTATATCTTGGAAGAATATGGAGCATTATATGATGAAGGAAATAAACTAAGAGCACCCGGGTGGAGTATAAAACTTGCCTTTCCCTCTCAGAGATACATGCTAAATATGGGAGTGTTAAATTTCAAAGAGCTTAAAGAATATAAATAAACTATGTGGATCTGCTTGTACTAACGACTCTGAAGGAATGATGATGGGCGTTCTGGAACCTGAACCAGCTCCGACACTTAAGAGCTGTGTGTCCTTGGGCAAGTGACTTAACCTCTCTGTGTTTCAGTTTTTTCTTCTGTAAAATGGGGATCGTCCTGGTGATTATGGCTAGCACACGGGTGAATCCATGCACAATGCCCAGTTTTTAGTAAATTCTTTCACCATTAGCTGTTACTACTAGCTGCTATTTTCTGAACTTTGTTTCCTTTAGCCGTACAATAAGGCAGGTGGATTCCATCCGTGGTTCTCCGCCTGGCTGAATACTAGAGTCACCTGGGGAGCTTTTAAAATTCTGATGACTGTGCCTCTCTCTTCCTGCTTCCCTTGAAACAGAATCTCGAGGAGTGGGACCTGGACATCTGCATTTGAAAAAAGCATCCTCTGTGATTCTGGGGCCCAGTGAGGCTGAGACCTTTAAGCTTGAAAGCTGGCACAGTATCTTTCGATTTGGAGGGGTTACAGCATCCCTTCCCATACTCAGTGCACTCATACATGTGACTAAACTTTATCCTTTTTAAGAAATTGAGATGAGTCACATAACATAAAATTAACCATTTTAAGTGTGCAATTCAGCAGAATGTACACCCACCATGGTGTGCAACCACCACTTTTTTCTAGTTCCTAACCATTTTCGTCACCCCCAGAAGAAAACCTGGCACCCATGAAGCAGTCACTCCCCAGGCCTCCCTCTTCTCAGCACCTGACAACCGCCAATCTGCTTTCTGTTCCTATGGCTTTACCCACTCTGTATATTGCATATAATTGGAATCATAAATATGTGGCCTTTGGTGCCTGGCTTCTTTTACTCACATGATGTTTTTGAGGTTCATTCATGTAACAAGTGTCAGGACCTCGTGGCTGAATAGTAATCATTATGTGTCTATAACACATTTTGTTTACCCGTTTACCCATTGATGGACACTTGAGTTGTATCCACCCTTCGACTATTGTGAATAATGCTGCCGTGAACCTCTGTGTACAAGGATTTGAATACCTGTTTTCAATTCTTTGTGGTATAGATCTCGGAGTGGAATTGCAATGGTGGCTCTCTAATTAACTTTTTGAGGAACTGCCAAACTGTTCAGTGTGATTAAACTTTAATGTGTATCCTCCACCCTCACAGATCTTCCTTGACCTGTCCCCACTGCCTGAAACAGAGCAACACCTTCGATCCTTTCCTGTGTGTGTCACTGCCTATCCCATTGCGACAGACGAGGTACGTGAGCATCATGCCCGTGAACTTGATGTTCATCCTTGGGAATCTTTTGGGCTTGCAGCTGCATTTTCTCTTTTGCTTCTCAGCCAAGCTTTGCAGCTTGGGGACATTCAATGATTGAATGTGACAATTTACGTGAAAGGTTACAGAGTCCCTTCTTTAGCCAAAGAAGGAATTATAAACATGCTTTTGTTTATCAGCCCTGTTGCCAGGCTTACGTCTTTGGCCCATTTAGAAGCCAGCACCGGCCAGTTGGTACCACTCAATCAGACAGGGGCGAACTGGAGAAAATCTGTCACCCTCTGCTTTCCCCTGCTTTATTTCCAAATCCTTTTTCTTCTTAGTGAAGGTGTAGGAAAAGGTTTATTTAAGGAGCAAAGAAAAAGGAAAAGGGCTGTTGGGAGATATGAGGAAAAAAAAGAAAAGAGGAGGCAGGGTTAGGTAGGAGGTGTGGTCACTGCAAAAGTAAGAAGCACGTAGTGCAAGTGTCCCAGAAGTCCAGGGCTTAGCAGTGACTGTCAAGGCAATGGCCAGTGTCAGTCTCATGGAATTTTAGCGAACTATATGGGGCGCCTTCACTGTCACAGAAGGTGGCATTTCTTCTCTGGGTTCCTCACCTTTGTAAAAACCATTTCTCTTGCCCTCTGTCTGTTGACATTCTCCATCTTTTGGATGCAGTGAAGACATGATGGCTTTGTAAAGCCTTTCCTGGCAACTTAATCCCCCTTTCTGCTCTGAATTCCTGTGCTGCTGATTGTCTATGCCACAAATATAACACTGGCTTATCCTATCATCAGATGACAGCTACTGTTAGATATGAGCTGTGATACCTGGCCTGATGCAGCATAGTACAGTGGTTAGGACCACTGGCTCTGGGGCCAGACTGCCTGGGTTCAAGTCCCAGTTCTGCTAATTAGTTGTATGAATTAGATAATTACTGCAGTATAGAGCAGGGGAAACAGGAGCTGGAGGGGTGAGCCCTGGTGTGCTGCTGGGGGTAGTAGGAAGTAGAACCAGAGAGAGAGTCCAGAGAGGTTGGGGGGCAGAAGGGCTGTATCCCATCACCAAGGGAGAACTTCAGGAGGAAAGGAGAGCCTCATCAGCAGTGGTGAGTGGTCCTGGAAGAAGCTTGACTGCTCTACTTCTCAGACTTCGAAGTTTCCTTTTGCTTAAGATTATCTATTTAACAAACAGAACCTTGAGACTGTATAGATCTGTACAGATGGCCCCTGACTTACGATGGTTTGGTATACAATATTTTGACTTTACAATGGTACGAAAGTGATGCGCATTCAGTAGAAACGGTGCTTCACATTTTGAATTTTGATCTTTTCCCAGATGAGCAGTATGAGGTATGGTCCTCTTGTGAGGCTGGGCAGGGGAGCACCACAGCTCCCAGTCCAGCCTGGTGATCACGAGGGTAAACAACCGATACACTGAAAATCACTGTTTTTCACTTTCCGTATAGTATTCAATATATTACATGAGCGATTCAACGCTTTATTAGCACGGAAGCTTTGTGTTAGATGATTTGGCCCAACTGTAAGCTAATGTAAGTGTTCTGAGCACGTTCAAGGTAGGCGGGGCTAAGCTGTGATGTTCGGTAGTTTAGTTTTATGAAATGTATTTTCGATTTAAGATGTTTTCAATTTACAATGAATGGGTTTATCGGGATGTAATCCCATCGTAAGTTGAGGAAGGTCTGTATTGTGATTCTTAATCAAATATCTTTTATTTTTAACTTGCTGGAAAAGTACACTCAGCTGAGACCCTTGGAGATTTGGCTCTCCACTGCCACCTGGTGACAGCATACCTAAAGGGCAATGACCCGACCAGGAAGCAGAGATTTGCCTAAGTGCTGAGCTTGACCCATTATCAGTGATGGTGGCAACAATCCATGTCAGTCCTTTAAGGATGTGGCCTCCTTCCTATTTTCCAGATTCTTGAGCGTCACCTTGGTCTTCCCCTCTAAGAGCCAGCGGTTCCTGCGGGTTGGCCTGGCCGTGCCAATCCTCAGCACGGTGGCAGCCCTGAGGAAGATGGTTGCAGAGGAAGGTGGCATCCCTGTGGATGAGGTGTGATGGGGCCTGGTGATGGGATGATGGATGCTAACTGGGCCGGCTGTCTAGGGTGTTTAGGTTAATTTCTGGCTCCCGGTGACTCCTGAGTGGCTCCTGAGTTTCCGTTTGATTAATAGTCCCTGGTGTCTGTGCTGACGGGGCCTTGACCTCTCCCTGCATTTTCACAGAGTAACCAGAAAAGGATACCACCTTTGTCTTTCAGCTGAGTACCATTCTATGAACTTTATAGCTAATTTACTCCTCACCACCATCCTGTGAGGTAGATATTACAATTATCCTCATTTTAGCAGCAAGCACTGAGAAGTTGAGTGACTTGCCCAAGGTCACACAGCTGGTAAGTGGCTGGGCCAGGATTTGAAATCAAATGCAGATGGTTTGATTTCACAACCACTATTCTATACTTTCACTCCCGAGAATATAAGCCAGGAGACTGAAGGGACAATAAATGAAATATAAGGAACTACTGAAGTAACTTGTGGTGTGTATATGAGAGAGGCAATTTGGAAGAGAGTGGGATGGACGTGCTCCAATTTTTTTTTTTTAGCGTCTTGGTAAAGAGTTTGGATTCACTTGACTTTGGAGGGCAGACTCCTAACAGGGACCCCCATGAAAGGACAGGGTAGAAGTGATGGTGGTGAAAAGCAATGCAGTATGATGAGAAGGGCTCGCAGTGGGGTTCTAACTGTGATTCAGTCCCTTCTAGTTTTCTGACCTTGGACAAAGTAATTAGTCCTCTGTTTGTTTAACTGTAAAATGGAAATTTTACACTTCCCTGGTGACCTCGTGGGATTGTTTTCTAATTAAAGAGTATTTTTAACCTTTTTGTTAAGGAATAACATAGGTACAAGAAAGTGTCCATGTCTTAGGGTTATAACTTGAATTTTTGCATGCGTGTACATACGTGTAACCACCATGATTCTTGAGGCTTTCCCTCACCCCAGTGGTCTCCTTCCTGCCCCCACCCAGTCAATCCCTCTGATCTCTCTCACAATTTTAATGAGGATCTCAACTGGGGAAAAAAATGTGTGTATCTTGCTTTGTAAACCCAAAGTGCTATATGGGAATCTATAGTGAGGGAGAGAGTAGGAGAGTGGGTGAGAGAGAGTCTTGGGGGAAAAAATAGCAGTAATAAAAGATCAAAAGGGGAGAAGTGTAAGAGAGGTAGAGTTTGAAACTTTAAGAGAGTAAAAGGACTGTCAGGAATTTAAAAGGCGTGATGGGGACTTCCCTAGTGGTGCAGTGGTTAAGAATCCACCTGCCAATGCAGGGGACATGGGTTTGAGCCCTGGTCCAGGAAGATCCCACATGCCACGGAGCAGCTAAGCCCGGGTGCCACAACTACTGAGCCTGGGCTTCAAAACCCCCGAGCCACAACTGCTGAGCCTGCGTGCCACAACTACTGGAGCCCATGTGCCTAGAGCCCATGCTCTGCAATAAGAAGATCCACCACAATGAGAAGCCCGTGCACCACAACAAAGAGTAGACCCCACTCACCGCAACTAGAGAAAGCCTGCGCATAGCAACGAAGACCCAACACAGCCAAAAATAAATTTAAAAAAAAAAGACTTATAGGGGACTTCCCTGGTGGCACAGTGGTTAAGAATCTGCCTGCCAATGCAGGGGACATGGGTTCGATCTCTGGTCCGGGAAGATCCCACATGCCGCAGAGCAACTAAGCCTGTGCGCCACAACTACTGAGCGTGCGCTCTAGAGCCCGCAAGCCACAACTACTGAAGCCCGCACCCTAGAGCCCGTGCTCCGCAATAAGAGAAGCCACAGCAATGAGAAGCCCGCGCACTGCAACAAAAAGTAGCCCCCACTCACCGCAACCAGAGAAAGCCCGTGCACAGCAACGAAGACTCAATGCAGCCAAAAATAAATAAAAAAATATTTTAAAAAAAAAGACTTATAAATAAATAAATAAAAGGCATGATGTGTTTGTTAAGTTCCCTTTGAGAAACTAGAGGAAAAGTGATCTTCCTCATTCCAGGTGATCTTGGTTGAACTTCATCCCAGTGGACTCCAGCGGTCTTTCTTTGATGAAGAGGACTTGAATACTATTGCAGAGGGAGATAATGTGTATGCCTTCCAAGCCCCTCCTTCACCTGGCCAGGAGATGCTCTCAGGTACAAGAGTGCTTTGCATAATTTTATTTGGATATTATGAGTTATAGGTTGGAGAGGATACTCATTGGGTGCTAAGGCAAAAGACACTTAATTTTAGTACTTGGAAATATCAGGCTTATTTTCTCTGATATTTGTTGTACAGATGGTTGATTATAAAAGTTAATGAACTAAGACAGGGGTTCTTGAAGGCTTAGTATCAGAGCCACCTGGAGATCTTGTTTAAACAGATGTCTGAGCCCTACCCACAGTGTTTTTGACTCCGTAGGCCAGGGGTGGGGCCGGAGAAATTACATGTCTAGCAAGTTCCCAGGTGATGCTGATGCTGCGGGTCCTGGGACCACATTTTGAGAACCACTATTCAGAATAGGTGCTGGGGTAATCTTTGTCTTCAGGACTCTTATGGTTCAAGGTCAGTGCCTGAAGTAAAACTGTTACAAACTGGAGCATAGATGGCCAAAGAGGTTATTAAATGACTTTTTGTTAACAGTCCCACTTCCCTATGTTAACTTTTCCTAAACTTTGGATAGGCAGAGATGGTCAGTTTCTGACAGCCTTTCATTGTAGGTCAGTATCCATTTTAGTCCAATTAGCCAGTCAGTAAGGCTCATATTTAGAGGACCTTGTGCCAGTGTTACACACATACCCCAGATGAATCCTATGCCCTGGACCATATCCTTGGCCAGCCTAGGTGGCAGGCAGGCTGTGGGAACCAAGTGTCTGCAGTTGCTGTGAGTCAACAGAGAGACTCTGGGCCTGGAACAGGACATTGACAGGCCCTGATTATGTGATAACTCAGTGAAATAGCCCTCTTTTCAAATTCAATCACAGGACACATCTGTGCCTTAAAAGTAAAATTTCAGAGCTGACTGGAAATTGAGGATGGTCCAATTCCTCAACAATAAAGATTCTTACCTTCTCTCTGTACCCCTTACATTGGCGTTCTAAGACAGCGGATACTCTACAGCTCTCTTATCAAAGCATACAAGCAACCAAAATCATTTTGGTGTATTTTTCAGATTGGCTTTGAAAAGTATTAATTAAAATCCCTGCCTATACTTTAAAATTGGCTGACCACAACAGCAAATTCACTACCATGTATATCATCTTATGCCAGGTGCCTGATGGAACAAGTGCCATGAACCTTAATATCACTTCCCCTGAAGCCTTCCAGTGTCTCCCAAGGGTGGTTAATGGATGATCAAAGAGAAGAGGGGCTAGAAGCCAGGGTTCTGACCCAGCGCAGCAGCTCCTTTAAGAACACAAATGTAATTCTCGCCCTTCAGCTCGTCCATCTGGTCTACCCATCTCCCCACGCTTGGCAGTCCGCGAGGGTCAGCGATTACCCCCGCCCGTCCACAGTGAGACCACGGTGCTAATCCTCTTCTGTAATTTGGTGGGCTCAGGGCAGCAGGCCAGCAGGTATGCTTAACTTCATCCTTCTTTTACATGATGTCTGGGTTGTGTCAACATGTACTTGGAATTTGCACTAGAATAATTCTAATTTGAAAAAAATTAAATATCCATTCTCAAAGTTGATCAACAAGGAGTAGGGAGTACGGTACTTCCTGATCAAGAGGATCAGAAAGGGCTTCCCTGGTGGCGCAGTGGTTGAGAGCCCGCCTGCCGATGCAGGGGTCACGGGTTCATGCCCCGGTCCGGGAGGATCCCACATGCCGCAGAGCGGCTGGGCCCGTGAGCCATGGCCGCTGAGCCTGCGTGTCCGGAGCCTGTGCTCCGCAACGGGAGAGGCCACAACCGTGAGAGGCCCGCGTACCGCAAAAATAAAAATAAAAAAAGAGGATCAGAAATAACTGCCTTAAGCACATGGCTAACATTGTCCTTAACAGTTGAGCATCAGAGGTTTCCCTATTGGTTTTAGGAACAATGATTTTTGCTCTCACCATTATTTTATTTGATTTTTTTTGTGGTATGCGGGCCTCTCACTGTTGTGGCCTCTCCCGCTGCGGAGCACAGGCTCCGGACGTGCAGGCTCAGCGGCCATGGCCCACGGGCCCAGCCGCTCTGCGGCATGTGGGATCCTCCCGGACCGGGGCACGAACCCGTGTCCCCTGCATCGGCAGGCGGACTCTCAACCACTGTGCCACCAGGGAAGCCCACCATTATTTTATACTGTGTTGTAAGGCCTAGGCAGTGCAGTAAGACAAAGGAAAAAGAAACTGGCTATTGGAAAGCGGAGGTAAAATGACCACTATTTGCAAATTATATTATTTTCTATCCAGAAAACCAAGAACTTGAAAGTAATTAGAACTAATGAAAGAGTTCAGGAAAGTGACTGGTTGCATAACAAATATACAAAACCAGATAGTTTTCTTATAGAATGTAAATAAAATGTTTAAAAGATACTACTCCAATGAAAAAATTTTAGATGGATAAAATGTTTGTAAAATTTATCTGGAAGAACAAACTCGTAAGAGTAGCCAGAAAATATTGGGGGCAGGAGAAAGAAGGAAGAGGGATTGTTCTAGTAAAACAGAATAAAGTTTTAATTATTAAAATATTCTGATATAGGCGGAAGAGTATGTACTTCAGTATTTGTTATATGATAAAAATGGTGTATTTCATAATAGTAAGCAGTGAATGAATTATTTAATACTAAGCATGGGCTAACTGATATTTTGCTTTCTTTTTATTTTAAATAATCAATTTTTTTACTCCCACCATAAATTCTCATGTATAAATTGATTGGAGAGGTAATTACAGAAAAGGAAACCATAAAATTACTTGAAGGTAATATAGGGGAATATTTATATCTTTGAGTTGGGGGCTATTTTAACACCTAAGGCAGGAGGCTATCAAGGAAAAGTCTAATGTTTTAAATACATTTAAAATGCTAAGCTAAAAGCAAATTTGAAAGGCAAAGCACAAACGAAGAAAAATATTTACATCATGTGACAGCTGAAGGATGCATATCCGTCATATAAAACCTAGCTCTCAGATTAGGCAGAGACGTAGTATTCTTTTAGTAAAATGAGCCACAGAGATGAACATTAATTCACAGAAGAAATACAGGCATAGGTTAAAATATTCAGCTTCATTAGTAGTAGAAGAAATTCTGATGGCAATAGCGAGATGCTATACCTAACCTTTCAGACTATTAAAAAACTTTAAAAAATTGATAATACTCATTCTGGGCAAGTGTCAAGAGAATGGGGCACATGCTTCACGGGTAAATTGGTGTGGCTTTTCTAGAGGGCAGGTTGGAAATAAATAACTTTGGTCTTATTTCCACTTCTGGAACTTTATCCCAAAGAAACAATTAGTCATGTGCACCCAAAGGCGTAGGCAAAAGAACGTGTATAGTTCCTGCCATGAGCAAGCATTGCTTAAATAAAAAATTGGAAACAACCCAAATGCCTAGTAATAGAGGATAAGGTAAGTAAACCCATCTGTCTGTTCAACAATTGACGCCCAGTGCCCTTGCCCATCCAATGCACCAGCTCGTATTTGTGCTGTACTTTCGCAAAGTTAATTCAACAGTAGCACATTCTCACCCCATTGGATCTTCACACAGCCTTGCAGGTGGGGCCAGAGAGCAGTCAAAGGTCAGTGATTTGTCCAGAGGCACCCAGGGCAGAGCTGGAATTGACAGCAGGCAGTCTGGGCACCAGAAGCTCACTGCTGCGTGCTCATCGGATCGGGATATGGAAAACATTCCCAGCTGCGAGAATATTCCTGATACACAAAGCCATCGATGTGTCCACTGGGCTTACCTCTGCCTGGCTTTCCTCTGGGTCCTGTGTTCTCTTAGTCTGCTCTTTCTCTGGGGAAGAGGGTTTCCCAGCCACCTCTTTACACTGTCATGTCTCCATTCATAACGAGGGTCTCAGGTGGGCAATTTTGTATTGTGTTTTGTGCTCAACTCTTATCCAGTTGAGAGAAGCCAATGAGTAGAGCCAATGCTCTTGACTGTTGGGTATTGTTGGTTTTTCTTTTGCCGAAATAACCTCATTTCCTTGGATTTCCAGGTTTGGGCCACCTTTCCTGATTAGGGAAGACAGAGCCATCTCATGGGTCCAGCTCCATCAGTGCATTCTCAGCAAGGTCCGCTATCTCATGAAGAGCGAGGCTCCCCTACAGGTCAGTGTGTGTGTGTGTGTGTGTGTGTTGTCGGGGGGTGGGGTGTGGAGAGAGGGGTGTAGGAATCTAGTGGTAGCTCAGGAGAGACAAGCATTTTCTGTCAATGACAGTGTTCCCACTGTCGTGTCAAACAACTTTGATTTATATGCAAGAAAATAACTGTTTTATGGTCCGTGCTGTTCCTCTCTTTGTGGCATTACAAAATACGTTTCATGGACGGAGCTTTTGCTCGTTAAATCTTTCAAAACATCATTGGAAGAAAGAGTGGGATTTACATCATTCATCTCAGTTTTGTATATTTATGGCTTCCCATAGCTCTTCTCGGAGGGGAGCTTATTGTAATAAACTGTAACTTATACATTTGGATCAAAAATTTCAAGGGACTTGAGGTATAACTTCTGTGGAAAATTAAAATCGATGTTTATGTCCAAATATGAAAACCTAGGTATTACCACAATTTTGTCCAGTTTTCAAAAAACAGGTTAAAAACTCAAGGGGAAGCACCTTTTTGCCTTGCTCACTTATTTATTCTCAGACTGGTAGTTTCCAAATAAAAACAACAAATTCTAAAACCATTCCTTTCAACCCCGATAGTATCAGAAACTGTTCTGATGGCTGCTTGGCATAGAAGACTTTAACGTGTTTAGGGACATGTCAGTAGTCTCAGAATTTTGTTTTCCCCCAACTACACTCTAAGTAAGAACTTTTCATTTGGGGGATGTACCAAACATTTCAGAGTGATTTCTGCAGAGTTCTTCATAATTCACGTGCCTTCCTGCTTAGGGAAAACCATACATCTGACTCGGGATTTACACGAGATACCAGTTTGTTTAAGACC
Organism: Mesoplodon densirostris; assembly: GCF_025265405.1. NCBI lineage: Eukaryota > Metazoa > Chordata > Mammalia > Artiodactyla > Ziphiidae > Mesoplodon > Mesoplodon densirostris. The sequence goes on along the minus strand of NC_082678.1, from coordinate 42,151,549 downwards.
TTTTCTACATTTGCACCAAATCTTTATCTCCAAAGGATTTTTGCTTCATGAACTGCCCAGCAGATGTGCCGTGGTGCCCAAATTAGAAACTTGAACTTCTCCCCAAGTAGGTCAGAATATCTAGTAATAGCTTTAGCTTTCCCCAAACCCCGTGCTCCTGGCTGTCGAGAGTGGATGAAATGGCTTTCATGCAAACGTTGAACTCAGCTGTTCTTATTCTCCCCCTGGTCTCCCATGTGCTTTTGCCTCTGCATCTCTCCAGTCATTTCAATTTTAGAGACCGATGAAGCAGTCAGTGGGGCCTGCAAAATTCTAATACAGGCAACCTCCAACTCAGCTACGGCCGCTTGTCCATAGATACATTGACAAATGTGTGGATGCCCATGGTTTTATGTAAGAATAATGTGTTCTAAGTGGTTGTGAGGCTCCCAGGTTAGCTAACCCATCTAACCCATAGGCTTTTATATTTTGGTTTTTTTTGTTGTTGTTGTTTTGGCCACTCTGCGTGGCTTGCGGCATCTTAGTTCCCCGACCAGGGATCGAACCCTGGCCCCAGCAGTGAAAGCGCCGAAGCCTAACCACCTGACCGCCAGGGAATTCCCAAGGCTTTTATATTTTGAAGAGTTTGAAAAGAATTTGAAAGGAATTGGTAATAATTTGGAAAGAATCCTGTCAGCCTTCTCAGCATTGAACCAAAGAGATTAAAAGCAGTGAACATATATTGAAGGTTCCAAAGTGAATTTCCCTAGCCAAGAATGAAGGACAGGAAAATGTCTCTTACAAAAATGACCAATTTGCTGGATGGGATTAATTTGCATGAATTATGAAGAAAAGAGATTGATCATTGCCTAGGAATTTTTCTGGTTCCTTTGTAAATTTTCTTTGTGGGCAGGCAGGGTGAGCTGCTTCTATGCAGTGTAGGTGCCTTATTGTGTTGCCATCCAAACAGCAAGGCTCCATTAGGGGTGCCAGGAAAAAGAGCTTTCCCCCCCAGATTTAACTAACTTCTTGGGAAGTACACCCTCGCGTGGCCAGCCCTGAATCCAAGCCCCTGAAGTCAGCTTGCTTCCAGCCATCAGTTTTGTGTTTGTTGAAGCGGCAGGTCAGCTAGAGTGTAGGTATAGTCCAGTGAGGCGTCCACACTCCCCAAATGTCACACTTATTGCCCCTCCCCCCATCAGCTGCCACAGCCCAGGAGTCGGCTCACAGCTCCCTGACTGAGTATGTTTTGGGTCACACGGTCTTTGCCCTGTTCCTGTTTCTTTGAATTATAATGTTTTCCCTCTCTTCTCCTGCCTGAATTCAACCTACATTTCATTAGTGTTTTTTAAGTAGAGATTTCTGCCACTTATCTTTGCCAGAGTTTGTAAGAACATTTCATTTTTTTCTAGTTGTGACCAAGGTCATCAGTGACAATTTTAAGAACTGTATTTCCATTGCTTGAAGAGACCATTGATTTTTTTTTTTTTAGACATTGTGGTAAAATGTATGTAATGTGTATTGTAAACGTTCACAAATGTACATTAATTATATTCACCATGCTGCATAACCATCACCACTATACTCCCCAGATTTTTCACCATACCCACAAAAATTATACCCATTAAATAACAACTCCCTGTTGCCCCAACCCCTAGCCCGTGAGAACCTCCATTCTACTTTCTGTCTCTATGAATTTGGCTACTCTAGGGACCTCATATAAATAGAATCATACAATATTTGCCCTCCTCTGTCTGGCTTATTTCACTAAGCAAAATATTTTCAAGGTCCATCCATGTTGTATCATGCATCTGAATTTTCTTCCTTTTGAAGGTTGAGTAATATTCCATTGTGCATATAAACCACATTTTGTTTATCCACCCATCTGTTGATGGATACTTGGGTTGCTTCTACCTGCTGACTATTGTGAATAAGGCTGTTTAAGGCTCACTTCAATTTCAGAAAAGTTAAAATATGAAAAAAATGTCCATCTTAGAATAACAACATAGGTGGTATTTCTTTTATGCAGCTTATTTTGACATGTATAAATACTTATTTAGCATTTGAGACGTAAAATGTACACTAACTTGCTTTTAGATAATTGCCTCATTTTGGTAATCTGGTGACGATAATAATCATCTTAATAAAGTAAATTAGCATTAATAATTAATGAACAAAATTGGTTTAATTCCCCATTAACTGTGCCAACATTTGCTCCAATTAAACCTGTGTTATTTTAAATCACTGTGTTCATTGTTTTGGAGAATTTAACGTGTTACACGGTATTAGATCACTATGTTAAAAGGTATAGGGTGTATCTTCTAAAAAAACTGAAGCCTTTATATCTCTGGATTTGAAATAATTATTAAGGGTGTATCCAAAATACACTATAAGCAAAAGCTTACATTTTTTGAGTAACTTCTTTGCACTTAACCGTCTGATTCACACCAACATGTGGGATGACCTGCTTCCTGTTCTCGGCCTGGCAGAACCTGGGGTCACTGTTCTCCATCCGGGTTGTGGGGCTGTCCCTGGCCTGCAGCTACTTGTCCCCAAAGGACAGCCAGCCCCTCTATCACTGGGCAGTTGACAGGTAAGGGGATGTTCCAGACGTGGTAAGAGAATGCATACGTTCCTACCTGACTAGACTCCTTCAAGGCTGTGTATCAGTAAGACTTATGACAATCTTAGCTGCCCTTGGTCTTCAGCACCAGTGCCTGGGTTAGGTCCTTATACACATTCTGTGCTTTCAACCCTCATGTCTAGAGCGGGACTGACGGCCACTTCAGAGATGGGGAGACACTGAGGTTCCCAATGATTAGTGAATTTACGCACATTCACGCGGCTGGTTAAGGACTGTGTACTTCCATGAACTCAGAACCTGTTTTTGAATCATCTTGGTGACAGTTAGGGACGCATGTGACATCTCCACTTTTTTCTTGCAGTACATTCAAAACTTTCTTTTAGGTGCAGACCCTCCTGTCTGTCACTCGTATATATGCGTCTTGGTTTGTTTTTTTTTTTTTTTTGGCTACGCCGCGCGGCTTGCAGGATCTTAATTCCCTGACCAGGGATCGAACCCATGCCCCATGCAGTGGAAGCATGGAGCCCTAACCACTGGACCGCCAGGGAAGTCCCCATATGTGTCTTGTTGATTTCACATCTTCCACTCTCTCCTTGTCCTGTCTCTTCCGCATTAAGGCCAGACAACCTCTTCTGAAATGGGCTGAGCCCAAGCAGCTGGAAACAGCAATGGGTTGATTCACACTGAGGTTTTCTGGGCGTGGGAGGGTCTGGAAGGGGAAGACCTTTTAGGTCGTGGAGGTGGACGGGAAGGTGCTCCTTTCACTGTGCAGTGGAGGAAAACCTAGCAGCTCATTTGAGGCATCATCGGAACTGGGTATTTGCTGAGGACGTTCAAGCAGAACGGCCTCCTCGACACTGAGAAGATGGCTGGGGCTGCAGTGGGAGGGCTGAGTCGTGGCCTTGCAGCCACCAAATCCTCGGAGCTCGCCAGCTCCCAGGGGAGCAAGGACAGAGTCTTCAGGGGTAGATTGAGGACCAAGTCTTCTGCAGACAGCACCTCCCCAGACCTCCGACCTCAGTTTCCATGTAGCTTTGGACATTTCTGTTGGGAACATCAGTCCTGGGGGTGGAGGAGAGAGTGGGAAGCAGCCTCCATGCCTTTGATGGGCTCCCTGTTCTCTCATCAGGGCTCTGCACCTCAGGAGGCCGGGAGGCCCCCCGCACATCAAACTGGCCGTGGAGTGGGACAGTGGCACCAAGGAACAGTGAGTCCAGCAGAGCCCAGCTCTGGCAGAGGAGACAGGGCCTGTCCGTGCAAGTGGACCTTCCTGTGCCAGCTCCCCTGATGTGACAGTGGGGTGTATGATGCTCCCCCGGATGCCGTGTGGCCCATTCCTCAGAGAAGCCCCAATGGCAATTGTCTGTATATAAACAACAGCGACAGGAGTAGTAATAACGATGGCTGTGGGTGGTGTGAGTGGTGGTAACAGTCACAGTTGGAAATGGTGAGGTGACACCCACTCACCCCGTGCCAGCCACTGCTCTGAGCACTTTACATCCATGCCGTTTATTTCATGCATCAGTTCCTGTGCGGTAGGTCCGACCCGAATCCACATCATCAGATGTGGAAACTGAGGCACAGAGAGGTTAAACGGTTGCTCAGTGTCACACAGCCTGTGCCTGGCAGAGCCGGGCTTTGAACCCAGACTGTCGCCTCAAGTCCACGCGCTTAATCACTCAGCTTGGCTGCTTCTCTAACACCGAGTGCGTCTGCCCGACTTCGGGAAAGGACACTGTTCAGGCCGGCGAGTGTTTATTAATCTCCTACTAGGTGCCGGGCCCTGCACCACGACATGAAACAAAAATGAGTAAGCCAAGGGCTCGGTCCCTCTCTGGGTCCGTGGGGGGTCTGAGAAGTCCAGTAAAAGCGAGTGGGTGCCCCGGGAGTCCTGGGAAGGGGGCCTTTGCCTCCCGGGCAGATGCTTTGCACCCCGTTAGCTGGGAGTAGGGCCCCCTCAGGGGTGAGACCCCACGTGGCCTCTGTCTGCTCCTGCAGCCTGTTCGGGAGCATCCAGGAGGAGCGGGTCCAGGACGCGGACAGCGTGTGCAGGCAGCAGCAAGCCCACCAGCAGCAAAGCTGCACCCTGGACGAGTGTTTCCAGTTCTACACCAAGGAGGAGCAGGTCCCGCCCTGGGGGTCCACGCCCCTTCCGGCCCGGGGAGGGTCACGACCCCGGGGCGGGGGAGTGGCTGACGGTCCCGGTGGCTTCCCTTCCAGCTGGCGCAGGACGATGCGTGGCGGTGTCCCCACTGCCAGGCCCTGCAGCAGGGCGTGGTGAAGCTGAGCCTGTGGACCCTGCCCGACATCCTCATCATCCACCTCAAACGGTTCTGCCAAGTGGGCGAGAGGAGAAACAAGCTCTCCACGCTGGTGAAGTTCCCGCTCGCCGGCCTCGACATGGCTCCCCATGTGGCCCAGAGAAGCACGGGCCCCAAGGCTTCCCCGGACCCCTGGCCTCCTTCCTGGAAGCAGCCGGCCTGCCTGCCCACCAGCTACCCACCAGACTTCCTGTACGACCTGTACGCGGTCTGCAACCACCACGGCAGTTTGCAAGGTGGGCATTACACAGGTGAGCCTGCCTCACGGCCCGTGGCTGCGGCCCGGGCCTCCAGGTGCCCGGGGAAGGGGCAGCCCTGGGATGCTGAGCTCGTTCGGGCACTCGGCACCAGCTCACCCCTGACCCGGCGCACACCGGGCACCTGCCGTGGGTGGGGTGGTGGCGTCTGGTCCAAGCGTCAAGCGGAGTTCCGTGGGGGGTTGGAATAGAAAATTAGTTATAGCCCGAGTTTTTGACTGTGTCGGATACCAGAGGGTAGCTGTTGGAACCCAGAGAGTGCCATTTATCCACGTCTGTGATTCAACACAGGGACTTCTACTTATCAGATTTGGTTTTTTTTTTTTTTTTCGCGGGCCTCTCACCGTTGTGGCCTCTCCCGCTGCGGAGCACAGGTTCCGGACGCGCAGGCTCAGCGGCCATGGCTCACGGGCCCAGCCGCCCCGCGGCACGCGGGATCCTCTCAGACCGGGGCACGAACCCGTGTCCCCTGCATCGGCAGGCGGACCCTCAACCACTGCGCCACCAGGGAAGCCCCAGATTTGGTATTTTTTATTTCTACGGGGTACCTTTAATTGTTAACGCCTCGGAGGAACTTGGAGAGAATGAAGGCTGGAAGGACAGAAACAAAGAGCTTGGCAGCTCGTTCAGTTGTTCATAATCGTGTACCTTGGTCTCTTCTACAATAATATAAAGTATTTCATTTGTGAAAAAATGCTTGAAAATATTTCATTTTTTTGAAAACTGCTCTATTCCTAGTGTACTAATGAACCTGCAATTTGGAAAGCACCAGACTGTATAAAAATCCAGGATCATCACTCGTTCATTCACTGAGCAAATATTTATGAAGTCCCATTCTATGCCAAACCCTGGGCTAGGTGCTGGAGTCTCAGTGGTGAACAAGACAGATAGGAGTCCTGCCCTCATGGGACTAATTTCAGACACAGACAATAAAAAGGTGCTTGTCCCTTTAGTACTTTCCCTACTTGGTATCATGAAAAGGTGATTGGTTGATGTGTCTGAGATACAGATAAGGCCTCCCTGAGGATGTTACCTTTAGGTCAAGAGCTGAAGGCTGAGGTGGAACTAGCTGTGTGAATAACGGGAGGACAACATGGGCAGAGCTACTAGCCTGTGTGAAGGCCCTGAGGTGGAGTTTGCGTGTTTAAGAATTGATGAAAGCCTGTTGTGGCTGAAGGGGAACGTGACATAAGATGGGGCTGGGTCCGAAGGCCCTGTGGGCCACGGACAAGAGTTTGCACTTTTTTCAGAGGGTGATGGGAAGCCATTAAAGGTTTTAGGCAAGAGGCATAAAGACATAATCTAGTTCACAAACTGAGGTCTTAGCTCGAGCAGAGAATTGGGTAGAGCAAGAGTGGAAGTGGGAATTCCACTTAGGAGGAAGTTTCTGGGGCTCAAGTGAGAGATGGTGTTGGCTGGGACTTGGGTGATGACAGGGTATTCAAGACATATTTTGGAAAGAGGATCAGTGAGACTGGCTTTTGGACTCAGCGTGGGGTGGAAGAGAAAAGGAGGGGCAGAGACGAACTTCTCCGTGCCTGCCTTGGGCTGGTGCAGGAGCCAGCAAAGTGTGGCTGTGGGCCACATCCAGTCTGGCACCCGTATCTGTACAGCCCATGAGTTAAAAATGGTTCTTACATTTAAAAAAAACCCAACCAAAACAACAAGAATACATGGCAGAGACCGTATGTGGCCATCAGGGACCTGCAGAGCCTAAAACATTGTCTGTTTGGCCCATTACAGAAAAAGGTTGGCTGACTTCCGAATTATGGTTATGGAATAGTTATGGAGCCATTTACTGAGGTGTGGAGGGAAAAGAGAGGACTTTTTCTCGTACTTGTTTAGAAGGTGGTGAGAATCTTATTTATGAACATTTTCTTAAATGTTTGACTGCAGTTCTTAGGTAGGAAAGAAGTGTACCATAATCCCAACTGCATATTTTTCCTTGCATACTGAATCAGAGACATGCATTTTCAAGGTCCTCAAAAGAACGGGGGTGAACACTGGCCTTATTGCCTGGGACTCCCATAAATATTATAAATCGGGACTCCCTCTTAGTGGAGATTTTGCCTGAACAAGCTCTACAACGTAAGGATTCAGCTTGGGTGGTAACAGCTCACTTGATCAGTGAGCATCTGGGTGTGTAACTGGTGATCCTTGCTGATTCTGCCCCATCCATTTCTGGCTAAAAATGGTCCAATGTTTCTCATTCTATTACAAACGTCCGTTTTTCAGCCATGCCAGTGGGAAATGTCTCCCTGCCTTGGGGGGCTCCAATAATGGGGACTTGGGGTTTGGACCTTCGCAGCCTACTGCCGGAACTCTCTGGATGGCCAGTGGTACAGTTATGACGACAGCACGGTGGAACCGCTTCTAGAAGATGAGGTCAATACGCGAGGGGCTTACATCCTGTTTTACCAGAAGAGAAACAGCATCCCTCCCTGGTCAGCCAGCAGCTCCATGAGAGGTAGGTTTTGCTGGTCCTTACAGGAGAGGGGAGGATTGGGAATGGGGAGGATGCTCTATCAAACATCGAGGACCGGGAGAGGTCGGCAAGGATCTGAAAGAGGAAGCTTTGCTGCTACAGAGTGTGTAGAGCCCTACAGACTAGTGTCCCATTTGCAAGGACGTGGGAGGGACATACTGAAATGCAAGAAAGGGAAAAGGAATAAGATTTTGTATCTGTGGCAGGTGGCTCTTGGGAGCATGGGATTCCATATTTCCACTCTCACCCATATCGAGCCAGATCTTAATTAAGCTTGTGTAGTATAACCCTGCATTAGTCCCGGTAGAAAGGGAAGAGCAGTTATAAGGGATGAGGGGCCTTAATAGGAAATAGCTACTTAACCACACCCCAGAGATACGTTTATTAGACAACCTCACACTTGCTTGGCAGTCTGGAGATGGAAAAGAAGGGTCAAAACGGACCTTTCGGTATGACAGATTTCACTCTGCAAACTAGCCGTCCTTACTTTGGAGCGAAAGAACATTTTAAAAAAAATGACTCAGATCTTCTGCGCCCAGATTGTTGGAAAATGGCCAAGTAAGACCAAGATGCCCCAGCAGGTCTAAACCCACCGTAATGCAAAGTCTGCCTTCTTTTCACAGAAGGTAGATGTGGCGAGAGTGAAAAACATGCCACATTTAGAAAACTGGACTTGGCGACCAGTAATTTCACGAAAAGCCTTTCAGTTCTCATCAACACTCTGTCCTTTCTGTGCCCAAGTGCCTTTCTCTAAATGTGTAGGCTTGGTCTCATGGTTCGTCAGTTATAGGTTCTCCTCCAGAGATTCAGTCTCGTTTCTGTAATTCTACTCTGGTTCTGTAGCTCCGGGCTCGGGGATGGGGATCGGGCCGTGAGAGGTGCCCGGGGGTCCCCGAAGGTTGGAGTTAGGTCCCGCCTGCCCTCTCTGTGCTCCTTCTGCAGGTTCCACCAGTTCCTCCCTGTCCGATCACTGGCTCCTCCGGCTTGGAAGCAGTGATGGTAGCAGGAGGGGCAGCCTGCTGTCCTGGAGCTCCACCCCCGGCCCTGCCCGGCCCCAGCTGCCTGGGCCCGCCTTCTGCACCAAGAGCCTCCCCAGCCAAGGAAAGGGTACGTTCGATCACGGTTAAACTTGCTGATCTTACTTTCATTTTCTGTAACGACCGTCACTCCTCAACTTTAGGAAGGTGCTGGCACTTCATGGCTCGGAGTGTATAGAGTCCCTTGGTACGAGAGGTTTATTTATTTCCCAAATCGGGGCTCTCAGGACCTGGCCCGCCCCCTGCCCACTACCTTCTGGCTGCAGGTACCTTCTTTCTGTGCTCGCTGGAGCTGACCATCTCAAGGGGCCCGACAACACGTCAACAAGTGAATGAATTTCATGACGGGATGTAAAGCAGGGATAAGGGCGAAGAGGTAAATCATCAAGGGAAGAAGATATCTAGGCCAGGGGTGGGGGAGAAGGGATGCAGAGGGCCCGTTCGGTAGGGCGGGTGGGGAAGGCCTTTCCGAGGAGGTGAGTTTGGAGCAGAGGCCTGAGTGCGAGTGAGTCATGTAAAGTCTGGGCGTGTGCTCCGCGCTATCAGGGTGAGGGCTGTGAGGTGGGAGTGAGCGTGGGGTGGGGGGTAGGGGGGTGCAGGAGAGACCAGAGCTGCGGCCAGAGCACAGTGAATGAGGAGGAGAGTGATAGGAGGTAGGTGGGAGCGTGCCTTTGGCACATGGTACCAAGTTTGCATTGTATTCCAATTGCGGGGGTGGCTGGGAGCTACTGGGAAATTTGAGCAGCAAGTAATCAATCTGATACTTTTACAAAGCCTACTTTGGCTGCTGTGTGAATGCATCACAGGAGGGGTAAGAAGCCAGAAGGCCAGCTGGGAGGTCTGGCTGTGGTTTTCCAGGCGAGAGCGGGTGGTGGCTTGGATTAGTGGGTTAGGTACGAGGTGGTCAGATTCGGGGTATATTTGAAGATAGAGCTAACAGGATTTGCTGGTTTGGGGTGTGAGGGAGAGAGGAACCAAGGAGGACTCTTTGCTTGGTGTCTACATAACTAGGTGACCCGTAGTAGTACAGTTCATGAGATGGGAAGGGCTTGGTTGGCTAGGCTGCAGGGTCAATTTTACAGGGAAATCAAATGTTTGACATGGTCATTTTGAGACTCTGGTAAGACATCCAAATCAAGATGATAACTAAGGAGTGGAGAAAAATATTTGAGGGTCATCAGCACACGGATGGAGTTTAAAGCCACGGGGCTGGCTGAGCTCTCGTAGGGAAATTATACAGATAGAAACAAGTAAAGACCTAAGACCAGCCCTGGAGCTCTCCTACATCTAGAGGTTGAGCAAAGGCAGAGAGAACAGCAAAGAAACAGAGAAGGAGTGGCCTGTGAAATAGGAAGAAAACTGGGCAAACATGGGTCACAGATGCAAAAAAGGGGAATCTTTCAAGGAGGACGAAGCCACTGTGTCACATACTGTTGAGAGGCGGAGTAGGATGAAGATGGGTACGTGACCATCGGGCTGGAAGGTCACCAGTGACTTGCCAAGAGCATCTATCATGGTTTGGAAAGAATGGAAGCTGTCAGTAACAGGTGGAAAAGAGACTGGGTTAAAGAATTGACAGTGGATATGGGTCCCATCAAAGACTGTGATTAAAGAGGCAGTTGCTGCAGAGGAACGTGGGCTGACAGCACTTTGGGGTTTTCTTTGCCAAATAAGAAATAATGGAGCATGTTAGCATTCAGATGGTCCCGACTAGAGGGAAAATGTGATGATCATGCAGGAGGTAGAGGCAGTAACTACAGAAACAAACGTTTTCATAAAAACGCGTGTGTGTCTGTCTGTCTGTGCATCTTTAGCCTCTGTGTTCCTTCCATCAGAAAGTGGCAGCGCATTCTAATTACTTTTAGTTTCCAGGTTTCCTATTAGCTCCTGATTTGGTTTTTTAAATAAAAAAATTTTAATTGAAGTACCGCGTATATACAGTAAAGTGTACTGATCACAAGTGTACATCTGATGAATTATCATACAACATACCCATGTAACTATCACTGAGATTAAGCAATAGAAAGTTCTAGGTCATCTCTACCTCCCCCACCCCACCCCCATATCCTTCTCAATCTTTACTGTTTCCCTCCTTTCCAGCAGGAAGTATTATTCTGACTTCTAACACATTGATTAGTTTTGCCTCTTTGGAAACTTTATGTAAATGGAGTCACATTCTTTTTTCTTTGACTTGTTTTGTTCAACATTATATTGGTGAGATGTATGTTTGTGGTATGTATCAGTGCTTTTTTCATTTTATTCCATTTGTCAGAAACAAAAAACAAAAAAACGCAAACCAACCCAAAACAACTCAGACACATAAAGTTTGTTACCGAGTCCAAGCTTGTACTGCTCACCGCATGACAGGCCAATAAATCAAGAGACATAGTGTTGGCGCAAGGAATAGCGACTTTATTTGGAAAGCCAGCAGGCCGAGAAGATGATGGGTTCGTGCCCCAAAGAACCATCTACCCAAGGCAGAATTCAAGCTTTCCTTATACTAAAAGGGGAGGGGGTGTGGCTGGTCCTTGCTCACTTCTCGGGGCAGGAATCCTTTGTACTTGCAGCTGCCCAGGTAGGTCTGGTCACAATGTTCCTATAAACCTCCAACAAGAGAATTGTTATTTTCTGTTCTGCAACTTTTTATCTCTACATGAATGGGAAAGTGTTATACCTTTAAAGGTCAGAGCCTTGAAAATGGGCTATCAGGTATATTTCAGGCTCTAGGCAACATTCTTTTACAAAAGGTGCAGAGCCAGCATGACTGAGATAGACAACAGAGCACAAGGGTTACAGCTAAAGAAATAGATCCAACATGGAGTCATGTTTGTTCTCCGTTACAGGTTCTCTGCACGCAAGTTTAATTGTACATATGAGAGAGAAAAAGAGAGATCGTTGTCTGTTGACTGTTGACCATTGTCAATAAAAAAGCAAAAGCAGGCATTTGGAAAAGAAATCATGATGGGTAGGGTGGGGAGAACCACCGTATTTCCGAGGGGTTCACGGATGGGCTGGATTTGATCTCAGAGGCTGACCTGGCGAAGTTTGGCTTGATTGTCAGGGGAAGCACTTTGAGTTGTTATAGATTTCCGGATTCTTGAGTTATTTGTGGATTCTCCAAAAATCCACACAAGTTTTGTGGTGAAGACTCATGACAGAGTGAGTGTCTTTGGGAAACGTCTGCTGGTGTCCTTCTGCACCCTGATGGGATGCTCCACTTCCCTCATCAAAACCTCCCACATTGTAGGAATAGATTACATTTTGCTTATTTATTCCATTGTGGTTGGATATTGGGGTTGTTTCCGTTTGGGGCTATTTCTAGTAGTACGGCTATGACCATTTCTGTTCATGCCTTTCTGTTGTACATATGTCTGCATTTCTGTTGGCTATTTACCTGGGAGTGAAATTGCTGGGGTGTTTGTGTGTTTATTCGTCAGTTACTTATTTCTTTATACTTTAAGTTACTGTTCTATCAAAGTAGCTAACACAGTTCCTGGTGTGTCCCAGGCTCCTGTTACATATTCGGGAGGGAATAAATATGATGATAGAATTTTTTTTAATAAAATTATTTATTTATTTATTTTTGGCTGCGTTGGATCTTCATTGCTACGGGCAGGCTTTCTCTAGTTGCAGCGAGCGGGGGCTACTCTTCGTTGCGGTGCGTGGGCTTCTCACTGCGGTGGCTTCTGTTGTTGCGGAGCACGGGCTCTAGGTGCATGGGCTTCAGTAGTTGTGGCACACAGGCTTAGTAGTTGTGGCTCAAAGCCTCTAGAGCGCAGACTCAGTAGTTGTGGCGCCCGGGCTTAGTTGCTCCACGGCATGTGGGATCTTCCCAGACCAGGGCTCGAACCCATGTCCCCTGCATTGGCAGGCAGATTCTTAACCACTGCGCCACCAGGGAAGTCCCCTGATGATAGAATTTTAAAGCGGCAGGTGGTTTTAGATTGTCATGGACTCCAACCCTCTGGTTATTATGGTTTATGTATCAAATTTTGGTGAATTATTCCTCCATGTTCAGTATTTTGGCTCCCAATATCTCACTATTAGACAGAATGCTGATTGCATCACCGCCCCCTGCAAATCACAGTGGTCTGATTTCCTTAGAATCTGCTCTGTGTTGGCGTACTATTTCATGCATTATATTCTGACTCACCCTGTCTGGGCGTTTCTTTTCCCTTCACATTTTTATGACTGCACATTTAGGGTAGCGTCTGGTGAACAAAAAAAGGCATTCCTTCCCCAGCATGTCCATCCCCCATCAGCATGAGCCACTGACAAGCTCATAAATTCATCCCAGTTCTGTCCAGAGGCGTAGGACCTTGGGCCATTTCTCAGTTCTCCCAAGAAGAAATGTGTTTCACACCCCTTAAGAAGGCAACTTCAAAAGATGGCCAACTTTTCAACAGGGTACTCGGACAGGCGTCAGGCACAGCTCCAGAAAACTCCCCAGAGAGACAGAGAGGGCTGGGATGGGAGGAGAAGTAATATTGCAGAATAACTGTCCTCCAGACCCTTGCAGGCATGTTACTTATCTACTTCATTCAGAACTCTGGGAGAGGTGAAATGTTAGCCCTTTTACCAAGGAGAAAGCTGAGCCTCCGACGTAACCAGTCACAAGCTCGCCTGGGAAGTAATCGGGCTGCAAATAGACTGGCTCCCTCTGGCTGCCAGAGTCCTGGCTCTGTGGCTCTTAGATGTAAATTCCAAATTCAAGGCTATTCCTTTCAGACACTGCCAGAGCCTCCCTTCCAAAGGGAGCATTCCCTCTTGGAGTCTGAATATAATGGTGATAGATTTGAAACCTGTTTGAGAAGCTCTGAGATGGTTGAAAATCCAGCTTTATTTTACTGTTAATACTAAGCCCAGGGCAAGATCAAAATCCAGCACATAGGCTTTCAACAATGATTGGTACTGACTCCTCTCCCCACGAGTATGTGGGAGACTTTTTTTTTTACTGTCGAAATAAGTAGAGGGCATGACTGGCATTTAGTCCCCAGGGGACAGGGATGCTAAATGTCTTGCAGTGCCCAGGGATGGTACCATGTGGTACAGACCTGTCCTTCCCAAATGCCAGCAGTCCCCTGTAGAGAAACACTGAGAGCTTGGCAACTTCATCCTTCTGGTAGCTCTGGTTATGGGACTTCATAATAACGAAGGCATTTTAAAACGAAAATGAACAGATCCAAGTTTTGTGGGGTATGCAACTTAAATAACTGGGGATGGGTATTGGGAGAGGCTCTGTAAGAAAAAGGACAAAGAAATACCTTACTTTTGCAATTGTTGTAAAAACATGACCATGTGAAAAAATTGCTAAAGTCCTTTGCAGAGGAGGGGCCCTGGGACTAAAGCATTTCAGTGTCAGTGTTCCTGATGGTAAATTTCCTCTATGGCTTTATTGAGCCTCAAAGGTTTTGTTTTTCTTTTTCAGTGCTTTCCAAATAATATGTTGTTTCAATTTTGATTTCCTCTTTGATCTAAAGGTTATCTGGGTATCAAGTATTTAAGAGTTTTTGGTCACCCTTTTATTCTTTATGTCTAATTTTATGGATTGTGATCCAAAAATGTGGTTTTCAAAAATGATTCCCTCTTTGTGATCAAGTAACTACATGATGATTATTTTGTCAGTGTTCTGTGTGTGTACACAAAATAATGTACATTGTCTTCTGAGGAATGTGAGCTTTATTAAATTAGGTGAGTTGATTGTTGCATTCAATTTCCCCATGTCTTTTTGTTTTTTAATTGAAGTACAGTTGATTTATAGTGTGTTAGTTTCTGGTGTACAGCAAAGTAATTCAGTTTTAAATATACATATATATATGTTCTTTTTAATATTCTTTTCCATTATTGAATATAGAATAAGATACTGAATATAGTTCCCTGTGCTATAAAGTACGACCTTGTTGTTTATTTTATATATAGTAGTTTGTATCTGCTAACTCCAAACTCCTAATTTATCCCTCCCCCACCCCCTTTCCCCTTTGGTAATCATAAGTTTGTATTCTATGTCTGTGAGTCTGTTTCTGTTTTGTAAATAAGTTCATTTGTGTCATATTTTAGATTCCACATATAAGTGATACCATATGATAGTTGTCTTTGTCTGACTTACACTTAGTATGATAATCTCTAGGTTCATCCATGTTGCTGCAAATGGCATTATTTCATTCTTTTTTATGACTGAGTGGTATTCTATTGTATATATGTATCACATCTTCTTTATCCATTCATCTGTCGATGGACATTTAGGTTGTTTCCATGTCTTGACTATTGTAAATAGGGCAGCTGTGAACATAAGGGTGCATGTATCTTTTCAAATTAGCTTTTTCTCAGGGTATATGCCCAGGAGTGGAATTGCTGGATCATATGGTAGTTCTGTTTTTAGTTTTTAAAGGAACCTCCATACCGTTCTCCATAGTGGCTGCACCAATTTACATTCCCACCAACAGTGAAGGAGGGTTTCATTTTCTCCACACCCTCTCCAGCATTTATTAACTTTTTAACGATGGCCATTCTGGCCAGCATGAGGTGATACCTCATTGTAGTTTTGATTTGCATTTCTCTGATAACTAATGATGTTGAGCATCTTTTTTTTTTTTGCGGTACGCGGACCCCTCACTGTTGTGGCCTCTCCCGTTGCGGAGCACAGGCTCCAGGCGCGCAGGCTCAGCGGCCATGGCTCACGGGCCCAGCCGCTCCGCGGCGTGTGGAATCTTCCCGGACCAGGGCACGAACCCATGTCCCCTGCATCAGCAGGCGGACTCTCAACCACTGTGCCACCAGGGAAGCCCGAGATTTTTTTTTATTGAAGTAGAGTTGATTTACGATATCATGTTAGTTTCAGGTATACACAGCACAGTGATTCAGTTATATATATATATTCTTTTTTTAAAAATAAATTTATTTATTTATTTTTGGTTGCTTTGGGTCTTCGTTGCTGCGGGTGGGTTTTCTCTAGTTGCGGTGAACAGGGGCTACTCTTTGTTGCAGTGTGTGGGCTTCTCTTGTTGCAGAGCACGGGCTCTAGGCACGGGGGCTTCAGTAGTTGTGGCTCATGGGCTCTAGAGCGCAGGCTCAGTAGTTGTGATGCACGGGCTTAGCCGCTCCACGGCATATGGGATCTTCCCAGACCAGGGCTCGAACCTGTGTCCCCTACATTGGCAGGCGGATTCTTAACCGCTGCGCCACCAGGTAAGTCCTATATATATATATATTCTTCTTTAGATTCTTTTCCTGTATAGGTTATTACAAAATATACAGTTCCCTGTGCTATACAGTAGGGCCTTGTTGGTTATCTATTTGATATATAGTAGTGTATATACATTCATTTCATTAAAAAAAATTTCGACCACTGATTCTTTTTTCTTATTTTTACTGATTTGATCATGTTGCTGTGTGTTCCCTTTTTTTCCCCTGGTTCGGTGGGAAGTGCTGTTCTTTTCCATCTTGTTAATTCTTACCTTATGCTTCCCTATATTTAAAATCAAAGGCATTTTCCAATTATTATATGGATACGAGAAGCCTGCTATTTCCTGCGAGTCATTCTGTTTCATCACTGCCTTCTCTCTTTCCCCTGCTGAGACCTTTTAATGCTTCCGTGTCATTCCCCGCAAATGAGAGCTTTGAGCTGCTTTCCCAGGTTCTCTCTGGTCTGTTGCAACAGCCCCCACCCCGTCAGTCCCCAGTTCTTAGATTTTGCTGAGATGGTTTCCTCCTCTGTTCCAGACTGTAATCAGAATTACTCTTGCTGTCCCTTTCCTGTCCCAAACACACCAACTTAACTTCATGTAACACATCCTAAGACCACCTGTCCCCTGCGAGGGTGGATGGTACACGATTGCACTGGACACCGCTGTCTGTCTTCTTTTCATCACCTTCTGTCTTCAGGTCTCGGTGCTGATTTTTAGTGTTTGGTCAGAATTCTTTTCAGGTATGCATAACATGCTCTTCCTCTGCAGAGCCAGGAATATTTTCCTTTCCTGGGGAGTGAAGGGGCAGATAGACTGGTGAAGGGCTCTTGGGTTGCAGTCCTTTTCTTTCGGGCATTTGTGGATGTTTTCCCACGGTCTATGAGGCCCCAGGGTTGCAGGTGAGAAGTTCTTCTTTTTCACATGAGAGTCACTTGTTCTTTCTGGCTGGAAGCTTTTAAAATTCTGTCTTTGACCTTGGAGTTTAGAAATTCTACCAGAATTTGCCTGGGTCTGTGTTTTTTCATCAAACCTGCCTGGGACTTGTGGAGGCCTCTCCTTCTACAGATGCAGACTTTTCTTTAGGGAAATGCTGTTTTTGTTTAATTACTGTCTTGCCTACTTTTCAGATTCCTATTATTTGCCTCTTGGGTCCTCTAGATCTGTCCTCGAAGTCTCCTAGCTTTTCCCTGTGATTTCTATTGCTTTGTCATTTTGCTCTATGGCATGAAACATTGCTTTCACAATTATAAAATTTGTGAAATTTACCAAATGTCATCAATTTCAAGATCATTTCAGGCCACTGATTTGAGTCTTCACAGTGACCCTGCATGCCTTCAGTTCATTTACTGAATTTTAAAACCTGAAAATCACATTCTTCAGTCTCCTGTTGTTCTACACTTGAATCTCCTTGACAGTTTTATTTTGTCTGTTTTTCTTTAATGGCTCAAAAGGCCCTGTTCTGATGGTTCTCTTTATTCTTTCTTTTTTTTTTTAAGCAGAGAACAGGAGTATTTATTTATTTATTTATTTTTAAAATTTATTTATTTATTTATTTATTTTTGGGCTGTGTTGGGTCTTCGTTTCTGTGCGAGGGCTTTCTCTAGTTGTGGCAAGCGGGGGCCCCTCTTCATCGCAGTGCACGGGCCTCTCACTATCGCGGCCTCTCTTGTTGCGGAGCACAGGCTCCAGACGCACAGGCTCAGTAGTTGTGGCTCACGGGCCTAGTTGCTCCGCGGCATGTGGGATCCTCCCAGACCAGGGCTCGAACCCGTGTCCCCTGCATTAGCAGGCAGATTCTCAACCACTGCGCCACCAGGGAAGCCCCTGGTTCTGCTTATTCTTATTCTCTGACTGCCAGACCCCCTTAGGTGTGTTTTTATTTGTCTGTTTCTGCCTGTCGGGGCTTCCTTCCACCCTCTCCTGAGTGGCCGTGGTTCTTGGAATGATGGACGGGGCAGTGGCCTTGGCTCCTGAGGCAACCTTTCCCCTCGCCAGCCTTGTCCTGCCAGCTCAGTCACAGAAGTGGACCAGGCTCTGTTCTGTGCAGCTTCTCCTTACTTTCTGGGGGACCCGAGAAAAGTTTAGGGGTCGGGCTTGCCGCAGGTTGCACTGTGCAACCAGAGACAGAGATGTCTCCAAATACAGGTTGGGGCTTAGAAGATGAAGGCCCCTAGTTAGGGCCCTTCTCTCCCTTGGTTACAGCCCTGGAGGGCTCTTTGCTGCTTCCCTGACCCGCCGAGCTTGCCTGTGCCTCAGGGCCTTTGCACTTGCTGCTCCCTCTGCCTGGAACCTGTTATCCCCAGATCTCCACGCAGCTTCCTCCCTTCTCTCAGGTCTCTCCTCACTGAGGACCCTCTATTTCTCCCTTACTGTGCCTTCTTCTTCATCCTAGCTCTTATCTCTACATCCCATGGGATCTATTTTTGCTTTTTTGTCAAGCCCAATAAGGAAGGCACATTGTACTTTATCCACAGCTGTATCCCCAGCACTGCAAACAGTCCTCGGCACCCAGTAGGCTCTCATTAAATATTTATTGAGTGCATAAGTCGGGGACACCCTTGACGGGACGAGGAAAAGTCTTGTCCTGTTGCAGGTGGGCTGAGGATGGTGAGAAGAGCCCCCACCCCCTGCTCACAGCACACATAGTGAGGACAGGTTGGTGACCGATTTCATTAGCCCAGGAGAAAAAGTCACAGAGGAGCAGATGTGGCATTTCTCAGCACAGCGTCCACCGGCTCCAGGGCCCCTGTGTGGTGGGGTCTGTGCCCCGAGGCTGCCCCGGAGCCATCTGTGTTGAGCAGGGCTCTGGGGGACCTGGGAAGCTCCTAGGGGCTTCCTGGCTTCCTCCTGGCTCCCTGGGGCTTATACAACCTCAGGAAGCACTTAACCATTCATGTCCTCAATGTGGCTTCAGATTCTAGGCCCTTGCTGGTTCTCAAGCCAGGCTGGGGGTGAGCAAGGCCACGGATTCCATGGTGGGAAAGGAAGCATAGCTCAGGGGTCTCTGAACTCCACCTCTGCCTCTAGCTGCCAGCCTCCCTGGAGGTCTGGCTCCCCAGGGGAAGGGCTTACCATCCCCACCCCCCCACCCCCCCGCCCAGAAGCAAGATACTCGGTGAACAGTAAGTGCTGCATCTGCTTGGGTGCTTTCCCATTCGTTTCTCCTCTTAGCCAAAGCTCTTGCTCCCTCTCAGATCCAACAAACAGGATGAAATAAAATCATGATGGCCAAGGTGTTTTCTCACTGCATCTTGAGAAACAGGAGCTGGGTGCTGCTGGGCACCTGTGTTTCCCGTAACATGAGCTGCTGCCCGGTGCTGGGTGCCCGGGAAGAAGGATGGAGAGTGGGTTGAGGCCGTGGCCAAGTCATCTGCCACCTGCCCGGGCTGCAGGCTGGGCCTCCTGTTTTGAAAGGCTGAACGTCACCGCTTTGTGACTCCTAATACAAAGCTCCTCTTTTTCTGCCCTTCCCAGGGCTGTGGACCAGGAACAAAACCTTCCCACATGTCTCAGCCCCCAGAACAGTTTTTTTTTTTTTTTTCCTTCCAAGGTGTGGGAATTTAATGATGGAGCAACCACGTCAATCGGGACTGGAATTACAAAGTATTTGGGGTGAGATTGTGTCTCTTGATGGCTAATCTGAAGAAGTACTTTAAAGAAAAAGAAAAATACCAAAGATTATCTGTGAAAAACCTGAAAGGCAAGATCCGCGGAACCTCAGAGATGCTGTCAGACGCCTGGTGGAGTTGATGGGCTTTCTGCGCCCTCGCCTTCTTGGCACCTCTACTGGCTGACATCTGTGCGCTTTCCCTGCCGCCGCCTTGGGGACCCCTTGTACCTGCTCTTTTGACTTCCTGAGCCCCCTGCCTGTGCCTCCGAGGACCCCGGTCCCTCTCCATACAGCTCAGAGGTTGGCTTTGGTGGTCGTGGTCCTGGCTCATTTTGGAAGCTGACTTGTGCTCCGTGATGAGAGTGGAGAGGCTGGTGCCCTTGACCCAGGCTGACTGTCCTTGTGCCACGTGGGCTTCAGCTGAAGATTTCTTTCTCAGTGGTGGCAGGCATCTCATAAATCAAGTGCCTTAATGGTACAATGGCCAATGACTTTTTAACTTTTTTTTTCTTTTTAATTGTGTTAAAATATACATAAAAGAGAATTCCCTGGCGGTCCAGTGGTTAGCGCTCTGCTCTTTCATTGCCGAGGTTCCCGGGTTCAATCCCTGGTCGGGGAACTAAGATCCCACAAGCCAGGGGAAAAAAGCCAACCAAAAACACATAACAGACTTTGTTTGCCATCTTAACCATCTTTAAGTGTGCAGTTCAGTTGTATGAAGTACATTCACGTTGTCGTGTGGCCTATAACCGCCACCATCCCTATAACTCTTTTCATCTGTAAATCTGAAACTATGCGTGTTAAACACCAACTCCCTATTCCCTCCTTCCCCAACCACCTTTATACTTTCTGTCTCCCTGATTTTAGCTGCTCAGAATACTTCATAGAGTGGAATCATATAGTATGTGTCTTTTTGGTGACTGGCTATTCGGGGTCCCTTGAGATTCCATATGAATTTTAGGATGGGTTTTTCTATTTCTGTCCAAAACCTCACGGCGATTTTCATAGGGATTGCATCGAATCCATAGATGGCTTTGGGTAATATTGGCATTTTAACAATATTAAATCTTCCAGTCCGCGAACACAGGATGCGTGTCCATTTATTTACGTCGTCTTTCATTTCTTTTGGCAATGTTTTCTAGTTTTCAGTGTACAAGTCACCTCCTTGGTTAAGTTAATGCCTAAGTATTTTATTCTTTTTGATGCTATTGTAAATAGAATTTTTGGGGGTAACTGATTGACTGTGTCTTAAAAAAAAAAATACACAACCTGGGTATATGTCTGTTCCCTTTAGAAATGTTGAGATTTAAGAAAGACTTGAGAAGACAATCAGAAATACACAGCACCCCCATGGTTCCCTCTACACTTCTCATTTTATTTATTTAAGTATGGAGTATTTATTTCTCCATACTTCTTTGTATGTTTTCACATGCACGCATCATGCACATACACACACATCTACACATATACGTGTATATATATTTTTGCAAGTTGGATTACTCTGTGTTTTTCTAGACTCTATTTCGCCCTTAGCAATATATATCAAAAACATCTTTCTACCTATATACAGATGTTGCAAAACACACAATGGAGGTATAGCTGGCAGTTCTGATAGAATTAAACACACAATACTTTTCTTTTTCTATTCTTTTCTTTTTCTTATTTTTAGCCCAAGGTAGAATATCTGAGACTTGTGCATTGGAAAAGTACAAGCACCTAATTTGACCTGAAAAAGCAGGGACTTTTGCTGAGTATTCTGTTTCATGGCCATATATAAAGATGAATGAAAATGATGTTAAATCTTAGGCTAGCTGCCTCAGAGACTGAGTTTTCTCGGGAGTCTGCACTGCCTGGCATGCAGCTACCTTCGTTGGCACTGGCTTGCCCTGTGGCTTCAAATATATAAATGGATTCCGTGGAACAGTGGGTGAAAACAGTGATGCTCCTGAGGGCAGAAACCATAATGTCTTGTTCACTGCTGTGTCTCCAGCACCCAGGACAGTGCCTGATCCATCAGAGGTGCATGGTCAGTGCTTGTTAGACGGACTGGCCTTGCAGCTACTCTTATTGCAGCTGGAGGGATACTAGGGCACTGATGCTCTTGGTGTCTCTTTCAGGAGGCTTGGAGTCCAGGCCTTTGGCACGGGGTGTCCAAGGCCGCAGCATCAGCATGAAGGTGCCCACCCCTTCCCGAGCCAAGCAGGGGACCTTCAAGACCTTGCCCCTCCGGTGGTCTTTTGGCCCCAGGGAGAAACCCCTGGGTGCATCCATCGAGCTGGTAGAGTACTTGGAGTCCAGACGGAGACCTCGGTCCACGAGCCGGTCCATCGTGCCGCTGCTGACGGGCACTGCTGGTGGGGATGAGAAGTCAAACGCCACCCTCTCTGCTAAGGGTGAAGATAGTGGGCGAGCCGGCGACAGAGTGCTGGCCGAAGCGCCCTGCCCCTCGGGCCACCCCGGCCGCTGCACGGTCCCTGGCAACTCACATGGCCCGAACACAGCAAGGAAGCTCAAGGAAAACGCAAGTCAGGATATCAGGCTGCCCAAACAGTCTGACCTGCCTCTCACAGTGATGTCCTCAATGGACGGAGGGAAACGAGCCCGGCCGGAGGGCCAGAGGACCACAAGCTGTAAGGGAAGTGGCCTGGCGGGGAGCAGTGGCCAAACACCCTCTCCCAAGGAGGCTCCCAGCGCTGCGACGTTATCTAGAAACAGTGCAGACAGTTGCCCAAATACCTTTGGCAAGATGAGGGCTAATGTGGAGAGAAGGGACCCCGAGACAGACAGATTCCCACAGGGAAGCCTCACCTTTCTGAGGTCTGTGTTTTGGAAGAGGGAGAGCAGGAAGAGTGACAGGGCAGAGGCGGCGAGTGGCCGGCAGAGCCCAGCTGTGGATGAGCAGGCCCGGGGCTCGTCTCCATCCCTCAGGATTCGAGAGAGCCCGGCCAGGGGCCCCACCAGCCCCCTGGAGAGGGACGTCCGGTCAGCGCCCAGCTCTCTGCGCCTCCCTCGCAAGGCCGGCAGGCTCCCGAGGGCCGCTGCCCTTGGCACATCACAGAGGAGTGTCCCCGGGGAGCAGACTTCTTTCGGCACCTTGCCAAAGGTGAAGTACCACACGCTCTCGTTAGGTCGGAAGAAAACGTTGCCCGAGTCCAGCTTCTGATGGTGTGTGTTCCAGTGACGTGTGGAGCTGGTATCCTTGTGACTCTGCGCTGAGCACCTGTAGGCAGCCTGTGTTGAGAGTGGGATTTGGGGAAGACAGTTGTCTAGTGACCCCTGAAAATAAAAATTTTTTGGTCTCCGCATCTAGATTTCCAACACCTAATTCCAAAAATACCTTATTGGCTGCTTTTATGCCACCAGAACCACAAGAGGGCGTTGGTGGGTCAGCATAACCATTTTGAGGCAAGAACTGCTGTTTTGTTTAAATTTCAGGGCCTGAGTACTTACTACTAAGGAGTGATTGGTTGTGGGCAAAACATAGAGCATAACTCCGTGAGGAAGCCTCGTTAATAAGAATCTTCAGTATCAAATCAAATATTGTTATTGGTTTCTCCTATTTAAACTTTTTTTAGGGGGGGGGCATAGCGGACTTAACAGGAAAATCTTCTTTTCCTCTTGATTCTTCTCTGGGATAAAGCATTAAGGATGCCAAAAAAAAACCTGATAGTGACACTAAAGCAGGATTCTAGGGTAATGAGGTGGGAGAGAAATGGTTGAGATTTTAGGAGAGTATTTAATATATAACAAAATAATTGTATTAAAAGTTTTTCAAGGTATTTAAAAAAGATAACTATTTTGATACTGGGAAAAAAGGAAGTTCTTTTTTAAAAAAATTAACTATGAGATCTATGTACAATTTTAATAAAAGCTCATCTGTGAAACATGCAAATGACTGTCTGAATTATTCAAGTTAGACAAATGATCTTGTTTCTGCTGCATAAACTTAGCTCATTGCTTTTTTTTTTTTACCATTTAACCATTTTTTAACATTGAAGTATAGTTGATTTACAATGTCATGTTAGTTTCAGGTGTACAGCACAATGATTCAGTTATACAGATAGATAGATGATAGATAGATGGATAGGTATATTCTTTTTCAGATTCTTTCCCCTTATAGGTTACCACAAAATACTGAGTATAGTTCCCTGTATATACAGTAGGTCCTTGTTTGTTATCTAAACTCGTTGCTGTTGATATCAGAAAGCCATTGATTGAGTTGTCTCTGAAAATTTTAAGTACTTTTAATTAAAATGATTTGCTGTTCTCTAAGGAAACAGAAGTCTCCCCAGGTCTCTCTCTGGAGGGCATATACTTTCAAGGACTAGAGAGTCTGAGCCTGTCTCAAGGGACTCTCACTTTGTTACCGACTAGGGTCCTTGGACTCCTTAATCAATAGAAATTGATGAGAGGCCAGAGGAGGAATTCAGGCAAGGCTTTACTGGGACTTGTGCAGCAGCAGGAGGGAGCGAAAACAAGCAACAGGTGCCCTTGCTCACTCTCCGAGGAGGGTGGGCTGCTCCCTTAAATGGGGGAGGCTGGGGGCAGATCAGTGGGTCAGGCCGGAGCGGTGGCTCAGGTGGTCTGCCCACCCCCTTGGTGGTGCCGTGTGCAGGGATCATGTGCAGGACCCTGCTTTTCCTCCCCGCCCCTCAGAAGTGGCAGTTGGGTTTTGACCTTTTTGTATCTTCTTGTTCATAATTTGCCCCACCTGCGCCTGCGTGCAGGTAATTTTAGTCTCTTATAGTTTCTTTGTATTCTGTTGCTGGAGGAGACGTTTGTCCAGGTGCAAGCCCTGCAGTAGAGGGTCCCAGGTCCCAGCCTGTCTCAGGTTGACTGTCCTCTGTTTCCTAGAGCTTTGCACACTTTTCAATAGCTCTTCTAACAAATATCCCCTCACTTCTTACAGGGAAGCTGCTAAGGCTGATCCCAGTCCTGGGGCTCGATAGGTGAGGTTACTGGTGAGTCTGTAGTTCAACAGTCCATTTTCTAGAAATACTTCCTTTCTGATAGGAACCATTTGTTTAAGACACCCGACTCCGAAAATTAAGTTTTTCCTCATATGCACGGCACGACTCATTGGTGTGTCTCTGCTACTGTTCTTTTCTTAAGAAGGAAGAATGAGGTTCTTTTTTATTCCCCATGAAAAAGGCTACATAATTTTGAGCAACAGTTCCAAGATAGAAGGAACCGAGATGACAGAAGGAGAAAGCAGGGGGACCTGCCACCTGACCCCAGAGGGCAATGTGTGTATCAGTAGACCCACATGCTTGCATTTCAAAAGAAGTCCGTGTTTTCTTCAAGTCTTAACTGATGCTGGGGAGGACGTAGCTGTCCGTGCCCTCTTGGGTGATGGGAGTCTAGGAGTCCTCCTGCTGTATCTGGTTCTTTTTCCTCTGTTGACATTCATGTGTCATCTTTCACTCCCATGCTCTTCCTAAGCCCAGCCTCACTTTCTTTGTCCCCTAAGGCATTGGGTTGTGACTCAGATGTGCATCCCCAGGCTTCTCCCTTTCGAATACCTTTGGATATCATGAGCAGGTCCCAATTGTTAGCAGCTTTCTCTGTAATACACCACAGATTGGAGCATTTGCCCTAGGCTATGAATTTGGAATCGAAAGACTCTGGTAGTTATATCTGCCATCCCACATCTTCAACAAGGATGCCTGAAGTTCCTTGGTAACGCTTTCCCTGAGGTTGCTTCCCTGTCGACAGGGACCTGGTAGGGAAGGCTGGGAGAACACAGCATGGAAAAGATTGGGTTACATTTCTGCCCAGATTGGAGGCATGGTTCCAACCTTGACCGTGCATCTGAGTGTACGCTGTGGCCATCTGGTCAAGGGATGTTTCAGGAGGAAGCATGGCAGAAATACTTGGATGCTTTTCTCAAACTACAGAGCTGCTTTTGGACATTTGTAAATTGGAGTTTGAGGCAGGTTGAAAGCCATTGAGTCAGATACGAGCATGGCCAGCGATTGAGTTAGCTCAGCCTGGCAGAAATGGTCTCCCATCCTCCTCTGGAAGCCCAGGTACCCTGCCTGGACCTTTCCCTGCTCCTGAGGTCTGGACCCTGATCTGGTGGTGATAACTCCCTCCTGGCTCCCAGCGTGTTCTCCAGGTCTGAGACTGCTTTGCTTTATCCTCCACTCTCTTCCACTAGCAGAAGGAAGGGTTTGCAAGTCCAGAATCTTGGGCTGGGACGTCATACTGGCGATGTCAGAAGCTCCAAGGGCCAGAGGAGAAAGAACATCTAGAGGAGAGGAGATCGTAATCTATACAAGTTACAGAATTACAGTTCTGGGAACAAACAGAGGCATATGCTGGCTCCATCCTGCTTTCCAGATCCTGTCAGCAGGACACCACCTGTCGTGAACAGACACAGGGATGGTGAGTTAACCAAGCTCCTGCTGACTTGATTACCTCTCTTACTGCAAAAGGTAACATGTAATAGTTGCAGCTAACGAACATTTCGATAGCACCTGCTGTGTGTGCAAAACACTTCTTCTAAGGTGCTTCAGATTTGTCCTCTGAAATGTGAGAGGTTGGGTCATTGCCCACCAACTCCTGTCCTCTGCTGGGTGAACAATGCCCCCCCCAGGGACATTAACTCTTGTGCAATTCAGGACTGCACCTGCAAGGGTTGAAGGGACCCTCAGGCTTTAGAGAAAGTCCCCCAGGGCAGAGAAGTGGAGAGGTGAGCTGGAATGCTGTTGGCAGGTGTGGGAGCCTTCCGTCATAGCTACCGCTGACACTGGGGACAGGGGGTGGGGAGATGGGTCACAGGGCACCAAAAGCATCTGCTAAATCCTCCCGATTCCTCTACTGTTTATATACTTGGACATTTCCCTTTGGGCAGCAGAGCACCACCTAATCCAGACCAAACTTCCCCCCTGTACCTCAGCCTTTGTAATGGAAACTCCTTGACTGACTTTGCAACTCAGAGTTCCCCCAATACCACTGTTGACCAGGGTACACCAGGAAGGTGGGGGTGATCTGACCCTACATTTGGAAACCTCACCCAGTTCTAAGAAGAAAGGGACTGATAGGTTATTGGTCCTCTTCAGCTGCAAGGGCTCCAGCCATCTCCAGCCACGTCCCAGCTCTGCCATTGACCAGCTCTGTGATTTGGGCTTAATTACCTACCCAGCTTTCTGAGCCTATTTTCTTCACCAGTAGAAATGGAGCCATTAATACCGGTCTTGGAGGCTTGCTGGTAGCATTGCATAAGGTGACGTGTTAAAGTTCCTCATAAGGTAGCAGGTAGGTGGTAAATGCTCAGAAGTTCCCTTGTCTTCTCCAGAGATAAGCATTTACATAGAAAGGCCTGTTTTGCCCGAAAGTATGTTCTCCCTTTCTTTTTGTAAGAGCATCTTTTTTTTTTAATTAAAAAAAATCATTTATTTATTTATTTTTGACTGTGTTGGGTCTTTGTTGCTGCATGCGGGCTTTCTCTAGTTGCAGTGAGCGGGGGCTACTGTTCGTTGCGGTGTGCGGGCTTCTCATTGCAGTGGCTTCTCTCATTGTGGAGCATGGGCTCTAGGCGCACAGGCTTCAGTAGTTGCGGCACGCGAGCTCAGTAGTTGTGGCTCACGGGCTCTAGAGCACAGGCTCAGTAGTCGTGGCACACGAGCTTAGTTGCTCCGTGGCATGTGGGAACTTCCCGGACCAGGGATCGAACCCGTGTCTCCTGCATTGGCAGGCGGATTCTCAACCACTGTGCCACTGGGGAAGCCCGTTGTAAGAGCATCTTAATTTTCTCTTGGGAAATCACTCCCTCTCCACTCTGTCCATCAGACAGAGCTGCCCCACGTCTCCAGCCCTGGAATGGGCACGTGGCCCAGGCTTGAGCAATCAGACACACGTGGTGGTTTCAAGATGGCTACATGACCAGGTGGGCGTTGGAACTAGGGGGAAAGAGGAATCTTTTTCTATCTGGCTTCTCAGTCTATAGGATGTGAGCCTGGAGGTATTAGTGTCCATCTTGTCGTGAAGATGGGGAGAGCCTGTTGAGAATGAAGCCCGCCCAGTAGAATACGTTGTTGAGAGATGACAAAACAAAACAAAGAACAAACAAAACAAAAACCCTGAATCCTGGTGGCATCCTTTGGACGCCTAGATCTAACTATACCTGAAATAGAACTTTCTAGTTACTTGGGTGAATCAGTGTTTTGGTTCACTCTGTGGTCTGGGATGGTCACTGGCCTCTGAGGTCCAGTCCTTCTGTGTCCCCAGGGGCCAATGAACCGCCTTCAGGCTGCCCTCCTTCTGCCAAGAGTATCCCACAGAGCATGACCACCCTCATTTTTCTCATCGGTGAAATAGATTTGTCGGCTGTTCCAGTGACTCAGGGTTGATGTGAAGACCAGATGGGATCTTGGAGGGGAATGCTCGTTGGAGATGATGAATTGCATGCAGTTTTGTGGGCTTGTTACTGCTCTGCTGTGCTGGATTTCTGTTCAGAGGAGGAAGCTATAAAATAGGTTTGGAGCCACACTGACACCTGGTGGCCATTCCTCTTATTGCATGATGCTTCCCCACCCCCAACTTAAATAAAATTTCCCATATGTTTCAGCCTAAGGGTTGTAGGTTTTCTCATTTGCTAGGCTGGTGAGATGCCCCATCCTGAGAGGGCAGCGGGCCTGTGTGGACACAGGAACATCCTAAAGGCAATAGGGGGTATCCAGTCAGAGGGAGACCAAAGTCCACGGACAGGAAATTCAGCTTAAGGGAGCTTGGGGGGCCAGCCACTCAGTCCTGCTGTGGCTGCGTCCACCTGCAGGTCTCTGACCCTGTTTGGCTGCAGGGACAGCGGAGCAGACCCACTGACACGAAGGTCCTTCTTCCTGAATCATCATTCAACGTGGTTTTTTGGGGGGAATCCCAGGGGTCTGAGGTCTTCCCCCTCCTTGGAGTCTTCCAGTCTTTGCTTTCCCAGAATTCGGCTTGGTGCCCGTGTGGATGCTTCCCAGAGGCAGTCGCTCTCTGCCCGTCCACCCCTACTCCCATCACCAAAGGATGGTTCCCTCAGCCCCGCTCCAACCTGAGAGGAGGCAGGGCCCCAAAGAGAGCGGGTCAGGACCCCAGGCCCGGGGCTGGGGCGTGGCGAAGCTAGACCCGGAGCCCAGCCCTGGTGCGACCCCAGGACTGGCTGCCTGCGGCCCTGGCTCCAGCCCTTCTTGCCCCAAAGCTGCCGTCTCTGTCTCTAGCCACCTATCACATTTCAGTCGTTTTCCCGATGCTGTTGTCTGTCCCCCACCTCCCAGCCCCTACCGACCCTCCATCATTCTGGCCTAAGCACCTCTAGCGTCCCAACACCCAACAGCAGTAATAACATAGAAGGCCTGCCCTGCTTCAGCTGTCCCTCCTAAGTTCTGGCGACGCAGCCCGACCAGCAGCCTTATCCTGAGGTAGCCTGGGTTCCCTGGTGATCATGTGATCCTGGACATTTTGCTTTTTAAATTCAGGGATATATATATATATATATATATATGCAGACATGTACCATGTGTGTTAATTTCGTAAATGGCTTAGGTTCAGGGAGGAAATTTGAGCCCTCTTTCATCTGTAAATATTAGAAAAGTTTGAATCAGTAGGTACAATTATTAGTGCAAACAATGTACCCTACCCTTTCCAAGATTTCAAGAATCATTAACAGTTTTGTTTAAGAAACACTAACAGAAACACCCACCAACAACAAGGATGGCAGTTTTAAATGAATTTTGCTTTGAGAATGTAAGAGGCTTGAATGAGCTGGATGCCCCGGGGCAGAAGTTCTCAAGATTTGTTGCACCTTAAGCAGCTGTGCCTGGGCTCCTCTTTGGACCAATTAAATCCAGGGAAAGGGCTGATTCTGCCAGGACCGAGGATTACAGCTCTGCTGTGTTGCCAGCCTGGGAACCGCTGGCCCAATGCAACTATTTAAAGTTAAATTAATTCAAATTAAATAAAATTGAAAATTCTGTTTGTTGCACAGGCCACATTTCAGGTATTCAACAGCCATATGTGGCTAGTGGTTGCCATACTGGACACTGCAGATGATAGACTATTTCCCTCATTCAAGAAAGTTCAGTTTCACAGCGCTGCCCTAAGGAGTTGCCAAGTTCAGCTTTTGTGGTTGGGGGCAGAGTGGGCAGGTCACCCTTGTGTAAAATGGAGGTGGTTTTCTGAGGTCCTGGGCAGGCTGATGACCACAGTGGGAGTGCGAGTATTTGGGAGTTGGACCCGTTATGGTTCCTGTTTTTCTGCCGGGCTGTCACTCTATAGGGTCTAGAAGCTTCTGGAAGTGAGTCCTGGGAAAGTCACGTGGGAGACACCCAGGGGCCCAGGGCGACCGGGCTGAACGCCAGGCCATCCTCACTGGGACGGTGCACATCTCCCACAGCTGGTGCGCAGGTTGGGGAATTGTTTGGGGCCCCAAGTGCTGAGAGAATAGAGGATCCCGCAACTGCCCGTGAAGCCTTTATTCCCCGCGGGGTGACCCCTTTGGCCCCCTGCAGTTAACCCTCCTCTGGGACGTTGAGTTTCTCCTTCACCCCACAGGCCACCACGGCAAAAAAAACCTCAGGGAAGAAGGTGCGGAGGTACACGGCGGCCTTGGGGATGGGGTTGGCCAGGAAGACCTCTTGCTTCTTGCGTCTCACCGTGCGCATCACCTCCTCCGCCACGTCCACGGGGTGCACACCGTAGGTCAGTCTCCTGAAAAAGACTGAAAAGCCCCCAGGAGGGGGCAGGGCTTATAGCCTCGGGAGGAGGGGTGTGGTCAGAGCCCCCACCCCCACCCCGAGGGTGGGGACGGGTGTGCGCTTCTGGATTCCCAGTCTCGGGACCAACTCTGCCGTCTGCTGGCCGTGCGCCCTGGGGATGCACTTTACTCGCTGCGCCTCAGCTACCACATCTGTAACGTAGGCACAGTTTTCTGCCCCGTTAACATCCCAGGATGGTTATGAGCCGTCGGAGGGGATGAGAAAGAGCTTAGAAGATAGGAAAGTGCCGGATGTATGAAGGGGCTGTTGTTTACAGTTGTTGCGAAGCTGTGTGTGTCCAGAGCCTCCTGGAACCTCTTGCCCACGTCTTGATTCATCTTGATTCCCTAATGTAGATAGAGCCTCGGGCAGGGGGTAGCTGCTCTGTGTAGAGCATTCTAGAATACTGATCATAGGTGCATTTACAGACCACTCAGGATGTGCTGATCGCTGCTCCAACCCCTCTATGAGCTGGAACTTTCCGTCTTCCCTGTGAATCTACAAGTTAGGTATTACCATTAGCCCTCATTTTCCCAAAGGGGAAACAGAGGCAGAGAGATGAAGGGAGTTGCTTAATATGTGACTGAGGCGAACTTCATATGCAGGCAGTTGGGGCCAGACTCTGAGTTTCTCTGTGCTGCCTTCTAGGGCAAGGGGAACAGGAAGTTCTCGAAGACCAAATCCTGGCTATTCCACATGGGAAACTGAGGCCCAGAGGCGGGCAGTCCCAGTGGCCAAGGTCACAGAGCCTGTGACTGACGGAGCCCAACGTGGCTTCGGTCTGCTGATTGCAGGTTAGGATTCCATCTACCTGGTGCCTCAGGACCTGAGTTTTGGGGTCCCTCCCCACTGTTAGCTGGGTGCAGGGGCCTCACCGTCCCCAGTCTCATGCTTCAGGAACACCCCCCTGGACCCCCCCTCCCCCAGAGCCCTCCGCAGCCCCTGTCCCTCAGGCTTCGCTCCAAAAGCTCACATTTCCGGATGGAGCCCTCCCAGTTTCCTTGGCCTGGATGAACGTGGTAGGAGCGGATGAAAGAGGGGCTCACGGTGCTGACGGTGACGTCGTATTCCTCCACCTCGGCCCGCAGGCAGTCGAAGAAGCCGAGCACCGCGTGCTTGGCGGCGGCATCTGGAAGAGAAACCAGCTGGGGGTGGGCGTGGGTCCTGCTGTGCTTCCCAGGAGGGGCCTTGGGGACACACATCCCTGCGAGCTCCGTTGGGAGAGGCCTCAAGTCACCTGCCCCTCACTTCATAGTTGAGGACAGAGAGCCCTTGTGAAGCAGTGGACAGATGCAGAGATGAGACGGAATCCAACTTAGCCACTGGACCCCTGTGTGACTTTGGGCAAGTGACTCATTTTTACCTGAAGAGGCTCAGTTTTCTTATCTTTAAAATGGGCATAATACACAGGGAACTATATTCAATATCCTGTGATAAACCATAATGGAAAATAATATGAAAAAGAGGATGTATATGTGTAACTGAGTCACTTTTCAGTACAGCAGAAACTAACACAATGTTGTAAATCAGCTATACTTCAGTAAAATTAAAAATCAATAAAATGGGCTAAATAAATAAATAAATAAAGTGGGGATAATATCACCCTATCCAAGTGAGAAAATGTATATAAAACATTTCAGCCAGGAAGGCTGATTCCCTGAGGGAGTGATTTCTCCAAGGTCCTGAAGCCATCAGGGTTAAGAATGCAGGAGCTAGGACTTCCCTGGTGGCACAGTGGTTAAGAATCTGCCTGCCAATTCAGGGGACACGGGTTCGAGCCCTGGTCCGGGAAGATCCCACGTGCCTTGGAACAACTAAGCCCATGCGCCACAACTACTGAGCCTGCACTCTAGAGCCCACGAGCCACAACTACTGAAGCCCACGCAGTGAGAAGCCCATGCATCACAACCAGGAGTAGCCCCCGCTCTCCGCAACTAGAGAAAGCCCGTGGGCAGCAATGAAGACCCAATGCAACCAAAACTAAATAAATAAATTTTAAAAAAAGAAAAAGAAATGTTCCAAGGAAAGCAGTACATTGGGTTCCCTGTTAGTTGGAGGCCAAAGGGCCAGTTGTTTTGCCCACGCCACATTGTATCATGTCACTGCTGTCTGTGTCCCCAGCACCTGGTTCTAGGCATTCGATTGCTGTTTGTTAAATGAACGAAGGCAGCGAGCAAGTGGAAAGTAATCCACCTGCTGAAAATGACAAGTATGTTTGTGAGTAGGAGGAATAGTGGTGAGGTTCTAGATGGGCTGGGTCAGAGACGGAATGAGGTATGTGGCAAAGACTGCCCTGTGAAGACCCAGATGTATTCCTCTCCCTATCCTGGGCCCACAGGCAGACTGCAATTTCCAGCATCCCTTGCAGCAAGGGGGTAAGCATGTGACTGGCTTCTCGACAACAGGATGTGAGCAGTGCTGTATGGGCACGACGCCCTCTTCTTGCCAGCAGGAACCCATGTGGGGTGGGAACTAGCTTTGACCACGTGGAAAATGATGGCAAAGCTGTGACTTGGCACGACTCTGGGCCCCCGAGTGACCGTGAGGAACAGTGATGCCCGCTGAGCTGGGCCATGCCATTTAGACAGTTATATGGAGGAGGAATAAAGGTTTTTACAGCACCGTCGGCTTGGCCTAACTAATGCAATCGAGAAAAGGAAAGTGAAACACTATTAGGGGGATATGATGGGCTGAATTGTATCCCACCCCCAAATTCATATGTTGAAGTCCTAACCCCAGTATCTCAGATTGTGGCCGTATTTTGAGATAAGGGCCTTTTAAAGATAATTAAGTTAAAATGAGGCTGTTACGGTGGTGCCCTAATCCAACGGACTGGTGTCCTTATAAGAAGAGCAGGAGATGGCAGGGGTGCCCACACACAAAGACCATGTGAGGACCCGGGGAGCAGGCCATTAGCAAGCCATGGAGAGAGGCCTCGGGAAACATCAAGCCTGCCCACACTTTGATCTTTGACTTCCAGCTTGCAGAGCTGTGAGAAAATACATTTCTGTTGTTTAAGCCACCTGGCTTTTTTTTTTAATATTTATTTATTTATTTGGTTGCACCAGGTCTTAGTTGTGGCAGGTGGGCTCCTTAATTGCGGCTCACCGACTCCTTAGTTGTGGCCTGCGAACCCTTAGTTGTGTCATGCATGTGGGATCTAGTTCCCTGACCAGGGATTGAACCCGGGCCCCCTGCATTGGGAGCAGGGAGTCTTAACCACGGTGCCACCAGGGAAGTCCCTGGGGTATTTTGTTGTGGTGGCCCCAGAAGACTACGTCAGGCTACCCCACCCCCCTTTCTTCATTCCTCTCTCCCTCTCACCTTTCTACCCACCAGACACTTGCTTACCCAGCTCCGGTTTCGTGCATGGTACTTTGGGCCATAAGGAAATGTATGAGACATGTTCCCCCACCCTCCCACATCCTACCTCACGGGAGGTGGGAATGTCTCCAGAATTCTCCCAGTTGGGTCCCAGGAACATAGACCGAGAAGTCCCTCTCCTCCTTGGACTTTTTAGAGGAGTCTCACCTTTGGAATTCTCTCTCTCACCTCCCCTGGAATTGTGTCCCTTTCCTTTTCTGCTTCCTCCTTCCTCAGACCCTCTCCATCCCTCTCCCCTTTAGGGATGTGCACCCCTCCTTTCTTTCCCAGTTGTAATTGTTCCTGTCTCTCGAGGGGCATCTTTACAGAGAAGGGGGCATCTGAGCTGGGGCTGTGCACCCATGTCAGGAGCGTGCCCTTGATCTGGCATTGATTGTGTCCAGCCAGGACATGCCCTGACCGCCTGTGAGACGTGAGCTTCTGGGGGCTGAGGGGAGGGCTTATCTTTATCTCCCATAGTCACCTGTGCGCTGTAGATGGTCAAAAATAGGAGCTGAAGGGATGAAAGAAAAGCCAACAGATGCTTTCATCTCTGGACCCTCTTCCCCAGTATAACCCTATGCCTAGTCCTAGACACACATCTCTTGTCTTATAAGACACATAACAGGGCTTCCCTGGTGGCGCAGTGGTTGAGAGTCCGCCTGCCAATGCAGGGGACACGGGTTCGTGCCCCGGTCCGGGAAGATCCCACGTGCCGCGGAGCGGCTGGGCCTGTGAGCCGTGGCTGCTGAGGCTGCACGTTCGGAGCCTGTGCTCCGCAACAGGAGAGGCCACAACACTGAGAGGCCCGCATACCACACACACACAAAAAAGACACATAACATAGGACAAAACATGTTTGTCTTAGCAACTTACAGGCTGTACGGAATGGGATTCCAAGCTTCCCTTGGATGTTATTCACTAAAACAATTTGTCCGGTCCTCCGGGAAATCATGTTGGGGAGCAGGGCTGGAAAGCACAGGACAAAGAGTCACGGTTACAAACCTGAGACTGAGTCAGGCAACATCAGGCAGAGCCCTTCCCCTCATCACGGAGGGCTCCTCTACCTCCCTGACAGTTAGATTACAGTGGGACACAGATGGAATGGACCCTGGTTACCACTTATCCAGTGTTTCCTAAGAGTGGGCTGGGCTCGACTGGGGAATTGCTGGGTTATTTTATTTTATTTTATTATTTAATTTTTTTGGTCTCACTGCATGTGGCATGCAGGATCTTAGTTCCCTGACCAGGGATGGAACCCAGGCCCCCTTCAGTGGGAGTGCAGAGTCCTAACCACTGGACCCCCAGGGGAGTCTCTGGGTGATTTTAAATGACCCATCCATGTGCATGGAGTGACACTGATTTCAATAGTGAGAAAGGTAATCCCTTTTCAATTGTCCTATTGCTTCCAGTAGGAAAGTTGGTTCCAATGGGTCTTTAATAATTCTCTTGCATGTGCTAATCTTTTTTAAAAAAAGAGAAGAAAGACCTCAGCCCTTTGTCTTGGGAGAACTTACTGCTTTGTTCTGATTTCAGGTTTTCTTGTATTGATGGAGAGGGAAAGGGGTTTTTAATTTATGGTAAAGATTTCCTCCTGAATTGAATTAATTTACAAATGAGGAAATTTAGAAAAAGATATGGAGTAATAATAGCACAGATTGA
This sequence comes from Mesoplodon densirostris, assembly GCF_025265405.1. Taxonomy (NCBI): domain Eukaryota; kingdom Metazoa; phylum Chordata; class Mammalia; order Artiodactyla; family Ziphiidae; genus Mesoplodon; species Mesoplodon densirostris. Next base: position 42,116,325 of record NC_082678.1, on the reverse strand, counting down.
ATAGGGAGATGGCAAAAAATATCAGAAGACTTAAGTTTGCATTCCTCACCGTGGTGCCAGGGAACCTGAGCTCTCAGAGGTTGAGTGAAGGACACACCTTGGCTGGCCTGCTTGGTGTGTCCACAGCGACTGGGCTGGAGGAAACTGTAATCTCTGGGCATCATCTTAGAAGCTCTGGGGAGTCATCTTTCTGCTCCCAGTACTTCTTTCCCTCCAGCTGTCACAGCTCTCAGAGTCCCGTTATCATGGAGATTCTGGCCCTAGAGAAGGCAGCTCTAAGATCATGCTTTCTCAGCCTTTGCCAAACACACTGCTCCCTACGTGTAGACGTTCTCCATGCTTATATTCTCCCTTTTGTGCTTCTGCTTTGATAAGCTTTATTTGGGGTGGGAGGAGGGCTTCCAACTCTTGGTTCTATTCCATGTCATCTCTAGCAACACCCCTAACCCCAGCTTCAGATCTGCATTTGAACTTGACCCTTAGAAATCTCCACACAGGAACCACCATTTTATCTTTAAAAGGAAGACATCCTCCTGCCTTCCTGTTTCTGCAAAGGGATCGACAGTATTCTGGGTCTCTTGCAGATCAACTCTTTCTCAACCTTGGACCAACTGTTATCATTAGGAGCAGATCAACCACAGGGTCGTTATAGTAAAAGATTTGCAGGGGATGAAGACAATGGTCCAGAGATGTGGAATGGGATTGGAGGGGAGCCATGGATAAGAGTAAGAAAAGAGGAGAAAAGGGCAGGGTGTGGGGAGGGGGCTTAATGGAGAGGCAGGTTGGAATATACCAGTCAGAGACTTTCACAATCCCTTTTCTTTCATCAACATGTACAGTCAGATGCTGAAAGCTTTCACCAAATAAGCAGGGATTTTTCTGAAAGAGGGGCTGAGGCTCCATCCAGAATTGGGTGACTGTCTGGAAATATAACAGAGCCCTCTCTAGCAGCCAGTGGGAAGGTCAAACTCACGAGACCTTTGGTCAGTGTGATGGGTCCAAAGTAATTGGCATCCATGATCTTTTTGTCGAGTTCCAGAGAAATCTTATGGGCAGGCCCCTTCACCTTCATGCTGGCATTGTTGATGAGGATGTCCACACAGCCATAGCAATTCAGGACCTCTTTGGCCACATCCTGGACACAGCTGATGTCCGAGAGATCCAAGAGGACCAGCTTTGGGGTGAATGTCTGCTGGACCAATGAGAGAGTCAAGGCACATGTGGGTACATCCCCTCAGACCTTGGGACCCTTCAGTCTAAGAGCTGCCCCTTTTGAAACTCAGAGCTCATGGAATGACTACAAACAAATGAGGAAGAAGCAGAGATGGCTCTGGGAGGAAGGAAATTGATGGAGAAGATGCATCCTTGGGGACCAGAGCAACAACAACATTCCCAACATGCAAACATGCAGTCATAAGTCTGAACTTCTGGTCAAGGGGCCAGACCTGAGAAATCCAAGTGGAGGCCATGCATTGATTCTGCTGGTGATGTCATTTCTTGTAACACTTCTGAGCTCCTTTTTGGGAATTCTTTCAAACTGGCTTCCAAGCCACAAGAGAATCTTCCCAGTACTTTGTAGCCACATTTAATTTTTGGCCAAAATCATACAGTCAGCATAATTTTTTTGGAGCACCATCTATGTGCCAGGCATTTGTGTTCAGCCCTAAACATTTGATATCGTCAAGATTCTCATGGATTCGAAGGGATACAGATGGAAAAATTGATGTTACCATATGATGAATGCAATCCCTGTGTTTGACAAACACTAGCCCTGATATGGCCTTAAAAAAAGTTTCCCTGGTCAAATTTGCTTAGGAGATGCAGACTATCATATGTTCTTCTTGGAGATAACACAATGCACATTTGCATAGCAAAGGCCCTGAAAAGTCCTGCAGTAAAGAAATTAGTCAGACAAGCTTGGCCTAACTCAGTATTTCCCACACAGTTGACTTCAGAACCTCGTTTTTACTACTTAATAACCAATACCTAATAAGATCCCAAGAAACATACCTTGGAGTATGTTGTGTTATCCTGGTTGCTCCATCTCCTCAAATACCAGAGTTAGTTCTGAATGATTTTTGACTAGTTCCAAAATCAAACTCAACATCAAGGGAAAAGATCAAAAAAAAAAAATCCTGAAGAGAACTCTCTGAAGGCAATGTCTTTTTCTTTTTTTCAAATAAAGTCATTTATTTATTTATTTTTGGTTGCGTTGGGTCTTCGTTGCTGCGCACAGTCTTTCTCTAGTTGCGGCGAGCGGGGGCTACTCTTCGTTGTGGTGCATGGGCTTCTCATTGCCTTGGCTTCTCTTGTTGCGGAGCACCGGCTCTAGGCATGCGGGCTTCAGTAGTTATGGCACGCGGGCTCAGTAGTTGTGGCACAGGGGCTTATTTGCTCCGCGGCATGTGGGATCTTCCCGGACCAGGGCTCGAACCCGTGTCCCCTGCATCGGCAGGAGGATTCTTAACCACTGCGCCACCAGGGAAGCCCCTGAAAGCAATTTCTTAAACAATGCTCCAGAAATGCTTTGAAAACCCCAGCTGCATTGAAATGTGTTCACCTCCTGTGTAACTTCATGGAAGGGGACTTCACTTCCCTGATTTCTTTGAAGGAAATTTTTTTTTTTTTTGTCTTGCGGGATCTTAGTTCCCTGACCAGGGATTGAACCTGGGCCATGGCAGTGAAAGCGCCAAGTCCTAACCACCGGACTGCCAGGGAACTCCCTCTTTGAAGGAAATATTATTTGAAGTATTATTTTAAAAATCAGCCATGAGTGTTTATAAACAGAGCCCATATCTGTGACATGCCATATTTTCTGGATCCTCTTTGAGTCTGACTTAAATAGAATGGGTGGGAGGAGGCTCAGAGGCTAGAGGCACGATGAGGGGTCAAAATGAGCCAACCCCCAAGTTGGCAGACTTACCTGTGTCAAGATTACGTTTCCCCAGGACTTCCCTGGTGGCACAGTGGTTAAGAATCTGCCTGCCAATGCAGGGGACATGGGTTCAATGCCCCGATCCAGGAGGATCCCACGTGCCTCGGAGCAACTAAGCCCCTGCGCCACAACTACTGAGCCTGCGCTCTAGAGCCCGCGAGCCACAACTCCTGAAGCCTGCACACCTAGAGCCCGTACTCTGCAACAAGAGAAGCCACTGCAATGAGAAGCCCACGCACTGCAATGAAGAGTAGCCCCCGCTCGCTGCAACTAGAGAAAGCCCGTGCAGAAATGAAGACCCAATGCAGCCAAAAATAAATTAAATTTAAATTTAAAAAATACATTAAGAAAATTACATTTCCCCAAAGCAAAATTTCACCCAAATTTCACCGAAAGAGCTGCTCTGTAACAAGCAACGAAGGCTAAGGGTGTCCAGGGGTTGCCCATGCCGGCTGCCAGAAGGCCTTACCTTGCTGGGGTCAGCCACACTGATCAGGGCATCATATAGACTCTGAAGCCTCTCCCAGTTCTTTCCGCACAGCACCAGCCTGGCCCCGCTGGTATGGAACACCCGAGCACACTCTGAGGGGAAGAAGGAAGGAGGACAGGACACGCTGTGGGTGAAACCACTGATGGGGAGCCCCTCCTTCTTACAAATTCAAGGGTTCAAAGAATTCAAAAGCCTTAGAGCCATGAGTTCCTTTAGAGGTCATTGCATTCAACTTCCTCTGGAATTTCTTCTTGTTTCCAGCCTCAGCATGGTTGCCTCCTGTGAAGGGCACCTCACAGGGGTGTGAAATAACCCCTCCTCCATTGGGTAGTTCTGATTATTAGGACATTCTTTCTTAAACTGGACAGAAAGATGACTCCATCAAACAAGACCCCCAGGAGCACAGCTCCAAATATATCTCAATCTGAAGATATTGGAGACAGCTGCCATGTTTTTTCAGACCAAATGTCACTAGTTTCCTCCACATTTTCTCTGTGGGTCGATACTCCAGCCAGGGTTCTTTTTATTAAGAAAGGAAACCTGCCTGCTGTCTAGTAAGTTTTACTCTGGACGAATTTCTGACTCACCAAATGTCCCGGTGTTCTTTATTATTATTATTTTTTGGCCATACCGCACGGCATGCAAGATCTTAGTTCCCCAACCAGGGATTGAATCTGTGCCCCCTACGGTGGAAGTGTGGAGTCTTAACCACTGGCCTGCCAGGGAAGTCCCTCACCCAGTGTTCTTAACCGGGAAGTAGTTGGTAGATACAAGTATTCTTATGTGGCAATAACAATGATATTTAAGAACAATAAAAGCTAACAGATTTTGACCGTTTACTTGCTTGAGTAGCTATTCAAAGGGATTTACATGTATTACCTCACTTAATTCTCACAGTCATCCCATGCAGCAGTTTCTTAGGTTGGGTTCCCTAAAAGCAGAATCTAAGACAGGGATTCCGGTGGCCAGGATTAATTCAGGGAGTGCTCTTCAGAGAAAATCTGTCAGGGAGTAAGGGCATGGGGTAGGTGAAGGGGAAGGATAAAGTCTAGCTTTGGCTGGACCCAAGGAAGGCTCTGGACTGTAAACCCAGCTGCAAGACTGTCCCACCTGGATGCAAGGGGACTGTCTTTCGTACACGTGTGTCAGCCAGTCACTGATGGTGTGCTGCTCCCTCCGGGGGTGGGTACAAAGGGTGTCCACTGGCAGAGGGCAAGTCTATGAGCCATGGCCACCAACACTCCTAGGACCTGGGGATGAATGAACCGGCCAGGTACAGGAATCTAGGAGGGGTACCAACAACACCGACTACAGGGGAGTAGCTATTACTGTCCCATTTTTACACCAAGCATTGGTGACCCGGGCTGCCTGGGGATGCCAAAGGGTAGTTGGGCAGCACTGGGTGCCCACTAGGGGCTGGAAATCCTGTGTGCCATGGCTCTAAATGATCTTATGTTTGTGTGATTTTCTCCTGCAAGTCACAACAGCTGGAGCAGGTGGAGAGAAGGGGGCCAGCTGGACAGGACAGTTGGCAGGGGTTTGATAAGTGGGCATTGTGGGCAGGGGAATTGTGGTATTGGAGAGGGAGCAATTGATGTGCTGGACCATTCAGTCTAAGCCAGATGGGAGCAGAAGTGAAGGCAGGAGGGGCTGATGGAGAAGGAAAGGAGAAGGCTCTAGGGAGGGGAGGTCTCAGTGAGGTCTAGAAACAGATGTGGTCGGGGGAAGCTGTGGTCAGTTCTGCTGACAGAGGGAAACTTGAATCAAGAAATAACTGTGTGGGGCTTCCCTGGTGGCACAGTGGTTAAGAATCTGTCTGCCAATGCAGGGGACATGGGTTCGAGCCCTAGTCTGGGAAGATCCCACATGCCACGGAGCAACTAAGCCCACTAAGTGCGCCACAACTACTGAGCCTGCGCTCTAGAGCCCACGAGCCACAACTACTGAGCCTGCATGCCACAACTACTGAAGCCCGCGCGCCTAGAGCCCGTGCTCTGCAGCAAGAGAAGCCACCACAATGAGAAGCCTGTGCACCACAACGAAGAGTAGCCCCCGCTCGCTGCAACTAGAGAAAAGCCCGCACGCAGCAACAAAGACCCAACACAGCCATAAATAAATAAATAAATAAATAAATAAATAAAATTTATAAAAAAGAAATAACTGTGTGAACAATGGCACCTTGAATTGTTAGGATCATAGAGAATGGAAGATTTCTCTAAATGTAGGTGTTTTATTGAGAAACGGGCTGTCCCTGATGATTCTCACTGGCAAAATTCAATACAGATGTCAATCCATCTCCAAGTGAATTTGATGCAGTAAATCAAGATCCCAACATGTCTTGGAAAGTGACAGACAGATCCTAAACTTTATTTGGAATAACTTACAAACTTTACTTGGAATAATAAATATGCAAGAAACCAAAGAACATTTTGATAAACAATAATGGAAGTGGACTATCAGTTATTAAAATATATTACAAAGCGGCAGAGATGAAAGCATTGTTAGTGTTTCCAGTATAGATAGAAATACGGATTAAAAATAGAGCCAAGTGGGCTTGCCTGGTGGCGCAGTGGTTAAGAATCCACCTGCCAATGCAGGGGACGTGGGTTCAAGCCCTGGTCCGGGAAGATCCCACATGCCACGGAGCAACTAAGCCCATGTGCCACAACTACTGAGCCTGCACTCTAGAGCCTGCGAGGCACAACTACTGAAGCCCACGCACCTAGAGCCTGTGCTCTGCAACGAGAAGCCACCACAATGAGAAGCCCACACGCCACAATGAAGAGTAGCCCCCGCTCGCCACAACTAGAGGAAGCCCACACACAGCAATGAAGACCCAACGCTGCCAAAAGTAAAAAAATAAATAAATTTATAAAAAAAAATAGAGCCGAGTATTCATAAGAGTTCAGCATATGGTAAAGTTAGCACGTTGAATCAGCGGGAAAAGAACATATTATTTAAAAGAGGTTTTTGACCCACTGGATAACTATTTGAGAGGGAAAAAATCTAGGTACAATATACCAAATGTATTAAATAACTAAACATAAAAATAGAACCATAGGGCTTCCCTGGTGGTGCAGTGGTTGAGAATCTGCCTGCCAGTGCAGGGGACACGGGTTCGAGCCCTGGTCTGGGAAGATCCCACATGCCGCGGAGCAACTGGGCCCGTGAGCCACAACTACTGGGCCTGCGCGTCTGGAGCCTGTGCTCCGCAACAAGAGAGGCCCGTGCACTGCGATGAAGAGTGGCCCCCTCTTGCTGCAACTAGAGAAAGCCCTCGCACAGAAAGAAAGATCCAACCCAGACAAAAATAAATTAAAAAAAAAAAAAAAAGAACCATAAAAGACCTAGAAGAAAATAGAGATATATTGCTTTGGGGAGAGAGCTTTTAAGCACAGCACTGAAGGAAGAAATAATACAAGTTATTTACAGGTTTTTATCCTTAAAAAAAAAATCCTTCCTTACAGAAGAAAACATAAATAAAAATTAAGAGGGAGATAAATTGAGGAAACCTATTTACAATACATATGTTGGAAAAGGGGTTAATTTATTTAATCCACAAAGAACTCTTGTAAATCAATAAAGGCCCTAATAAAGAAATTGGCTAGTGAGATGTGTAAGCAATTCATAAAAACACAAAGAGCTAATACACAGAAGATAGAAGTTCAATGCCAATAATAAAGAAATGCAAATTAACAGATGACAATCAAAACAAAATTGGTAATAATCACATATTCACTGCTGGTTGTAGTGTAAATTGCTACAGTCTTTTGGAAGAAAAATTAAAAGAATCCTTGGAAGTCAGCATGGCCCGGTTATTTTATTTATGGGCATTTATTCTAAGGAGATAATTAAGAATGTCTGCATGGAATAGTTAAAATATTATTTCTCTCAATATTGTAATAATAAAGAGTTGGAGATGTTGGTTAGGTAGATGATGGTGTATCTATATATCAGTTATTTCAAAGTCTTTAAAACTGATGTTGCAGAAATGGGTCTACCGACATGGAAATGTCACAATATAGTAAGTTTTTTTAAAAAGATTCAAACAGTGTGTCTAACACAGTGCCATAACACTTGACTCTGTGTGTGTTATTGGTCATTAAATTGCACCTATGATTATGTAACAAGATTTAAAATTGGGATTTCCAAGATCAGATATAAAATTCCAAAGTGACAGTCCAAGATGCAGATTTTCAAAGAAAATTACTGAAACCCTGTTTCATGAATACCCTTTACTCCTAATAGGATGCAAACGGATAAGGCAGAGGAGAGAGGGGACTTGGAAAGGGGGTGTTTGTGGAGAGAACACTGTTAGGTGAGTTTTTGCCCCTTATGTCCATCCTAGAGAGAAGAGATGGACCATTTGAACACACGCTGTGAATTCCCTGCAGCCGGGAGCCCGGAGTGATGTCTGAGTTGCACCTGGGAAATCTCATGAGCATCGCCAACTATCCCAGAGCAGAGGGAGGAGAGCTGGGGCTGCCCCAGAGGTTGGTCTCTTTACTGAAGGACCCTGCCATCCACCACAACCACTTGGACCAGAGATGAACCATGAGCTGGCTGGGAGCTCTTGAATTCTGCCCAAGAAGACCTCTGAGAAGGGCAGTGGGACTACTCTAACACGGGGCATACGGGCAGCAGACTGCCCCAAACCAGGGCTGGCAAGGGAACTGAGCAAGGGGAGTGCACCTGCCCCGCGACAAGTGCGGGTGAATATCCCAGGGGGTGCCTCTGAAGGACCCACAATAGAGCCCATGAGAGAAAGAATCCACTCGGTTTTAAATGTGTGCCAGGCGTGGAGCTCGAAGCAAGCTTCTAGGAGTGTCAGTCAGCTGAGAATTTTTCCTGTCTTCCTTCTCTCCTCTCCTTCCTGCCCCTCCACCCCCAGAGGGTCAGAAAGAGCAGCAAACTGGCCGGCAACTTGCCCTCGCTGGGGGCAGGGATGGGAAGGGAGAAGGAAACTTGAACTTAATGAACACGGACACGTTTATCAATGTATTGGACTGGGCACTGCAGTTTCTGAATCAAAGCTATGTTTGGGAATTTATCGTGACCAAAGGGTTTGGTATAATCTAATAGTAATCAGAAAAGCTATGAGACTATCTGATTTTTTTTTTTTTAATCAAGATGCAAAGGAAGACTTTCCCTTCTGCATGAGAGACCGGGGTGGGCTGTCTCCCTATACCCCTCCCCCCGCATGTGTGCTTGCCCCCTGATGGTTATACATCTCAGCATCATAAAGTTACTGGAAGGAAATAGGATGAAGAGTTCCCGAGTGGGTGGGGTTCTGGGTGTGTTTTCGGTTCTCTTTTCTTGAAAAATCCTCTTTAATATATGTGGTTTCTATAATGACAGAATTCGCTAAAAGAAACTTCACGTGGAGGGAGAATGCCTAGCCTCCCTGCGTTTGGGCTGTAATTCTGAGTGGCGGCAGCAGCTGTGCTGGGTGTGGGCATTCGTGGAGGTCGTGTTTCACAAACCCGAGGGACGTGGTTCAGTGAGCGGAGCGGGGTCACCTACCACCCCGCCGCTGGTCAGTGGTGAAGCCAGGAGGGACCCCAAGTGCTGACATTCCCGTTGGGTCCCTTGTTCCGCTGCTGACAAAGGAGCACGTTGGGGCTCTGCTGTCCCTGATGACGGGCACTCTTACAGGCTGGCCACTGGGGCAGGGTGAGGGTCTGTGGCCAGGAGCCAGACCAAACCCGTGGCCTTGACCTCCTTAGGAGAGGCAGCCATGGGTGTTTGTTACCATCACCCATTTCCCCCCCTTCTCTGCTGACACCTCACCTTTGCCAGGTGGACCCCAGTGGTGCATCACCGCTTTGGTGCAGCCCAAAGCCACGCTCCCAAATGGGTCCTTTCTGCCAAGGCCAGGCATTAGGTATAATATGCAGGTGTTCTTATTTTATTCTTTATCAGCTCAGCACAACCTATATCTTGTATCAAGCACGTGGATGCCAGGCTTGTTCTTTTTCACTCAGCAAACATATTAATACACGGAGCCCTTACTTCCATAGTTCCTCAAACCTAAGATGCCACCCACCTGCAAGAGGCTTTCTGATTTCAGATATTAAAATGCACAAGGATGGCCCATGACAATTGTAGGATACCATTGACTGAGAGACAATTAGCTCAATTTCAGAAACGTTGAAAGGGGAAAAACCATGCATCTTAGAGGTGATGAAACAGGCAGGCTCTGTGATCTCTGAAGCAGTTCAAGTACAGGGGTTAAGTATTTTGAGAGTCACTCTTGCTGCAGACATAGTGGGTCCAAGGCGACCCCATCCCTGACTTGGCCGAATTGTGCGGGTTTGGGGTGAGGGTTAGAAGTCCTGATCTCTATCTGTCTGGTTTCCCTAGGAGACAGCTTGGAACTGGGCTCCTTGCTGCTGCCCAGAGCTACCCACTGAGTTCAGTCAGGTTCTGTGGACTGGGCATATACTGTGGGCTGTGTGTAGCCTACATCATCCGCTTGGTGCCCCTCACTTTTTTCTTGCCTTGGACCTGAGAAACGGAGCAGTTTGAACCCAGAATCGCTGTAGTCAGCAGCGTGTCCTGGCTAAGCGTTGATTTAAGGTCACCCACGCCCAGCTTCTCAAGTTATTTCTAAATACTCGGACTTTATTTTTTTCTGCTTTGCATTTCTTTCTAAGGTGAGTCGTAAGAGACAGTGAAAAAGAGCAGTGATGCTAGTCATGACAGAGACTAGACCATATTCCTCTGAAAATGCCATTGTGCTCCTGAGATATGTTTCCTGGGCACCTGATTTGTACAATGTTTGCTTATAATAGAATGAGACTTTTAAAAATAAATAAACAGGGCTTCCCTGGTGGCGCAGTGGTTGAGAGTCCGCCTGCCAATGCAGGGGACACGGGTTCGTGCCCTGGTCCGGGAAGATCCCACATGCCGCGGAGCGGCTGGGCCCATGAGCCATGGCCGCTGAGCCTGCACGTCCGGAGCCTGTGCTCCGCAACGGGAGAGGCCACAGCAGTGAGAGGCCCGCCTACCGCAAAACAAAACAAAACAAAACAAAAACAACAGCAAAAATGATACCCAAATTATGTGACACATGGTGCTGCACTACCATTGTTAGGGATGAGAGAGAATCTTAAAAACCTGAGGGCATTGACTGTCTCTTATGTCACACATGCCACCAGCAGAAGGGCCCTCTGAGACCATCTAATTCAGGAGTTGCAAACGTAAATGCCTTCAAGGCCAGGAGATGATGTGGTTGAGAGAATCAGGCCGAGTGTGAGACAATAGGGATTAGTGGGGTGTGTGGCACACTGGCGTTTGCACGTTCTGCATAATTATCACCGTTGCTAACACTTGAGAGGTGCCCACTCTAGTTCCCGGCACTGTTCTAAGTGCTTTCCATCTATTAATTCATTGATTCATCACAACAGCGTTATGAGGCAGAAAGCATTAGTATCCTTGCTTTCAGATGAGAAACCCAAGGCTGAGCAGTGCGTCACCAGCTAAGTGGTGGAGCCAAGACTTCAACCCCACCCCCAAGTCTGGCCTCATCACCAGTTCACTGGCCCGGCTGAGGGCTTTGCATTTCAAAATTTCTAGAAGCCCCCCTGGAGGCAAAACAAATCATGTCTGCAGACCAATTTTGGCCCTTAGACTGTGAGTTTGCAACCCCAGATATTCCAGTCCCCTCATTTCTCAGGCGAGAAAGCTGCAGCCTCCAAGAAAGAAGACACATGCTGGTTAATGACAGATGCTGGGAGAGAACACAGCCTCGATGCACCCCCGACCTGCCCAGCGGGCTCAGCCACACGCCACCCTGTTGCCTCTCGTCCTTCACGGCAGGAGTGGGCACGAGAGGGGGCAAAGCTCGCTTACCCTTGCCCAGTCCTGAGATGGCATCAGTGATGACCACCACCTTGTTTTGCACGGCTGACTTGGACCACAGGTTGGACACCTCCTGGTAGATGAAGAGGAGGCCGCTGATCCCCAGGAGCAGCAGGGGCAGCATGAGGAGAGCTGGGACTCCCATCTTGCGCTGGAGGAAAATGGGAAGAAGGAATCCGCTTTGCAAAGAGGCTCTGATCGGGACACGGGGCAGGGGGAGGCCTGAGGCTGTGGGGCGCACTCATGCCCCAAGCCCGGAGCCCGCTGTCCAGGGAGCCAGGCTCTGTGCGGACTCCCAGAGGGCTGCTTCCTAGAACACCTGGCCGGCACGCTAATCCCCAAATGGTCAATGCAGAGAAAATTACTCACGGTGTCTCCAGAAGCAAATGGAATCCGGCCTGCCCTCCCAAAGGTTAATTACAAATTTAATTAAAATGTGTCTGCATTTTTGGAAGGAAAGCCATGTGTTAAGGCCACTTGCTTGGGTCCTAATGGCTATTTATAGCCCTCTGTGCACTAAAGGGCTTTCGGGGTAAATATAGTGTCTCTTCTGATATTCAGGAACACATGCTGGCCGGGTCTGATTTCAGAGTTCTTGCCAAGCCTTTTAAAGCTCTCCCGGGTGCCTCACTATTAGAGAGTCCTCTGCAGTTTGGGGCTGGGCATTAGGGATTAGGACCTGGGATTTCAGCACAAACACCCTCACCTTCTCTTCCTATAACCCTCTTATCAGGTAGCTTCCACGTAGCTCAGACTGGTGTGACAGTGAGCCATCTGGCCTTCCCTTTCCGGTTGGGGGTGAAAAGCACAGAAAATCTGTTAAACAGAATGGAGCCTGTTGCAGAACGAAACACTTGGAAGTGTGACATGAACTATGGGAAAGAGCAGTTTGGAGCTGTTCCTCTTCAGTCAAGTGCTTCCACATTTCTGAGCCTTAGCTCATCTCTAAAATGGGCACAACAGTCTCATCTTGCAGGACTGTTGGGAGAACAAAATAATATACTGGATCTCAACAACAGACTCTGAGAAGATCACTCTTGTTATTTTTAGTGATTGAGAATACTAAGAATGTATCCCAAATGTCAAATATTTTAATTACTTAAGGAAACTCAGTAGGATTAGAAATGGAGAGAGATAGTAGCTACTATGGAAAACAGTATGGAGGTTCATTAAAAAACTAAAAATAGAGCTGCCATATGATCCAGCAATCCCACTCCTGGGTATATCTCTAGAAAAAAATGAAAACACTAGTTCAAAAAGATACATGCACCCCAAGATTCATAGCAGCACTATTTACAATAGCCAAGACATGGAAATAAACCAAGTGCCCATTAACAGGCGACTGACTTAAGAAGATGTGATATATATATAGAGAGAAATATTGCCATTTGCAGCAACATGGCTGGACCTAGAGATTATTATGCTTAGTGAAATAAGTCAAAGACCCATACCATACGATACCGCTTATATGTGGAATTTAAAAATAATACAAATGAATGTATATACAATACAGATTTACAATCCTAGAAAACAAACTTGTGATTACCAAAGGAGGGGGGGAAGGGACAAATTAGGAGTATGAGATTAACAGATACAAACTACCATACATAAAATAGATAAGCAACGAGGATTTACTGCATAGCACAGGGCATTATGTTCGATATCTTGTAACAACCTATAATGAAATAGAATCTGCAAAAAACAAAACAAAACCCCATAACTGAATCACTGTGCTGTATACCTGAAACTAATACAATATTGTAAATCATCTATATTAAAAAAACAAGGGCTTCCCTGGTGGCGCAGTGGTTGAGAGTCTGCCTGCCGATGCAGGGGACATGGGTTCGTGCCCCGGTCCGGGAAGATCCCACATGACGCAGAGCGACTAGGCCCATGAGCCATGGCCACTGAACCTGCGCGTCCGGAGCCTGTGCTCTGCAACGGGAGAGGCCACAACAGTGAGAGGCCTGCGTACTGCAAAAAAAAAAAAAAAAAGAAGAAGAAATGGAGAGACATAAATAGCCAAAATTCAGTTCAAGTACTCAAACCGTCAAAAACCAGAAGACAGGTCATAACAATGTCCTATTTTGTGTGGTGAGGACCAGGAGGCAGGGCAAGGAACAGTACACTGGAGGTGGGGACAGAGAAACTGCATTTCTTCCTTGGAAATGAGAATGTCCAGGGACATTTTTAAACACCCAACTTTTTAAATGACACATGATATACATATAGAAGTATGTATATATCCTAAGTGTAGAGTTTCCTGGATCTCCAACTGAGCACATCCCTGTAACCAGCACCCACATCAAGAAACAAAGCATTACCGACATCCCCCCATCACGTCTCTTTCCAGCCTTAAAGGTGACTACTTTCTAACTTTTGATAACGTATGTGGTTGACCCTTGAACAACACGGGTTTGAACTGTGTGGGTCCACTTATTTTCAATAAATACTGCAGTACTTCACGATCCGAAGTTAGTTGAATCTGTGAATGTGGAACCGTGCATACAGAGAGCCAACTTTGAAATTATGTTGGGATTTTCCACTGAAAATTGGCAGCCCTGGGCTTCCTTGGTGGCGCAGTGGTTAAGAATCTGCCTGCCAATGCAGGGGACACGGGTTCGAGCCCTGGTCCGGGAAGATCCCACATGCCGCAGAGCAGCTAAGCCTGTGCGCCACAGCTACTGAGCCTGCGCTCTAGAGCCCACGAGCCACAACTACTGAGCCTGCACGCCACAACTACTGAAGCCCGCGCGCCTAGAGCCCATGCTCCGCAACAAGAGAAGCCACCGCAATGAGAAGCCCACGCACTGCAACGAAGAGTAGACCCCACTTGCCGCAACTAGAGAAAGCCTGCGCGCAGCAACGAAGACCCAGTGCAGCCAAAAATAAATAAATAAATTTTTTTTTAAAAAAGAAGAAAATTGGCAGCCCTAACCCCTGTGTTGTTCAAGGGTATTAGCAAAGTGGAGTCACTGGTGCTATTGACGGGAATGTCTGTGTGAAGGTTACCATGAGGATTCAGTTCTCCTTCAAACTTATTGTCAGTGGTTCTGTAATGAGCAACCCTGCAAGGTGGTCCATGATCCACCCAACTCCATACATCTGACACTTTGAAAGCACAACCTTCTCTCCACCTTGATCTTGGACGACAGCCTCGCCAAATCCGGAAGATGCTTGAAGCCACCAGCCCACAAGATCCTCAGAGCTTCGTTGAATAATGTCAGGCAGCTTCAACTTTGCCCCATGGCCCTAGTAATGAGGAAGAGGCAGGACGGGGCGTGGGTTCTCTGGAGCAGAATTAAGTTTGGACTCAAAGTTCTCACGGGAGCTTCAGTTGTACCTGCAAAAACTCATATCCACTAAGGGTGGTCGGAGTTTCCTTTTCTTTCAACTTAATTGCCACAGACAAGGACTATTCCAACCCAAACACAATCTTTAGTCTACAAAGAGATTCTTGCTCCAAATCCCTGTCTACTTTACTGCCCCACTTAAGAAAGATGCCTGAACCTTCACCTGAAATAATGGTATTTTCTAGTCCAAGAATTGAGAACTAAGACCAGTATGAATGCATTTATGGGGTCGGGGACCATTCTGGGAAACCTGGGATGTGAAAGTCACAGTCTAGATCAGAGCTAGTCCCAGCCTGCCTTCACCTCTGGGGCCTCTTCAGTCTCCTCGGTTCCAAGTAGAAGCTACACTTGGAACCACGTCTAGTTTCAAGCCGAGTGTAGCTTGCACTCGCCCTAATCCATCTGTGAATCAGAGAAGAGTGTTCCCTCCATGGCTACACCACAGCGTTTACAACCCTTTTACTCCTCCATAAAATGCCCCAGCGCCCTGCCCTTTGACAGCCTCACTTAGGGAGGGAGAAGGGGAGAAAAAAATTTTGCTCCCACTACGCCTCCAGAAAGGCAGCATGATGGGTTTGAAGTTGGACAGCCCTGAGTCTGAACCTCAGTTCTGCTTCTGACTTGTGTGCAGCCTCAGGCACACATGTAACCCTTCTGAATGTCATGGCCATCACCTGGAAATGAGGATACTAATGCTATTATCTTCCTCGCTGCACCACAGTGTAGAGTTAGAATATAAGAGGTGACATGTGGACAACACCCAGAATGGGTCTGTTCCATTGCTGTGCCTGATGGTTTCGGTTTCTCTCTTCTTTCTGACAATTTTTTCCTAGTCTGTGTTGGTTTTCTTTGTTGCCTTTCCTTAATGCATATCAAGACCCGTTCCTTAGGATTCTGGACAGGATTCAGAGGTGAAGGATGCCAGGGCTAAGTCAGGTAATGTGTGTGCACATACTTGTATAAACATACATGTGTATGTATACACATACATATACACATACGTGTGTTGGGGGTTCTATTTGCCAGCGATTGTTTTAGATGCTGGAATGTACAGAGGACAGTTCATGTTGCAAAGAAATAATTTATAATTCATAAGAGGGGAACAGACCTGTAATTCCTCAATATACGGAGGAATTAAAATCCACCCGAATTTGTTTTATAAGAGCAAAGATAGATGGAAATGAGACACCTTGAACTGAGGGATGGTTACACAGCTGTGTTCGTTGTCTAAAAGTTCCTTAAGCTGCACACTTAGGGTTTGGGTACTTTTCTGTATATATGTTGTACTTGAATAAAATCAACACAAAAATATAAAGGGAGATATGGGGATATATATATATGTATAGCTGATTCACTTTGTTATAAAGCAGAAACTAACACACCACTGTAAAGCAATTATACTCCAATAAAGATGTTAAAAAATATATCTATAAAAGGAAGCAGAGGGCCTTGGAAACTCAGAATGTAGCAAAGAATCGGTTTTGACCTGAGCTTCGGGAACCAAGCGCCTCCTGCCCTGCCCGGGGTCTAGTTGATCACTGACTCCCCCAGCCCCAGACATCAGCGACACAGGATTTACCTCCATAGACACCCAGGGGTGACAAATCATATAACAGAACATGTACACTGTGGAGGGCAAGGGTCATTGTGTACAAACCCTTCTGCTCCAGAGGATCTCAGCACAGCTTCTCTGCATTGGGCTCATTCCAGTGAAAATTCGTTTAATATCACTTTAGATATGCGTGATTGAACAAAACACAGAATTCCATGGGACCATCATTCATTAGGCAGGTACTCAACTGAAGCCCCAAACATGAAGAAATTAGCTGAACTGTGCCTTATTCTATGACAATATAAATGTTACAGTTCAGCATAAGCAGATTGAGTGATTTTATTTGAAACATTCAGGTTTTTTTTTCAGAAATGATATATTCACTAAACATAAATACAGTTTTGAAAAATGAGTCTAAGCTAGGATGCATTTAGGGTTGTTAGAATATGACAGTCCTTTTTTTTTTTCAATAACCCAAATTATGTGTCTAACAACCTGTGGCCTCAATAACATGTTAGTTTAAAATACAAGATAAATTTATATAAAATTGTAACTGAACAAGTTAGGAAACATGCAGCACACCACTGTTTCACACGAGACTTGCATGTTTTGCAATGTTTATTTTTAGAAGCAGAAGTGCCTGGCAATTTAATTTAAGCACACCAATTCAAATATTTGTTCCACTTAACTGTGACAAGATGTCATTCCATTCAACCATTCTCATTTTGTTTTATCATTTGATTATCCTTCCAAACTGATTTTCCTGAAGGTGGAAATTAGAAAGTTTAGAAGAAAATATGTTTTAAAAATAACACAAAACTAATTTTTAAATTCATTTATTCTGGATTAAAGCAAAAAAGAAAATATGGGATAGTCACACTATCAATTTGTGTGTGTCAGTTAAGGAAAAAACTTTCTGGACTCTTCTATCAACAAAACTGTGTGGGCAACAAATTTACATCCTTTGTAGTCAAAGCCTGTTTTCCCTTTTCTTCAGCTTCTCTTACTCTTAGCACACACATGCTCCCCCCTTTTTTTTTGTCACCCTTATTATACCGTCAGGAAAGCGTGAGATGCTCATTTATACTAGAGTATCAATGGTTGATATAGTCTATAAATATTATGTCACTTAAAGATACTGACATTTTAACAGGAATCAGAAACTGAAGCCAAAGGTGTTTAGTGAAGGGTAAGATGGAAGGTGGAAGGTTTACTTGGACCACAGCTTTGTGAAGCCCACTCCAAAGATGTTCATTGTGGACATAAGTGCCTGGCTTGTCTGCCTGTGCAGGTCTGGCAGCCATGAACCCTGGCTAGCACGTGGACACCTTGCCTTTGGCATCTGATGGCAGGTGCTCAGATATATTGACGAGGGCACAGCCAGCGGGGCTGGGAGCAGCTTCTGTTTCCCAAACACTTTCTGAAGACTTGGGTTCCTGGAAGTTGTGTTGAGAGAGCTGACTGCCCTTCCGTACACTTTTCTTCTCTGCCAGTTCTACGCGGGCTGCCGTGTATCTGCTCGTGGCCGTGACTGATGCAACCATGCACAGGGCAAAAGAACCCCATGCGAGGCTGTCAACAAAAGGCACAGTTAGGAAAGGGTGTAGGGCTATGATTCCAGGGCTTCCTGCTGGGGTGGAACATTAGCTGCTGGTTCTACCCAATTTGGACCTGGGTTTTGCAGCACAGATCTCAGAGAACAGCCAATGTGTTGTTGTAGGCAACGTGCTGATGGTTAAGAGAACAGATTCTGGAGTCATTGTGCTGAGTTTTCACTGTGGGTTTGTACCCATCTCTTATTAACTGTGTGACCTTGAAGTGGTGACTTCATCTTTCTGGATCAGTTTCCTCATCTGCAAAACTGGAATGATAGCAATGCTGCACACCAGATGGTTGTGAGGAATTCACATGGGCATGGGAAGTACTCAGCACAGTATCTGCTAACATGCATTACTTTTTGTTGTTGTCTCTAACCTAGGACACTGGCACTGGGCATGGTTATTTTTATATCCCTATCCTCTGGAAGCCTATTGCATTCTGAGTTGATAGTCTACACTTTTCATCTTTCACAGAACCCAGAAGAGTGGCTGCTGAGAAAGAACCTCTACAAACTGACGTGTGTGTATGTTTTCATGGGGTGGAATTCCCAGGTAAAATAAATGGCTCCATATCCAATCAGCTATAAAAACCCTACCAGTTATTAGGTTCCAACCCCACTCCAGGGTTTCCAATCATCCTTAAATATGACTTGACAATCAAGGATACCAGGATCTAGGAGAAAGGCCCAACAACAAACAGAAAAGAAAGGAATCTGGGGACTTCCCTGGTGGTCCAGGGGTTAACACTCCATGCTTCCAATGCAGGGGGCACGGGGTTCGATCCCTGGCTGGGGAACTAAGATCCCACATGCCATGGGGCACGGCCAAAAAAAACCCAAATCCCACCCCCCAAAAAAGAAAGAAAGGAATCTGAAGGAGAAAGATAACACAAGGAACAGAAGAAAACAGCAACAAAAAGAAAACTCTGATTAATGTCCTCAGAGAAATATGAGAAGATATTGCATCAATAAAGTGATATCAGGGTATATGAAAAAGGAACAACTGGAAAACAAGGAAGATCTTGGTAAGTCAAATAAGATTCAAAATAAGAATTCAATAGAAAAGTTGGAGACAAATAGAAAGAAAATGTTCAGAAATACCAAAAAGAGAAAGAGATAGAAAATATAAGGGGTGCAACAACATCTAGATAATTAATCCAATAGACCCAATATCTAACTCATAAAAATTCTCTGAAAAGAGAGCAGAAGACTGAGGCATGGAAAAATCAAAGACATAATACAAGAAAAATTCTCAGAATTCTAGGACGTGAATATTCAAATTTAAGGGCTCACCAAGCACATGAAAGAAGAATGAATGTGAAGGAAGGAAGATCCCCTTCAAGGTACCTTATCATGACATTTCAGAACTCCAGAAATAAAGAGTAGAAAACAATAGATTACCTGTAATAGAACATGAATCAGAATGGTATTGGACTCTTGATGGAAACAATACATTCTGGAAGGAAACAGAGACATCTTCAAAATTCTAAGGGAGAATGACTTTCAACACAGAATTTTACATGCCACCAAACTATCAATCAAGATGGAACATTGAAAAAATATATTTCCAGACATGCAAGGAATAAAATAATTTATCTCTCATTGAACCCTTTCTTCAAAAGCTACTGGAGGGGGCTTCCCTGGTGGCACAGTGGTTGAGAGTCTGCCTGCCGATGCAGGGGACATGGGTTCGTGCCCCGGTCCAGGAAGATCCCACATGCCGCGGAGCGGCTGGGCCCGTGAGCCATGGCCGCTGGGCCCGCGCGTCCAGAGCCTGTGCTCCGCAGCAGGAGAGGCCACAACAGTGAGAGGCCCGCGTACCGCAAAACAAACAAACAAACAAAAAACAAAAAACAACTACTGGAGAATGTGCTCCCACAAAAAAGTGGATGTAAACTAACTAGGATAATGATACAGGACCTAGGACACAAGGAAACAAGGGACTAGCAAAGGGAAATCTCCACTCGACAGCTCCATTCCAGAGCGGAGCAGGAAGACAGAGGGTTTTGGTGGGTTGGAAGAGTAGATCAGGGAGAGATGGGACTGAGAGATTGTTACGTTTCGTACCATTTGATTTTTAAAAACTAGGTGTATATTTCTTTTATTGAAAATTAAGATATTGAAAGCAATAGGAAACAAAATGATATTGGAAACAGGCCATTTTTCGAACTCCTGTGATGTTTGGGACTTGCTTACATCCACAGCAGTAGGACCTCAATATAAATTGGCCACAGATCCTGACCCACCTGACATCCCTCTCAGCTCTAGAGCAGCTGTACTCCTGACTGTGTGCAGTGCTGGTGAGGTCACCTCAGGACCAATGGCACCTGCTCAGAGGGAGACAGCTAAAGTGACAAACAAGTGGAGGAAATGGTGTAAAGAGAAACATTTGTAAAAATTAACTTCTTCAGATTTCGAAGATGAAGAAGAGTTCAAAACCTAATACATCATGAAGTTTATGGATAGTCATAACATAGACGTATTTGCCAAACCCTGGTAATATAGTAGGATGAGGGAGTGAGCCCTGAACATGCCACTTGTTTTACAAAGAGAAAGTAACACGAGAGGTTGTTATAGAGGAGGAAAATGTAAGTATATGTATATGTATATTTTAAGATGCAGCCAGGATTCGGAGGTCCACATCAAAGAGAACTCCTGTGGTCTTGTGTGACATGGTCGAGTCTTTCTAGTAGAGCTAGAACTTCTATGTCATGGCCTGTCTTTCCAATAGAATCAGGGGCTGGGTCTCTCCTCATTGAAGTATTTATTAGGAATTATAGCAGGACTTTTCCCCTGAAGCTGTGTTTAAGAAAGTAACAGCACTATCTCTATTTCTTGAGCACTTTACTCTGTGCCAAGAATTTTATAAACATAACCTCTTTATATTCCCATAAGCACAACTGAGACAGGTATCATCATTTTACAGATGAGGAAACTGGGCTACAGAAAGATTACGAAACTAATCCAAGAGTAGCAGGTGGCAGAACCATGACCAAGGTCAGTGGTCCTACAAAACCTGTGTGCCTCCCTGCTGGTCCTTGGGGGCTGGAGCACCATGGCCAGCAACTCACCAGGATGACCAGCCATAGTCCCACGTCTGAGGCTTCCAATCTTCCGGTCCAATGTTCACAGTGATTTGAAAAATGGTTGTGTACATCATGTGGGCCACCATGGCTAGGAGCCCTGCACAAGGAAAGCTTGTGAGCCACAGTGAAGAATGTAGTTTCTCTACGGTACATGAGTTGGATGTCCAGAGCCCACTAGCCTCCTCCTTGAGCCCTTCCAAGCAGCCTTCATGTTTTACATGTACACTAATTTCTTAGAGTCCCTGATCTACGCAGTGGTATAGGCTCCTTTGCCATGTCATCCCTCCCAAGACCACATCTTTCTATTTTATCATGTCCCTGTGTCACTCTGCTCAGAGGCATCAATTTTCTATCCTCTCTTTCCCAGCACATAGGGGAGGTCCTTGAGCTACATTTGGCCCTAAGCCATACTTTACTAAGTTCTTTCACGTTATTCTTTAGAATGTGGATTGTTTGCTAACACATAAAAACGTTGCATAAGAATCTGAATATATTCTGGCCATAGTAGACTTACATGGCAAATAATTAGTGGGAACCGAAGTCAGTTGCCAATGTGGTTTTCTGTCCTTTGTAGGTGAATTGATCTTTTTGCCTGGAGATACAGAGGATTTTTTTTCCTTTAACAATTTTAGTGGGATATGTCTAGGACTTGAATGTACTGTGTAATTTTTTCAGGTATTTGGAAGGAGTTTTCTATATACAGATTTTGGTCTTTGGTCCAGAAAATTTCCTTGAATTTTGCTTTTAAATATTAGTTGTCTTATTGTTTTGTCTTTCTTTTTCAGGGACTCCCATTACATCTATGTTTTTATTTAATAAATGTATGGCAGGCAGTGACCAACTGGGGATCATCTTCAGTGGTCCAAATAGAAACTAGTTTTAACTGGTGGGGCCAGTTATTTATAAGTCCTTATGATGTATCTGCAGTTATAAATCCTTAAACATTCCACCTGAGGTCACATGCACACAGATGAAACTAAAGAGATATCCAGAAAGAAGCGTACTCATGATTGGGTGATTTGGAGGATGCTAGGACCTGGGGAGAAATCTCCAAGACTCTTTCCTATGAAGATCCAGAAATTGGATTCTATCATCTTTTTCACTAATGATAAGACTTGGGAGAGATGCGTTATACAAACACAGAAGTGATCTACAAACTGGGCTGATACACTATGAAGTTAACAGTGTTTTATGTATCCAGCCAGAGAAATGAAGGAAGTTATTTGTTCAGGGTTCTTTCCTGGGTGGAAAGGCCCACTTAGGGGACCAAATTAAGTTGCTCTAAAAGTTGCTTGGAGAGCACAGAAGTAAGACCAAAAAGAGGAGTTCTTTATTCCTTTGGGATATTGACCCCAAACTTGGATAATAATTTTTAACAAGCTACCATTTTTTTTAGTACTTACTATATACTAGGTGCATTCTTATTTAGTCTTCACCATAGCCTTTTGAGGTCGCTAGCTTGGAGAAGTTAAGCCACTTGCCCAGGGTCACACAGCCATTAAGTAGGAGAGATCTGAACGCAGGGAGGATTTCTCCACAGACTCATGCTTAACCACTGTACTAAACAAAGCAATCTCTGTTCTCAGAGCCAGTGGACCCCCTTCCCAGGGTTGTGACAAAGACATACTGATAAATTTTATTCTCCATTTGTGCCTATCCCCCTTTTGTTTCATCAGTCACCCATTGCTTCCACCAATGGGATTAATTCAGTAGCTTCTCCTGTGGACCAGGTGTCCTGCTGAATGGGCTAGCGACAGGAAGAGCCAGCCTGGAGCTTTGCCAGTTCCCTCTGGGGCAGGCTGTGGGGAATTTGCCTGTTCTGATGATGCTGTTGGGGAAAGTACCTGCAAGCACCATGAGGATGGCTACAGAGGCATCCACCTTGAGCCAGTGGAATCCAGAGCTGTGATAACTCACTCTGGAGCCCAGGAGAATGGCACTTGTCAATGTCAGAAGGATATTCAGGACCTCAGCCCCAATGCACAGCCACAAAACACCTGCAAAATGTAAGGATGACAGAGACGCTGGGAACTTAGAAGTACTAGGATATTTAGTCCTTTGATTTAGTTCACTTCTAAAACAAAAAATAACAAAACCAGCACCGCGGGGTGAAAAACCACAGATACCTCTGCAGAGTCTTGGAAAGCTGAGAATGAAAGGGGGGTCCTGGGGCTTGAAAGAGAAGTTTGTAAAGATTGTCATTAGCTGGAAGGGAAAAAGCACTAAGCAAAATTCTGATGTGGGGACCTGAGGGATACTGGAAGTCCCATGGCCTAGTTCAAAAGTTAAAGTGTTATTTTGATTCCACCAGAAGACATTATCTTTGTCTTTTTAAGGAGAGGATCCACTTAACCAGGGTGGGCAAAGGAATCTGAGCATTGAAGAGCCCTGATTCGAGATACCAAAATCTCATTTGTTTCTGTGTGAGCCTATGATTTACCCTTTGGGTGGGACCTCATCTGCAGCTTCAAGAAACTGGGTTGGATGTGGAAGGGAGTGAATAAAGGGGGCAGGGAGAGGAACTATTATTTGCAAAAGGCCTCCTATAAGGTAGTTAGGTACTGTGTAGACACAGCAATGAATGAGACAGATGTGGTCCATGCCATCACAGAAGCTATGTTCCAGCTGGGAAAACATACGAAGAAAGTAAGTACAAATTTGGTGAGTGTTATAGAGAAGAAAAAACGCTATAGGAAGTGATGAGCTAGACTCATCTTTTTCCTGTTCTGTGGTTACCTCACACTGATAGCTTGAAGTCGGCCATGGTGGGAGCATTTACACCCTGGAAAGTTGAAAACACTACTGATCAGGGCTTCCCCTCTCCTCCGCAAAGTTGGTGGTTTAACATTTTCTAGCATTACTGACTACAGGGCACATGAAAAGAACCAGTGGCTCTGGCTTTTGGACTTGACTTCATAGAAAAACCATAACTCTTTCCTCTTTTCCCCCAACCCAACCAAAACCATAGAAATTGTCCAAAGTGCGAGGAGGGCTGGTGGACAGAACGTGAGGAAGGTATTTACCTTGTTCTTCAGCTGGTATTAGACTCTGGAAACTCCTGCACTTTTCACCTAGAAGAAAAAGAGGACAGAGCCCGAGTAGGGTGAACCTTGACTATTAGGGGAAACTGTGTTTCTAGATCCCAGGTCGCTTTGAGCAAGGATTGGGGAGTGTGGCTTTATTGCCCCCCAACAGGTGGTGTCCCTCCCTGGGGGATCATGATACAGTCCTGCTCCAGTGAATCCAGGCTAGGCCATGTGCCTTTCTTTGGCCAAGAATTGGGAGTGGAAATGGGGGGCGGAGGTCACTTCTGGTCAGAAGCTTTAAGAGCCAGTGTTTTGTCGTCTAAAGGTTCTTATCTTCTTGCTTCCGTGATCACAGAAGCACAAGTCCAGATGGAGTCTCTGTCTGCCTAGATCCCTGAGTGGCTCCAGTGAGGAGACGCTGCTTGCAGACCTGAAAAGTACAAATAGCAAAAGAGCTAGAAATGAATTTGTTGGCTTAAACTGCTGGGACTTGGGGGTTGTCTGTTATTATAGCATAACTTAGCCCATCTGGACTGTTGCTGCAAGCCTTAGACCAGGGATACTTGAGTTCCCAAACAGCATCCATGGTGATGTGGGTCGCAAATAATTTCTTTCTGGGTAGAGGGAAAGTGACAATGTTTGTAATCATTAAAAAAAATGAATTAGAGCAGACATCAGAACTATCTCTGCTACCGAGTGAGCCAATTACTCGTACTCCATTTTGCTTTCTGGAAGGGAAAGGAAAGGAAGCAGTTATTATGTGTGTACCAGGTACAGGGCAGAACCCACCACCAGACTTATTCTGTGCTCTGGGGAGTGTGCTTTGCCTGTATCATCTGTCACGTTGCACAGATTGTGTACCAGGTACGGGGCAGAACCCACCACCAGACTTATTCTGTGCTCTGGGGGTTGTCCTTTGCCTGTATCATCTGTCATGTTGCACAGATTGGCTAGAAAACCTTGCGTTGCTACTTTTGATGCGTAGTCCCTTTGAAGGAGCTAAGTCCTTAAATATATACTGAGTGGACGGATGTCACCAAATTCTGGTTTTGGGGTGAGTGACAGATGGATGATTGAGGCCACAGCAAATCACCTTCTGGGATCCTGTCCCAGGTGGGTGTGCCAATTTCTCCATACTTCAGCCCCGAAATGAATCGTGGGTGGCAGAGTGGGAGGAGCCTGGGAAATTGCCCGAGTCTTCTCTGCACAGTTAGGAAGAGTGGATCCAAGGACATCTGAGAGGAAAGAATGGTAAAGAAAACACAGGTAGAGGCATTTTCAGCATTAGAACTGGGCTTGCAGGGGCCCCGCCTGTGCGGTCCAGCCATGTCGCTGATTTAATGCAGCCCAGCCGGCTGTAGCAGAGATGCATCCTGCTCTTCCCAGTGTGGGCTGGTCGGAGCTAAAAGAGGTGAAGTTAGGGGCATAGATCATTAACTCTTCAAAGGAATGGCTTTCCTATTTCTAAAATCTGTTCAACAGTCCCCACACTAGCCTTGCTTTGAAGATTAAATGAGATACTAGGTAGGAAGGCTGCTCTCCTTGTTACTAAACCTAAATGGAATAAAATGAGTTCTGGGGCTTCCCTGGTGGCTCAGTGGTTAAGAATCTGCCTGCCAATGCAGGGGACACGGGTTCGAGCCCTGGTCTGGGAAGATCCTACATGCTGCGGAGCAACTAAGCCCGTGCACCACAACTACTGACCCTGTGCTCTAGAGCCCACGAGCCACAGCTACTGAGCCCGCATGCCACAACTACTGAAGCCCGCGTGCCTAGAACCCGTGCTCCGCAACAAGGCAAGCCACCCCCATGAGAAGCCCTTGCACCGCATCGGGAAGAGTAGCCCCCGCTCACTGCAACTAGAGAAAGCCCGCGTGTAGCAACGAAGACCCAACGCAGCCAAAATAAATAAATAAATAAATAAATTTAAAAAATGAGTTCTAATGGGGCCTTTTTGCATATAGTTAGCATAAATCATTATTTATTACTAGACTGTAAGCACCTTGAGGGCAAAGATCACGTCAGCCAACTTTTCTGGAAGTTTTCAGGAAGAGAAGTCACGTTGAGGAGAATCTTTGGACTTTAGAAAATATATTTTCTCTTATAGAAGAGAAAATTCCAGATCACTTTCCTATTCAAGACCTCATACAGCCTCCCCCCATTCCTCCAGCCTCACGTCTAAATCTCTCTTCTTCTTTCATGTCCTCTCTCCAGCAAGCTGACTTCCCAATGCAGAACCCTTTTTTTGCTTCCTTAGCGCAAGCCAGCATTCACCTTCTGCTTCATCAAGGACGCTATGTATGGCCAGTTGCATGCTTTGGAAGGTACAGATGCCCAAAGGCCATAACCCTTGAGATTGGCCACGCTCGACCTCCAAGTGCCCTGGGGCCTCATTCCTTCATGCTTCTGCGTTGCCCCTCTGCTGGGCTATAGGAGGAAGAGAAATAAAGTTTGGGTTTATGATACCACCATTTGGCTGAGCTGCCCTGCTGGGATACTCTCTGGCTTGATTCGGAAGCAGGGATTCATCTGCCACCTAACTGTCCACACCAAGTGGCCCGAAGGAGCGTATTTATACCGCCTGGGACCAAGAGCTACAGAATCAGGGAGCTATCTGCCAATCTACAGCCACAGTGGCCTCTGCAGCCTTCTAATTAAGTCCATTTTGGATTGTGCAATGGGACGTTTTTCCTGGTTGATTCTCTGCTTTTGGTGGCAGTAGTGGTGTGGACAAAGAATGTCAGCTGCCGTATCAGTCAACAAAGGATGTTGCGGAAAACCGGGTTACTGGCCCTAGATAGTGAAGATGCACATCAAAGGAAGAATTTCGTTAAGCCCAGACTCTTGCATCTTCCCATACATAGAAAAGTGCTGCATTCATTTTCTTGAGACGCCTGGTTTTACTTTAATTAGCAGTAATCTTTTAATGTTTGATTACCTGTTGTTTTGCAAAAACTCCTATATATCCTGGCTCCCCCCTTACCTCCTTGGAATGGTCCCTCAGAGCCATCTGAGAGGCTGTCTCCCAGGCTTAAGTCCTCAGTAATGCCCCAGATAAAACATAATTCTCAGCTTTTAGGTTGTGCTTTTTTTTTTTTTTGGTTGACAGCAGTGTTATGGCCATGGTAGCTCAACATTCGTCCTGGTCGCCCCAGTTCTACTAGGGAGGTCACAGCCTTGGGGAAATCTCAACACTCACACCTGCTCTCTTGCAAGGCACTTTGGGGCTGATGGGGGTCCTTTTTTCACATCATCTCATCAGTTTCTCACTAGAACCCTGTGAGCCAGGCTGGGAGTGAGAGTAGCAGATGGACATCATGGACAGAATGTGGCATTTAAATCCAACAGGACTGGCTTCTAAGCCAGTTCCGCCCCAGTCAGGAATCATAGGAAGTTCCTTGACTTCTCTGTGCCTTGCTTTCTTCATCTGCAAAATGGGTATTATCAAAGTCCTCCAATGAGAAAGTTATGAAAGTATTTTGAGAACAGCCTTCCACTTTTTGGTGTGTTTAATTATTGATAAAGGCAAGTACAGATATCCATAGTTTACAGATTTGGAGGCCAGGCTCAAACAGGTTGGTAGAATCAGGAGTTGAAACTGGATTTTCTCACCCGAGACCCAGTGCCTTTTTCAACATCACCACCTGCTGTCTTTATACTTAATGCACGGAGGCCTAAGGGTCTATCTTGTCTTCTGAAGAGGGCTGCCTTATCTCAACAGGAGTAAAGAGGAGGCCCGGTACAGAGCCAGGGGCAGGGCAAAGTGAAAATGGAGGCCGGCGAAGGAGATTAAGACAATTCCCAATAGCTTAGGAGGGTGAGTTTAGCCTGGGCGAAGGGTCAGACCACAGTGACCCCTTGATTAATATGAATCCTCAGAAATGATGTTCCTTTTGAATAAGCCCAGCAGGATTAAAAGGAAAAATCTTTATAAATCCCACAAAGCCAGACAGGCAGGTGTTACATAGCTTGACAGAAGTTTACCAGCCAAGCCGTACAGTCAGCCAGCCTAGGAAACGGTGTCGTAGTCCTGGGGACAGACTCTGGAAACCTGTCTGCTGTTCTCCCCAAGCCCCCGCCCACTATGGGGTGCCCAGGTCCCTCTGTCCTTGAACTTTCTGAGTTTAGCAGAACAGCATAGTATTGGAAATCAACACATTTTGTTGACTAATTCATTCGTCCAAGAAAAAGAACATTTAGTCGAAGCGCTGCCCCAACCAGGAGTGGGTTTTTTTTTGTTTTTTTTTTTGCGGTATGCGGGCCTCTCACTGTTGTGGCCTCTCCCGTTGCAGAGCACAGGCTCCGGACGCGCAGGCTCAGCGGCCATGGCTCACGGGCCCAGCCGCTCCGCAGCATGTGGGATCTTCCCGGACGGGGGCA